>NC_138805.1:6214986-6582110 GCF_965178545.1 Coloeus monedula | reverse complement strand
GGAGCCTGCCTGCAAGTGCACAAAAGCTGCCTGGCAATGCCAAGTGTTGACTGGGAGGAGGGAGCGTGCCTCCGGGTGGGTGATGGCCTGGGGGCTCTGTTCAAGAGCTCCATGTTTTCATTCACTGAAGGTCAAGCACCCTGAGCAGTGAGTTGAAGGCCTCATCCCACTGCTCTGTCACAACAATGGGGGAAAAAAGCTGAAAAAGCAGCACCCTGGCACTGCAGCACCCTGGTCCCTGAGGAGGCACGGGTCGCTGCTGGGACACTGGCAGCCAGAGTGCCTGTGGATAATGACAGTTCTACTTCACCATAAAGTCACTGGGAGAGTGCAAGATTCTCCCACATGAGCAGTTTATTCCTAAATACTGGGGAAACACCCCCTGACAGGATGGTGGAACCATCCTAAGGCAGCTCTGCTGACAAAACATTTTGTACAGGAGGAACCTTCGGGCAGAACCCTAGAGTGAAATAAAGACATGGAGGGAGCTTTTTCATTCTAACATAGAATAAATGCTTTTATTGCACTGTTAGAAAACTCTGCATAGTCCCAAAAAACAGGATCTCCTTCCACTGACTCAGAACTTTTGGCTTACAACTGCTGCAGCTCAAACGCAAGCTCAGGGCAACAACAAAAAGAAATGCCAACAGGGCGCTTCGTTAACAGAGTCAACACAAATACCCAACACAATGGGCTGATCTGAGCCCTCACAGCTGTCACTGACACTAATACAGCCCTGACACACCACCCAAGGGGAGAAGGAAGTTTGCCTTCTGGACGGGAGGGGAATATCCTTTGAGGTGATGTGATTGCCCCGAGCCAGTCAGCTTGTGCCAGGCACAAACCCACAGTCCCATTCTGGCTCCTCGCTGCCAGGATTTGCCTGTGCCTCTCCGAGGAAGGCTCCTGTGTGTTTTCTGGTGCCAGTTGGAATACAAAAGGCAAAAGCCTGCTTGACTTGAGCAGAACACGCAGCTGCGTGCATGACTACCCATGCGACAGAGCGGGAGCCACTGCTCCTCACTGCCTCCTCCTCACTCAGCCCAGGCTCCTGCAAGCAGGAGTCTGGCTGGATTGGAACATGCAACCTCTGGCAGTGACCATTCAGGGAGCTGTGAAAGCACCTGACAGCCCAGCCACAGTGTGCAGTGCTGAGCAGGGTTGGGCTCCTGTGCCATCATGGGCCTAGGGGCTGCATCTAGAAGGTTGCTGGGACAGAAGAACCTCTGGAGCCTGGTTGGGCCCCGTGGTGCCGCCGGGGCCTGCACCTTGCACTATAACAGTGGTTAAGTCCTTCGTGTTACTGCCTCAGAAGTGCAATACTGCTTTTTATCCGCTCATATTTACAAAGAACACAGCTTGGAATCCAAACCGCTCCCTCTCCTCCCCCACTCCAGCACTACCCGAGGGAGGCCCCGGGCAGGCTGGCAGCGTGGCACTGCAGCACGATGAGCAGCCCGTGGGCTATTTCACGGTCACGGTTGAGGCCCCGTGAATGGACTCCATCACGGCCGCGAAGCGGCTGCATAGGTCGTAAGGGGAATTGGGTCGGATCTTCGGGGGCTCCTTCAGCACAATGACCTCAGTGGAGCCGTCGAGGAGCCGGGGCAGCAGCTCGCCCAGCTTCATCTGCAGCTTTGCTGTCAAGGGGAAGAGGAGGAAACAGTCAGTGGCAGCAGATGGCAGAGGGCTCCAGGCCCCAAGTTAAGGAGCTGTGATGCCTTTTGCAGACTCCTCTCCCTGTGCTGAGAGCTGCCCAGCCCATCACCAGGGACGAGCAGTGGCTGCTGACGCAGAGGAGGCCTCGCACCAGCTGCCGCCTGGCTCGTGTCCTGCCCGCCGAGCCAGGGCTCTGTGAGGGAAGCTCCACTGCCACCTGGCTGCCTGAGGACAGGGCCACGTCCCACTGAGACACGGGGCTTTCCCAGGAAAGGCGCTGCTCTATGAGCTGCCAGGTCGAGAGTAACTGCATGCTTCAGGGTGACACTCAAATATTGACTGTGCAACTGAGGGGAATGGAGCCTTCACAGCCTATACCCCCTCAGACAGGGCAGTTCAGCCCATGCTGAGCTGGTACCGTCCACTCCTGGTGAAGGTCTGTGCCTGGATGCCACCGGAGTGCACGATACAGCACAGCCACTGCGGGGTGAAGAAGAGCAGGCAACACCTGAGCCTCACACGACCCGGGAGGGGTGAGCACTCAACTTCTGGTTCTTTAAAACCTTCTGTGCAAACAAAGGCTGTCACATCCAGCCCAGGAACTGGGATAAATTTATCCAATATTAATTTTTACAACAGTATTTTGAGAATAAACCTCTATGTTTTTGCATAATTTTCTTTCATCAAGTTTACCCTCTGTTAGTGATAAAAACTCTGCAGGGACTCCCCAGACATTCATGCACAGAACAAGGCAAGTCAGGACCGATTTGTCTGAAGAGAAATGACCTGAGGGGAGTCACAGCAGCCCAACTCCAGAAGGAAATACACAGCACGAACAGCTGCCCAGAACCAACATTCAACTCTACAATGACAAACTCCTCCTCAGAAGGCAGAGATACCCTCAATCTGCTCCCCCGTTCCATCTTCCATAACCTTGGCCTCTGATAACACCACTCCTCCCTCCTGAAGAGGAGCATACCACGCCACCAAGCATGTCTGCATTCACCTGTCATCCCTGGGTACCTCCAGTCAGGGAGAAACCCTAACAGAAGCCTCTCAAGGGAACTCTAAGCCATTCTTGGGACATCAGCTGTCCCATTTCAGGGATGAGGGACCCTTCTGCAGCTTGTTTTAGTGCAAAACAATGATTTCTTCTGTAACAGAATTTAATGGGTGATTCAAATGCATTTCTCCTCCCACATTAGAAGGGCCCTGATGTGCTGAAGTGCAGACACCAGGAATTTAATTTTAAATGGTCCTTTAATTCTTTCCCAGTTCAGATCCAGACACTACCCTGCCCATGAACAGCAGCCATTTCCTACCGTCCATGTCTTCTCGTCCCAAATAGGAGCACCAGCGGTTTCTCATGACCTCAATGGCATCCAGGTCCTCTTTGGAGATCTCAAAGTTGTTCATGAGATGCATGCAGGGGATGATCAGCTCGTTCAAGATGTTCACACCCTCTGACACATGAGCTTCTTCACAGCTGACAAAAAGAGAAGCTGCCACCTCGTTCAGCTTCTGGGGGTGGAAGGAGAATTGGGGACAGACTTGTGAAGAGCAAGCATGGACCATGGATAACCATCCAGGAAAGGCCCAGCTTGGGCCCTGCACCAGCAGCCGTGCAGAGAACAAGGACTAACAGCACCAGGTTCTGGTGGGACAGCCACTTTCAGTCATGGGAAACACACCACAGAAAACAAACTTGTAAATATATACATTCATACACATACATGCAATTTGCTGTATCTGTATACAGAGAGCATACAGCTTATTTACAATTCTGGTTTTAAGATGGCAAGATCCAGATCTGCCTTCACCTGGATTCCCTGAAACTTATGTGGCATGTTCTTTAATTGAATTATGATTATTATTAGCTTTCCATATTGCTGCTGGTACTCAGCAAGGGGCAAAATCACAGCAATAGATGCAAGAAAACCAGTTACACTGGTCTTGGCTACCAAGGCACCCTGGCTGCTCCCTCCCCTCCTTTCCAAAAGTGAGTGCTGAGCTCCTCAATACAAACCAGGAGACACTTCCTTCTGTACAAGGCGATCAGTGACTCGCTCACGCCTCGGTTGGTTCCCTTCAGCAGCAGTTTGGTGTTGCTTTGGTAGGCGTAGACCAGGTAGGTGAGTGACTCCTGATACCTGGAAGAAGAGGGTCAGCTCTGCAGGCCTCGGGCTCTGTGAGGGCCATGACTACAGCCATTCCCTTGGCTCAGCTCAGGAAACCTTTCCTGCTGGGCCTGGCTGGAATAGCATCAGGCCGGATGGGAAAAGCTGTATTTCCTTGCCAAAGCACAAATGAACAGATGCCCCATGTCAAGCCATTCCTGCTCCTTTTTGCCCAGAATGCCAAACAACTGTCTGGGCAGAGACCCTTAAAACCAAGTTCACGTGCAACGTGTTTGTTTGTGTTCATTTTCTGTACTGCTTCAGGAACTGCACTATGAGAGGACACCCCAAGAAGGGCAGAAGGTTGTGTTTTTTGAGTCCCTCACACATTTCAAGCTTCAGGTGAGAAAACAGAAATGCTGACAGGGATTAGGTCAATTCGGGGGAGCTCTAAGCTGCTCTTGTCGTGCCTCATGTCAATTTGTCCACCTGAATTTGGTGGCTTGTTACTGTGAACCACCTCGGAATTCAATTCTGTTTCCATCCAGGAATAATTTCTGAAAGCCTGCACCATTTATGGAAAATACAGGTTCTAGAATGGTAAGGAGAAAACCAAGGCCCTTTGAGTCTAGAGGACTCCAAAGTGTGCGTTTACACAAAACAAAACATCCCATTTTGAGACAGTTTCATTTTAATACAGGAGTCCAAGGCGAAATATCCCAAAGTGATGGCAATCATTCCCACAAACCCATCTCTGGAAAACAGAATACTAAGCTCTACTTCCCAAAGGGAAGTTTTCCTTAGGGGAAACTCTCAGAAACTGTCAGGCAGCAAGCCAGCAGCTCAGCCTCATATTTTTTGAGCTGCTAACCAAGCTCGACTGTGGATTTAAGAACAGCTACTAGCAGGTCAGAAAAGCACCCACTGACCTCAAACACAGGCTACTGTGGTTCAGAAAGAAGAATTTTTGTCAAAGTGGCTTTTATTTTTAGCTACAGCTTATCTTGCCCAAATACAATTAGAGGAACTTACTTTCTATTCTGGTAGAGTTCCAACCCCGTCAGCAGGTAAATGGACACCTTGCGAAAAAGGCTGTAGTCTTCGTGCCATCTCTGTGAGGAGCAGCAGAGAAGCAGAGCATCAGCTTCATCTGGAACACTCACATGCATAGTTTGGGGTCCCCGATTTTACCCTTTGAAGCGTTTAAATGTCTCTCGTAAGTGACACATAAATGAATTTAGCCAACTGCAGACACTCCTCCAAGCTCAGATTCCCAGTGTATTCCTTCTCCCTCAACACCCTCCTGCAGACACCCGCTGCTAACAGGCATGCAACGACCACTGTGTTGGCCACACAGCTCCACGCCGTGCTCCCCATTTCCCAGTTTGGACAGAGCCAGCTAGGACAGTGTGAAGGATCAGAAGCAGCTTTCTGGTCCCTTACCTTGTACTCCTCCATGTCAACATCGTCAGGACCGATTTCACTCAGCTTTGCCCGTGCCACCTTCATGATGCTGATGGACCTGTTCCACATGATCCGAAAAGACAAAAAATCAGAACAGTGGCCCCGGCCACATCCAAGTGGGAAAAGCCTACCCTGGAATCCCAGGCACTCACCGTTCATCATAGCTGAGGTTTTTGTCTGCAAACTGCTCAAGGAGGGTCCGTTCCACCACCTGCTGTGGAGCATTGTTCTGCAGGAAGTAAATGAGCACGTGCTGCAACCGGGCATCGTTCTGGGGGGTTGGGGTCTCTTTGGAAAGCAGGTACAGGCGGGAGTACTCCTCATGGAATGCCTGCCAATGGAACATATGTACTGACAGATCCACCCATCTGCCCATGGGAATGCCACAGCAGCCAACAGGAGCTCAAACCTGTCCTGTTTGATGGGACTCCTGTGGTGACACGGAGCCTCCCCTGCTGGTGATATTCCAGTGGTGAATGGAAGCCCACCAACACCTCAACTCTAAACCAATGGCCCTCACAGCCAGGCAAACCCCACGTGTGAAGTGTGAGCTTCCAAATGTGCCAGAGTGTCTAAATGCGTTTGAGGGAGGGGGTACAGCTGCCTTAGACAGATTTGGCAACCCTCCTACAAGTGCTCAGGCTGCAAAAATCGACTGGAACACACTTGTACCTGCAGGAGGTGCAAGAGTATCTTGTGATTTATAGATTAGCAGCACAGATGATTCTTTCCATGTGGTATTTTTAGTTAAATCTACCTGCCTGTAAAATCTTAACACCAGCTTCAGCATTCAGCACTGGTTATGCTTTCAAGCCCCTGTTCACACAGATATTTCTTGAGGACATCTTTGACAACAGAGGTCACAGTAAGCAAGTATGTTCAGGACCAAAAACCCCAAATTTTACAGTACTAAAAGAATAAGCAGAATGAAAAGAGAAGTTGCTGTCTGTCTTGGGAGAAGGGTGTTCTCTTACAAGCTCTAAAAATTGTTTTGAGCTCATGGTTATGTCATCACAGTAAGAGAGAAGGAACTGAAATGCAGGGCAAGGGCCATTAGCTGAAGAAAAACTGCACAAATCGCTCCCTTTACATTCCTGATCTGTCAATATGGCACATATTCTCTATTCTGGGAAAACAGATATCCATACTATTGGATTTAGCAAACAAATCAATACCTTAACAAGCCCTGCTTCAGACCCATCACGATCAAAGGTCTGGCGGGCTTTTGCAATAGCCAGGATGACACCTTGCATGGCTGGACTCAGCATCACCTACCACGAAAGCAGGAGAACAGACACAAACAGGAACAAGGAAAACAGTAACGGACAGGGAAAGAAGAGATGGCATAGTGAAGAACGGAAGAAACTTTCACAAGGTAAGGTTTAAAGGAAATTGCATGAGTACAGGTGTGATAACTGTGTGAACTGCAGCTGTGAGTTACTTGCATGCTACTGACTCTATCCATCACATGCACTTTACATGCAGGGCTTTTTTTAGGGATTTAAGATCTCAAGGCTGGTCACTCCAAACCCTTGAATTTTTAAATTCAACAAGTGAGAAAGTAAAGCATGCTGGCCATGTCCCCACCATGTCCCACTTGATCTTCCTAAGACACGTAAAATGAATGCAGAACCTGTGGTGCAGCAGTTCCTTGAGTCAACCTCACACAAGTGCATCTCAAACCTACTCAAGGAGTGACAGCCCCAGTGTTTGTGTGAAATCCAACTTGTGAAAGTGAGAGAACTTCCAAAACACTGCTTGAGCATGTATGAGAGTGGTTAAAGCCAGACCCCAAAAAATCAGCGGGCAGGGTATGTAAATTATGCTGTTGGGATTAAGGTCTTTGACTAGGGACAAAACAGTAACTGAAGCCAGCAAAGAGAGTTGTAAAGAAATTAACATAGGTAGGATCAATTTTGATACAGTCCTGCCAGAAAGAGGACTTACAACCAACATGCAGATCGACAAATCGAGTGCTCTTACAGAGCTGCTTTTCTGATGGCATTTAAAAATGGAGTTATGGAATGATGTGGTCTGTCCCCCTTCCCTTCCACACTAGGAAAACTAACTTAGTACAGGGCATTGTTCCTATGACAGACACTTATCACACCCATCCTTAGCCCAGCTCAAAGCCAGCTAAATACAAAGCTACAGGCTAACAAGCAGCAGTAATTAACCCTTGCACTGGGATCTGTACCTCCTCATTATATCCATCTGCATCGGATCTAACGGGAATCTTCCCCACACTGGGGATTTCCACTTCAGAGACCTGTGAGCTAGTTTGGGCAGCAGCCTCTGCTTCCTGAGTGTCCTGGGGCTGCTCTGCCTGAACTGTGGGGGATGCTTCTCCCGGAGGAGCCTTCAGTGGCTCTACCTCCTTGCGCTGTGGCCAAGAAGAAAAAGAAGAGAGTAAGAAAATCCAAAGCAAAATACAGGAAAGCCAAAGGGGACTGAGCTAAACATGGCACAGCTACAGAACTTCACAGAAATGGGAAAAGCAAGGGTCTATCAAGAAGAATAACATGGAGACAAGAAGGGGTAGGTTCTAGGGCCAAGGCTCAGCTCCTACCTCGCACAGAGCTGCCTCGACACCGTTCTTCTCGTAGGCATCGGCAGTGTTGGCAATGGCCTTGGCAGTCTGCTCCTTGGCAATCCTGGCATGCTCTGAGGACAGGGAGCGCACGCTCTGCTCACAGACTGACGATTGCTCTGTCAGGACAGCGTGGTACTAGTCAGCAAGAGCTGCAAGATTTTTTCTCTCTTGTTCGTAAACGTTTTGCAGCTTGTCCATGCAGTTTTACACAGCTGCTGCCTTGTACTGGTTGTGCACAGCCTGGTTTTTGGTAGCAGGGGGGCCACAGTAGTGGTTTCTGTGAAAAGCTGCTAGAAGCTATCACCATGTTCAGCAGAGCCAGTCCCTGAAGATGGACATGCTGCTGGCCAAAACTGGGCCAATGAGAGAGGTTGGTAATGCCTCTGTGATGACGTATTTAAGAAGAAAATCAAAACAAAGTCAAACAGTTTTTTCTAGCCAGAGAAGAGGAGGAGGTGGGAACATGTGAGGGAAAACAACATGGAGACACCAACATCATTGGAGAAGGAGGGGGAGGAGGTGCTCCAGGTGCCGGAGCCAAGATTCCTCTGCAGGCCGTGGTGATGCAGCTGTGCCCCTGCAGCCCCTGGGGATCCATGGGGATGCAGAGAGCCACCCGCAGCCCCTGGGGATCCACGGGGGATGCAGAGATCCACCCGCAGCCCCTGGGGATCCACGGGGGATGCAGAGATCCACCCGCAGCCCTGGGGATCCACGGGGGATGCAGAGATCCACCCACAGTCCCTGGGGATCCATGGGGGATGCAGAGAGCCACCTGCAGCCCCTGGGGGAGGTGCCCACGCCGGAGCTGGTGGATGCCCTGGAGGAGGCTGTGATCCAGTGGGAGACGTGGTGGAGAGAGGGGGCCCTGCTCCCAGGCTGGAGCAGCCCATCCTTGGAATGCTGCACCCCGTGGAAAGAGAGACCCACAGTGCAGCAGTTTTGGGGGGCTGTGTGCCCATGGGAGGGGCTCACGCTGCAGCAGGTTTGGCAGGACTGCTGCTCATGAGAGTGGACCCACGTCGGAGAGGTTCATGGAGAACTGTCTCCCGTGGGAGGGATCCCATGGCTTCACAGGGGAAGGACTCCTCTCCTGGAGCACCAGAAGGAAATCTTGATGATGACCTGACCAAAACTCCCATGCCCTGTCTCCCTGCACTGTTGGGGGGAAGGAGGGAGGGGGTAGGGGTAAAAAAGTATTTTTAAGGGCTTATTTTACTTCTCCTTATCTTCCTCTGATTCTGTTAGTGATAAATTCACTTTGCAACCTTAAGTTGAACCTCTTTTGCCCTTGAAGTGTTTTCCCTTCATTAATTTTTTCTCTCTCCTCTGCCCAGCTGTGGCAGGGGAGGGTGAGCAAGCAACTCTCGTGGGTGCCTGGCGTTGGGCCAGCGTCAAACCACAAGATGCTTTCATCCCCGAGGTGAAGGCACTTCACGCGAGCGTGCGCGTACCCCTTTCCAGCAGGAATGGTGTACATCATTAGGGATGGCCAAGTAATGTTTCCCACTCTGGAGAACAGCACTTGCCCACTCAGTATTTATGAGAAAAAGCTGGAAATGAACTGATATTAGCCCATGATTATTAAGTGAATGGGAAACAGCATTTCTGGGGACAAGCCTGGAAGGATGCACGTGCAAAACCAGCAGAAATCTTTTGTACTGTCAGGGCAGAGCCTCTGGCAGCTGCCTTTGCTGCTTCATTCACGCCTGCTCCTGCATTCATTCAAACACATTTGTGCAAGGCTTCAACGCAGTGGTAATGGTGACCAGCTGGCTGTTCCTGGTTCAAACATGGTTTGCAAATTCAGAGTGGGATTACCTGGTCCTGACTCAGAGGAGAGGTCCTGCAATTCAGAAGTAGGCGAAGGCTCCATCTGAGGAATCTTACAAGATTGCTCCTCCTCCCACTCCTCTGCCTCCTGCTCCAGGCGCCAGTTGTCCTCCTGGATGTAGTGTCTCAGTTCTGGGGACAAAGCTTCCACTTCCTTCTGGAACTGTCTAGCCTCTGGGCCCTCATCTTCGTCTGGAGAAAATGCAAGACTGGCATAAGGAAACACATTGTGGCAGGGCACCACCCTTAGGGACTAAGCACACACACAGCATCATGGGCAGCCACAAGCAAATTGGCTGAGGGATAAATGGGGAAAGAAGGCCAACTTTCTACTAGCTTTGTAATTTAAGGTAATCCCGAAGCAAAGGTGCAAAAATAAAAACAAATCTACAGAGTTTTCTAAAGCAAACCCCAGTTTTGTTCTACCACTGGACAGCATTTACACAGAACAATTCCAGAACCAGCGCCTGCTGATGCAGGTCAGACACATCCTGATCCAAGGCCTCCAGTTGTACAGGGAACAGCACTGAACTGCAAACAGCTGGAAAGTTCATAGCTCAGCCAGAGATGTCACACCTTCATCACTGTACACCAGGTAAAGGTAAGGTCAGCATGGGTTCCATAGCATGAGTGTCATGCTGACATTTGTTAGTGCCTTTTAGATCTACTTCAGTATTCACTTTTAAAATAGCACAAAACCCAAGCAGCATCAGCTTTAAACAAGTCCTAAAATTTATCAAAAGCAAATGGCAACTTTCTACAGCAGATATTTTCATGCACCCATTGCAAAATGCTTAAAAAAACAACAAAAATTGCATTAAACAGGAGAAAAAAAACCTACCCCATGGGTTCATTTCAGAACTGTCATAAGAAAACAAAGAACAACCTCCACATCCTCATCAGCTACATTTAGCAATGAACAGAAGACAGCTCTCCATTGTTTCTTTCTATTTATTACATCAAAATGAGCCACGTGTGAAATTACTGGGTTCTTGTACAGCTGCTTGCCATGTCTAGAGCCATGTGCACAGCAATTTCTCCACAAAACTATTTATACACTGGCACTGCAAACACACTTGTATGTCTGAGCCACTCAGATACGGATACCTCTCAGGGAAAGGCTGCACAAAAAAGCCCATTTGGATTCAGTGTAACAGAATCACCAAAGACCAAGCAAATGAGTCAGGACGTGTGATAAAAATGGGAGACATAAAGTAGGAGGCATTTCACATGCCCTTAGGAAACAAATGCTGCCATATGTCTTGGTTTGAAAGACAGGTGTCTGCTAAGGAAGGCAGGAGCCTCCCTGGGAATGGAAAATGTAACCCCTTTCCCTCTGAGTTATTATAACTGGGGCTTTCAGATACAAGAAATAGGAATAACAGTTCCTTATATATATATATATATATATATACACACACACCACCGCAAACAAGCAGCAATAACTCTGGCAGTAACAGCAAACAATCCCAAACCCCGTCCCAGCCTTCTCGGCTGTCGGGCCCTTTCCCCTCGGGTGCAGTTCCGCTCGCAGCCGGCAGGGGCGCTGGCGGCTCCCGGTGAGCAGGGCAGGTGCGATGGTTCCCCCGCGGCTGCAGGGGGCGCTCCGGAGCGAGCTCGGGGAGCACGCGGCACTGGCGGCCTGGGATCCCGGGAAGGGATGGAACAAAGGCTTCACAAACCCCTGGGCAGCCGATCCCGGGATCCCGGGAAGGGATGGAACAAAGGCTTCACAAACCCCTGGGCAGCCGATCCCGGGATCCCGGGAAGGGATGGAACAAAGGCTTCACAAACCCCTGGGCAGCCGATCCCGGGATCCCGGGAAGGGAAGGAACAAAGGCTTCACAAACCCCTGGGCAGCTGATCCCGGGATCCCGGGAAGGGAAGGAACAAAGGAGCTTCACAAACCCCTGGGCAGCCGATCCCGGGAAGGGATGGAACAAAAGCTTCACAAACCCCTGGGCAGCTGATCCCAGTGTCTGGCCGGACCCTCGGGAACAGCAGGCTGGAACAGCAGGGATGAGCACAAATCCCGGGTGGCAGATGAGATGTATCAAACTCCAGAGCTGCAGCGGGAACCCCGGGAGGTCTCGGCAGGCAGGGCATGCGGAGCTACAGAATAGCGAAGGCTCGGAGCAGTGGCAAAGGAACGGCGGGGCAGGGTAGCGGCGGCCCAGCTCCGAGCGTGGTAGGGAAAGGTGGGCTCAGGAGCCCGGGGTTTTCCTCTGAGGCACCCAAGCAGATGGTGAAAAGTCCCTCTTTTAGTGAGGTAGGGTTTTAATAAGCTCCCAGTGCAACAACTGCTCCCCCGAGCAGGGCTCCACGCACAGTGGAAGAAAGGCAGCAGAAGACAGAACCCCGCAGTGGTGACGAATTCTCCCCACAGCAACCACGGCCTCTCTCCCCCGCTCCACCCGTGCACACTGAGAGAACAAGAGAGCCAGGGGCTGCACCCAACCCCTTTTTCCAAGTCCAAATCTCTTGGCATCTCTGCCCTACACGAGAAAAACCCAGGTAAAAGAGAGTAGCCAGCTGCATCCCTCCCCTGAGCTGTGGCCATGTCTTTTGTCTCTCTTACATATCCAGTTGTTATTGTCTCCTAGCAACACATATGGGGGAAAATTCCTTAAGAGAAAAAAAACCAAAAGGAGAACTCCTAAAACCCCAACACCATATAAACACTACAAAGAGTCAAAATTAAGAACTCCAGCACTAGATGCATGTTAAATGTGGCAAAAGGGCAGTGTGAGTCTGTACACACATAAGGTGCTGCTTCCAATCTCACCTGGATGGCAGTTTTCAGCCCTATCAGGGATTTAGAAACGAATTGAGCATGAAGCAGATTATTTCAAATCCTATCTGGGGTGAAGTTTTGTGCTTTGTCAAAAGACAGCTGTGCTGGGGAAGCCGAGAAACATAATGATCATGCAGGCCAGAGAGACACACCAGCACACAAACATCTCATTAACCAGCAGTTGTGGCTCTGTACCTGCACCAACATGGGACACCTGTTCACTGATGTACATCAGGCAGTAGGCACTGGCACTCCTCAAGCCTCCAAATGACTCTCGCTCCAGCTCTTCCCACGATGACTCTGTCACCCAGATGTCATTGTATTTGAGCCACCTTTTCCGAGGCTGGTCATATATGAAGGCCCAGTAGTGCCCAGCATTTGCTTGCCCTTCATGGACCAGGACTGCATGCAAACGATAGGGAACCTGCAAAGTGACATGGACATCATTCAGATATGCAGTTAGGGACTGATTCTGCCTGATCTCTGTACACAAACAGCAGGAGTGTTTGTAGGTGTAGCATGGCACAAGAGTTGATCAATTTGATAAATTTCTTACTATGTGAAAACTGACTTTTAGGGAAAGAAGAAACAAGATTTTTGTAAGTAAATCTTTCTCTGCTTCATCACCGGAAATTTAAAGATACAGTGAAGAGGGCAATTCAAACCAACATCTACAAACGAAAATGAGGATCAGCAGTATTAGTTTAATATTCATGTACTGAAGCTTCATTTCCTACCTGTTGGAGGAGAGGGTCACAGTACATTTGTTCGATGGACAGGTTGATTCTGGCAATAGACTCCTTCAGATCTGCCAAAAACATCATCAGTGAGAGAAATACATAAAAATTAATGACTACTCATCAGGCTATGCTAGCCCCTTTCACTTCAAAGAGTTTGAAGCCATGCAGAGACTATCAGATAGACTCAACATCAGAGCTCAGACAGGGACAAAATTATTTGTAGTTCAGGCTGTATCCTGCAAAGCTACAGAGGGGAAACCAGGCTGGCATTCAGGAGGAAAATCACTACAAATGCATTTGGGGCCAACCTTGCACGTCTTGTTCGATCTCGTTTCTCCATCGCTGCAGACATGTCTGAACCAGCTTCATCTCTTCCTCGGAGACCACGTGAGGAGCTGGACGTTCAGACAGTTCTGCTGGTGAAACAGGAGGCTGGAGCTCCATACTGGAGTTCTGCTGCAGCAAAGAATTTGCCACAAGGAAAGCCTCATCTTCAGTCCCAATATCGGTCCTCTCTTGTATGCTGTGGAGAAAAATCCCAGAGTAGCGGGCAGGTTTTTTAATATTTCTCTAGTTTTTCTTTTTTTGGAAAAGAACATGAAATAAACCAAACAAAAATTATTCCAGAGCTGGAGCAGGATTTCTTTCCAGAGTGGTATAAAATGTAGAGAGAACAAGTACACTGAAAGGTGCTTCTGCCTTCACAGAACAAACGAAAATATAGGAAAAATACTAGGGAAAATTCTTATAGAACTCTCCAAGCACAGATCCACAATGAGCAATTCTAAAAATTCCTTCCATTACTACTAAGAAACGTGTGTATTTACTCAGCTTAATTTAGAGTGTTAAACCAACCATGCTGTCCAGGGTTATAATAATCCAATATTGCTGTAATTTACTGGTCAATGAAGCAAAAGAATGAGCAGCCAAACCAAAAAGAGCACGTCATTTAGTTCTTAACTGCTGCTTAGGCAAGGAATATAGGTATGCTTTTGGACAAGGAGAAAGAACAGACCAAGATGCAGTGCTCTATTTACATCAACAGAACCAAATGACCAGCAAAGCAGTGACCCACTACTTGCACAAGCATTTGCACATTACAGCATCGTGTTCACCAGTGCCCAGATAAATAACCCGCTTTTGGAATGCCACCCAGGACCATTTAGTTGGGAGTGTTCTCCTGTGAATCCTTTTTATTTCTGCTTACTGACCCATTTGGCTGTGAAAGCACGTCCAAAACATGAGGCTTGGCTGGGGAGTGCGGTAGTGTTGTTTGAGAGCTCTGAGCAGAGGAAACAGCCACAGCTGGCTTCGTAACAATGAACTCGAGCACGTACTGCAGCATGTCAGGTAGTGGAAAGCGGGCTGGGCCAGAGCCATATTCCATGTACCTACGGAAAAATGCAAGGTGTTGTACGAATGAAGGAATGAGATGGGTTAAACTTCATGGGAAAAGAGAAGAACAACTTTTTCTGTAATGTACTACTGGGCTTCCTCACCTCCACTGCCAGTGCAGCTGACAGTGTCAACTGTGCTCTTTAAAGAATTTATTTCTGTAACAGTATCAGTAAAATTTAGAAACCATCCGAAGAGACAGGTTTGGTTTTTGAAAATACACTTCCTCCCTCCACATGTTTCAGAACAAACATGTTGCTGTTTGTCCTTCCCCTACAAGTTTCTCTGCTATTGGAAAGCACATTTCAAAGGAAACACTTGCAATATTCCAGAGGGCATAAAAATAAAGCGAGCTGACTACTCACCTTTCCAGTTTCTGCTGCAGAGTCACCATTTTCTCCTTCAATCTCTTCATTTCCTCTCTTTTCATCTGAATAAGATCTTTATTGCAGTAGAGGTACCTAAACAAAAATACAGAGCCCTGTTTGCCAGGTGAGATTTGTTTACTTCTAACATCCACAATCTTCTGTAAATATTTTAGAATCTTTCCTTGCTCACCCAAACAACCTTTTTAATTTCTTTATTTATAACAAAGCAATAGCTTTAAACATACCGTACAACAGGATAACTCACCTGTCCATATATATAGTCTGGGGAAACTCTAGCTTGGTGTGAATTTTCTCTGGCTGTCCTAGTGACTGATTGAACTTAAATCGGGAGAGTTCAAAGGTCAGAACTGGCGGCAGTTTTGTAAACCAGCGCTGTAACAAAAGCAGAAATGCCCCCAAAGGGACTTGTTTTAAGATGACTGCTAATGGCACATTTTAGACTGATCCTATATGATTTCAGACTGATTTAAGTCTCTGTCTTTAAGCACTGAATCAGGTTTTGTTTGCAGAATGACTAGTCAGAAAGCCAAATTTTACAAGTTAAAAATGTGTGCTTCCATTTTACATTTTTGCTGTGAAAAAGCCTCATGATTGCTCTCAGAGTTACTTGTCATTGCCTGATGCATCCAGCTTGATGGATTATTAACAAGTCCAGCACTGAATTTCACAAATTAGCAGAGGCTACACACAATCTGCACATCATCTAAGAGCCCCCAAGAGAGCTCTTTTCTGAGGCAGACCACATGCAGTGATGAACAAACCAGGAGTCCTCTTGCAGCACCAGATTCCTCATCCTCTCTCAGTCTATTTACAAACCATTTGATTTAGGGGATTCAGAGAAGACCTCCACTTTCTGTAGCTTCATACACTGTTTCAAAGAACCATGCTGAAAGAAAAATTCTCAGTTGGATTTACACTTCCTCTCACTCTTCCTGGATTCACAAAGACTTCCAGCATCCACTGCCAGAAACTTCCTTCACCTATCTTAGCTTGGCACTACCCACTTCATGCTCCCCTCTGGATTCAGGATGAGCACACTAAGCTAATTTTTCTTTGTGGGATTCATGTCAGATGTGCTGCGACAACAAACCTCCCCCACACCAGAGCTTTCTAAGAAGCAGCCCATAACCACAAAGACAGAACAATTTATGCTCCTGTAGTCTGGGAGAAGCTCCTGTTAATCCCACTGTTGCTTTGTCTTTCAGCACACTTGCCTAGGTGCTCAAAAGACAAAATCACCTTATACCCTATGTCCCCTATCATGCCACCCTTTACCCACCACATCCTAGGAAGTGAAACTAAGATGCTCAATTTTCCCAGTAAGGCTTCTCAGAAATTAAGCCAGAGCCTTTTCCTCCTATCTGTGCACAGAAAAGAATTAAACTAGCTCCATGAGTGGTCAAATTTCCCATAATTTTGGGAGAAGAATTTTGAGGAACTGAAAAGCTTGGATTGAAATGAACCTGCCTGATGAGCTCCAATGTACCTTTGTCTCCAGTGCCAGCCAACACCAGCTTCACCCACATCCCCTGTAAATGCACCTAAACTGCTTCAGGCAGAAACCAGGAAAACCCAGAACAAACATTTGAGTCCAGAGTCAGAACAGGGCTCCCCTGCCCAATACCTCGTTTCTCCTTTGCTAGTTTAAACCACAGCAACACAATTTTCAGACATTCTCATAGAACTGAAATACTCTTCCCTACCCCACCTACACCAGATACTTTTGCCAATGTTGTTTCCCAGCCTTTGTCCAAGCTAACTTTTGCTGCACTTACACACAGAGGATGCTGAATGCAATGGTGCTTCTTCACCTTGCTGCAACTAAGTTTTTTATGACTGGTTTGTGATTAGTGAGATAAAAACAAAACAAAACAAAACAAAACAAAAAATCACAGTCAGAAAATAAGAGTGAAAGCAAGAAGAAAAACTCCAAACCATACACAATATAATAGGGAGAAAGAGACAAATTCCAAATGGCATACCATGGAGTTAAGCACTGTACTTTTACCCTCCGAAAATATGGAGGCAGTAGGTCTCCCCCTATTCAGGTACAGGTAGGCTTCAACAGAAAGAGAGAGACTTGACCACACTTGACTCAGACACAGACGTTGACCTTTGCAATTTAAAATAAAGTCTTTGAACTGGTTACATAGGACAACACATCTTTATAAATCAGCAAAGACTTAAGTGTCTCACCACCTAGCACTAACAGACATTTACATGAGATTCCAGGTATCCAGAAAATGTTTTGTGTTCAATTCTTAGAGAACACTCACAAGTTGACATTTAAAGTTATCAGAATACATGACACACCCCTGCACTCTGTGTGTTGCACTTTTCTGCAGCAGGCAACCAAAGGCTCAACAAAAAAGGTCAAACTAACCTCCTGTCCATACTTCACTGACTGAGATGTTGTTGCCTCATCCATCTCTCCCTCCACCATGGCTCCTTCCAAGCACTCATTCAAGTTCTCGTAACCATTTACCTGAAGGGGATACTGACCAAAGGTCTCAATCTTGGAAAAAGTGTTGCCTGGATGATGGAAACCATACAGAAACCATGAGCTAACTCAAGAGAACAAAAAATTCTGGTTAACTCTGAAACACTCAAAGGAGTTAAAAAGTTGAATCTACCAAAGCCTTAACTCACCCTCATGGACACCCTCAGTCAGGAAAGTCCCGTAGAAGAGCTGCACCATTGGGTTTTCGGATTTGTCCCCAGGGCTCCTGTTTCAGAGAGCAAAAGCACACTTTCATTTGCAGCTAGAGGTTGCAAAAAAACCCCAAGTTGTAATCTAAGCCTCTGCTTGGGAGCCTACAGGCAAAAGTACAGTTTTCTACTCAAGCACTAAATAAAGAGGAAGCTTCTCATTAATTTTCATGTTCCAAAGCACATTATAACACTTACACCAACAAGAGCGGAAAAAAAAGTTAAGGTGCCAGCTTCTGAAAGGAAGTTTCAAACACCCAGAGCTTTTCTGTTCACCAGGGCTGCTGAGCTCCCCTCAAAAGCCAATTTACTCTGCAGGCCACATTGGCACTGAGTGAAGTCCCACACTCACCAACAGGAGACGCAGACACAACGCTTCAAGCTTACAGAGCCTCATCCACAGGAAACAAAGAACACTCATTTGCTCAAAATTTTCACATAAAGTCCTCTCATTTATTAAAACTCTCCTTAGGTCAAACTCCCGAGATCACACAGAACTCACGTGGCATTCACAGTGAGCTGGAACGCGTCCTCCAGCCAGTCCAGTAGTTTATGTGTAAACTCACTCACGTCTTGCTAGAAGAGAGATGAAAGTGGAGAGTCAATTGTGACATCCACCAGAAAGTGTTCCCCCGGTCTGCTGGTGCCACAGACCCACTGAACACAACCTGACTGGTACTGCTGTACCCACTCAGCCGAACTACGTGTGAGACTGAAGTGCTGTGCTGATTTAGACTGATAATGAACACCGCTCATCTGAACACTAGATCAGAGGAAATTATCATGATTGCTACCCAACTATGCAGATGGCACTGGGTAGTGCCATGCTATGCTGGCTGGTTAATTAGCACGCACGTACATTCTGCTCTAATGACACAGGGACAGCTGCTTGTCGGCTGACAAACATGGGAAAAGGCCTCTGAAAGTACCAGCAGGATGAGGCAAAATGGGGTCGCTGTGGCTGTGACTGCTGGTTTGAAGAGAGCAAAAGGCTTTTAAATGTGGTTTTACCTGTGGTTGTTCAGGGGATCTAAACACATCCCTCAAGAGTTCCAGTGCTGCAGAAGGGTCTACGAACTTACGCCACGTCCCCAGCATTAATGCAAACAGGCACTGAAGTTCTTGCATGAACGCAATATTTCTTTTTCCCTGCATTGCAAAAAAGAAGAAAAGTCAAAGCCTTCCTGCAGCTCTAAAAAGCAGCATCTTAAAACTTAGTGCTACTGAACACCATGTGCACATATCATAAAACGTACCCAACGAGCTGCGCACTGGCTCAAATACCAGTTCTTCTACCGTGCATGCAAACCAACAAGTAATCTGGAGCTGCCAAAGAAGTTTTATGGGAAAAACATCTCCACGCACAGCGGTTAAAGTCTCTAGAGGACAGGGGTACAAGAAGCAGCTCTTTTTTTTCTCCTATCCTGATTCTGTCTTTGAGAATTTCCCAAAATTGTCTTTAATGCAGCCAGATGATTTTAAAGCCACAGGTCTCAGATGGCCCCAAATTAAATCTGGTTAGAGGAAGAGCAGAATGCTACACCACAAAAGAAGGAAACTTGACAGTGTTACTGAATCAAAACTTACAGTGTGACGACAACTTTCAAGCACATTCTGTGGCAGGGAGTACCCAAGGACCAGCCTCCGGAATTCTGGCAACTGAAACAGAGACTGAAAGGAGAGGAGAGGTAAAGCTCAGTCAGCACCTGCAAGGATTGGACTCACTACAATTTGATGCCCTGTTGTCACTCTCTGACTTGACAGGTTTATTTTGCAAACTTTACATTCCCAGTGGTCCTGTGTTACTGAACGCATGTTTACAATGTGAGCAGCCCCTGTGCTGGACCAGCACAGAATCAGACTCATAGAATTAACTAGTCTGGAAAAGACCTTTAAGATCATCAGCATGTTTGTACCCACCCAAGGACAAAATCTCATCCTGTCATTTCTAGGATAGATATAAACCTTTTCGGAAAGACCATTCTATTCTGCACAGGCAGGCTCAGAAAAGCATCCAGGAACAAGCCATGGTGAGAAAAACCCATTTGCAGCTTTCTTACTTCCTCTCAGAGCTGAAGACAAATGATAACATCTCTCTGCTGATGTGAAATGGTTAGGAGAGACAAATCTGCTCAGTTCCACTTACTGTTGTCTCTTCTTTAGGTCATTACTAATAATATATGCTACCTAGTTGTTTATTTGTCCAAGCATCTATGCCAGTGTATTCCATTAACTGAAATACGATACACCGTGTGTTATCAAGCCAACAATAACTGCTGTAAAATTAAATTATCAGTTCACTTTGCCAGGCAAGCTTCTATCATTTCAGTAGGCACTTGGCCATTGCTGCACAACTCCCTGTGTACATACACACAGATTCTCTGTATCTGTAGCTATTTTTAAGCAAAGCCTATTTAACTGCTCTTTGGCTGTTTCTGTACAGGCCCAGAACACATCACAGTGACATCACATAAACCCAGAAGTTTTTGTTTGAGCAGGGTCATATTCACTCATCTGCATACAATGACTCCCTCACAAAACTGCTGCATGTCTACTTCTGACTGAGAAACACTGACTCCAAGACCACAGCAAGTCTGTATCAGAAAAAGAGAACTTTCTTACAGGTTACCTGTATAACAGCACTAAACCAACACGTGTTTCCAATATTTTTCATTCCAACAGGCCAGTCACCCACTCTTCTCCAGTCATTCTGCTTGGGGCTCTCTACCCACAGAGAGAGCGTTTCACAGCGTTTCCTTTTGGAGCGGTATTTGTTTTCAGCGGAATGGGTGTCCTGTGGTCTGTCATGAGAGAGAAACACTGTGCTGTAAAACACCTGCCAAAGATTGCCTAAAGCTGCAGGAATCAAACTCCCCTCCGGCCAATAGGTGTCCACCAGGCAGGTGATCCGTGTTAGTTCTGCAGTTACCAGCTTCAGAACCCACTTATGATACCTGGGAAAACCAAAGTGGGGGGCCATTTATGGCCTCACTGACCTTTCAGCTGCATCCCTTTCTGCAGCTGGAGCTTTTGGTGACTCCAGTGATCTGACAGTGTTGGCTGTGCGGAGGTTGTCTTGGTTGTGAGGGGCAGGTGCAGCACTAACATCTGGAAGTGGAGGCAGCATTCTGATCAGTTTTCCACCAGCAGCAGCAAACATTCTCTTTGAAAGGAATTTCTAGGAAACATCACACTCCACAAATACAGCTCTTCAATCAATACAAGCAACATTTTCTAGCTCAGGTTTTAAACAGAAATCCCTGTTTCAGATCATGCCAGGCAACCTAAGAGTTACTGAGTGAGCTGGATGAGGAGAACAGAGCAGAGCATGCAGCTGGGCACTACCCAGATTTCCTTACAGCCAAATTCAGAGCTTAAGGAAACAATTCAAAGCTCTTGAAAGAACAAAACAGGATCATCAGCTTTTTAACTGTGATATGTCACCTCCAAACATTATTAAAACACTACTAGGTGATCAGTACTGGCAAAATCTGCACCAGAACAGAAGCTGCAGGGATGTACTGCTAGCAGAAGCAGGGAGGATGGATACTCCCCCTTTGAGCTCACACAAACACATGAAGCTTAGGGGTGAGCAGAAGTGAAGGACTTACCCTGTGGGAGTTGTTTGCCCACTGCGCTCCCTTCCCAGGCGGATGGCTCTGCAGCGGCTGGGTCCTGCACTGGCTCCGGAGCAGCGTCCTCCGTCAGGAAGGTGACTGCTTCCATGAAGTCTCCATCAGCAGCCTGGCAGAATGATAGGGGAAAAGTGAGGAGCAGAACAGCAAAGGATTTACCCTTTGCCTCTCATGCATCCAGGCTGATCCTGGATCGCTCTCACAGGCCACACATGGACCATTCTAACAAGGACCAGCTCATCATCAGCTGACAAACACACCAGCGAACACCTGTGTGCTATGTTGGGCAGGGGCCTGAACTTGCCTGACTTTTTGGACAAAATCAGAGCTCTCTTTCCCCAGAACAATGGCAATATACACAAACCTTTAGAGCGGCAAGCAGGAATGCTGAATCCTGAATTCCTGTGATCTCTTTCATTTGGTTTAAGAGCACCTGGCAATCCTATGTGCAATAAATAAAGAAAGCTCACGTGAAAAGGTGACCAGGATGGACATTAAGCTGTTTCTGCAAGGCTTGCTGAGGGCTCAGTGGAGCACTGCTTCTTTCCTTCCCTTCTGCTGACAGACTGACACACAAGCCCAGTCACACTTGCTTGATGCAAATACCAACATCAACTTGAACACTGCACTCAGGTTTTTTCCCTGCTAAATTCACAGACTAACATTCAACCCCTTGTATCCTCAGGAGAATGCAGGCAGGCCCGGGAGGACAGGCTACCCCTGCTGTTGGCTGTGCAGCACCTGTGGTGGGAAGGGGCTTCCCCACCCCCCGAGGCAGTGGCATGTGCAGCTGGACATATAAGGCGGCCGCCTGCTCCCAGGGCACTGGCAGGAGCTATTTTCAGCGTTGTGGCACATGCCATTTGTGCATGTCACTTCTCACTGACAATGAGGTGTCAGAGCAAGGGCCCAGGAGCCTGTTGTTACTCCTCCTTCCCACTCCACACAAAGCACTTGAGGTTTGGCGATACACTCACTGCTCAAGGCCCCAAGCTACGGTTCACAACTTTTGGCCAGTTCTGCCACTTAAAACACATGATTACAAAAATTCTCCTTACCAGACTTATAAAATCTTTGCAGCCTAGGCTTACCACAGGTTAGTCACTGCACTTGGCAAGCACAAATAACCTCAGTCAATGACTACCAGGAGAGGCAGCTCTCCACAAGGAGCCTCCTGGCGCTGGAGGTCCCACCACCCCTGTTCATGGTTGCAGTTCAGCTGATGCTGCTGCCAATGGCCCAGTCTAGGTGACAACTGAGATGCAGCTCCATAATGCCAGCATTGAATGCGGTATGGGAAGGACGTTACCACAGGAACAACGGCTGGGTCTGTGTTGTGTATCCTGATTTACAGAGGCTGTCTAGGATCCTGCTGTCAGCACAGCCTGACCAATCCCAGTTCCTTAAGATCACACTTTTAATTAATCTTGAACCAGCAAAGCTGCAGGCAAATAAACTCTAGTTTCTACTTACTCTCACCATTAAGAAAAAATGTAAGATGCTTCCAGGCCCCTGGAGCACAAGTTTCACTCAGTGAGTAATGAGTCAACTACTTTTTTGAGCCCCCCACATATACTGGTGATGGATGCTACTCCACACACAAAGACAGCACGCATCCATGTCAGCTGTTAAAACAAAAAACCTCCTAGATTATTTTTGGTGGGAATTCTCTCATCATGTTATTCAAGTTATTCATGGTGGTCCCATTTGAAATACTACTTTTACTCAACTTTTACAAGAAAGAGTACATACGTGTGTGCAAACCCCCTCAACTCATCCCACACACTCTTTTTATCCTGAGAAAAGCCAAGACGCACTGGAACACCTCAGCAGCCCCAGGAGGAGCTGCCCAATGAGGAGCCAAGGCTGAGAGGCTCAGGGTGGGTATACTCTCACAAAGGCAAACTGCTTAAATCATGTTGCTAATTTTGCTGCCTTAGCGCGTGCCGTGCATGTCGGCTGACCCCACCTTACGCCGCAGGGCGGATTTTTCCAGTGGAGAAAAAAAACCCCAAACACCCTTGCTAATACACTGCACTATAATAATGAGATCTGAGGCAGGACAGGGCATGATTTTCTGGGGTTTTTCTGTTACAGCAGAGAACTCACAAAGGCTGCTGTAAGCATAAAAGCCAATTATGGATCCTCTGCTCTAAGTTACCATTTAATCTTTCAATGATTTCTGCATGCTTTTATTCAGCCTTTGAGAAAAGGTTTGTGCTAACAGCAGAGAGCTTATCCCATACCACTTTTGAGAGGCTCATGGCTGCCTGGCAGCCCACAAAAGCCACCAGGAACCACACTCTCTGCAACCAATTTGTTAAGATTTTGGGGGGTGCATGTGGTTTTGTTGCCATAACTAGTCTGGTTATTGCTTTCTGAGGTTACGCACCATGGGGCTATAAAACAAGCTCTGTAGCTGGTAATTAACACCAGTGTACTGCTGCTGCTAACACACCCTGCACTTGCAAGCCCAAACTGAACCAAGGCCCTACCTGCTGGAAAAATAACAACCCAAACCCAAATCCTATTAGTATTAAATTACAGCAATAGGAGATGAGTACAAAACCAAAAGGCTGAGAGGAAGTAGGGTACTAGAGATTAAAATTACAAGGTCAGCCAGGAATGATGGAACAGAAAGGTTTTGCTGCTTTCCCTGCTCCGAGGTGACTCACTGCCCTCAAAAGTTTGTTTTGATGAGAAACTGTGAACAGGGAAGGGACCAAATGCAGTGCAGGAGTTCAAGGGTGTTCCAGAAATAACTGGACACAAGGAGAAGGAAGGTGGCACAGAAGAGGCACACAGAGCCTTGGCCTTCAGCCTCTGCACCTCAGCCATGCTTTTTATCGTGGGGGAAACTGGATATGGAGGGGGCTGGAAACCCACAGGCAGCAGCAGGAACAAAGCCCACGTTCCTGGCCAAGGCTTTCACAAACCAATATCCATCACGAGAAGAAGAGCAGGCAGCAACTTCATCCTGCATTAAGATGCACACAGTAGGCACTGTCTGGTCACCACCCCCACACGGCCGGGGCACGGTTGCTGCACTAATGTCACTTCTAACGCACAACCAAAAGGCTGATACCCTCATCCCATCCCGCCCTGTAACTCTGACCTCTCTGAAACGCATCTCTTGGGTCCTAAGAGCACAGAGATGCTACAGAACAGTGTAGACCCCTGTGTCAGTTCGGGATGGTCTGGGCTGCAGTCCCCTGAGCACTGACACAGGCTCGCGTCCGGGTCCCTTCAGAGACAATTTACGCAGAGCCCTGAAGTTTGGGAGGAACAGTTTTCGTTAACTTGCCCCAGGAGATGCTGCTCAGCGGCAGGGAGGGAACACGCGTTTCTGGCCCCTGCAGAGGAGCAGGCGGGTGTCTGAGCGCCCGCCCGAGCCCTTTTCCGTGGTACCGGCGCATCGCGCGCGTCACCGCGCGGAGCCCGTTATTCCCAACGAAACACGCGCGGACGGCACCGCGGCCCGACGGGACGGGGCACCCGGAGCGCGCAGAGCGGGGAAGCGCTGCGGACCGGTCCCGAGCGGCAGACTCGGGGCGCAGCGGGGCCGCCGCGGCGGGAGGCTCGGTCCGGCGGCAGCCCCGGCCCCGCGCGGGGGTCACCGCCCGCCACCCTCCTCCCCGCTCCGCGGTCTCGCCCTGCCGCTCCTCTCGCCCCCCCGCCCCCCAACATACCCTGCCAGCCCGCGGTCTCATCCCGCCGCCCCCGCCGGCCCCGCGGTCTCACCTCGCCGCCGCCGCCCCGGGCCCACAGCTCGGCCGTCATAAGGCCGCCGGCAGCGGCGCCGTCGCCGCACAGCGCGCACGCGCGGCCACTCCGGTTCCGGGCGCGCCGCCCCCGCCGGGGTCGCGTCCAGCCGTGCCTGGCCGTGGGTCCGGCCGTGCTCATCTCTGTGTCTGTCTGTCCGGCCGTGGGTCCGGCCGTGCTCATCTCTGTGTCTGTCTGTCCGGCCGTGCTCAGCTCTGTGTCTGTCTGTCCGGCCGTGGGTCCGGCCGTGCTCATCTCTGTGTCTGTCGGTCCGGCCGTGGGTCCGGCCGTGCTCATCTCTGTGTCTGTCTGTCCGGCCGTGGGTCCGGCCGTGCTCATCTCTGTGTCTGTCTGTCCGGCCGTGGGTCCGGCCGTGCTCAGCTCTGTGTCTGTCGGTCCGGCCGTGAGTCCGGCCGTGCTCATCTCTGTGTCTGTGTGTCCGGCCGTGGGTCCGGCAGTGCTCCCCCCGAGAAGCCCTCGAGCATCGCCCTGGCCGCCGAGCCCGTTCTCCCCCGTCCCCACCCCAGCAGCCGGGAACACCGGCCCCAGCCGGCGCTCTGCCCCGGCCGCGCCCCTCTAGACTGATAAAAGTGAATTATTTTCTTTTCATTACAACCATAACAACCCCCTCCGCCCCCCCCTTTTTTTTTTTTAAACCCTGTTTTGGTCCAAGCTGCGGCTGACACGTGTCCGCCTGTGCTGGCCCGAGGCTGCCAGGGCGGGAAGCTGCGAGCAGGGCGGCGAATGGAGGATGCACGAGGGGACTGGGATGCTCCAGGGGTGGATGCGCCCCAGGGGAAAATCGCGAGGAAAAGGTTCAAAACAACCGAGGGGCCGGCACCTGCTTCCTGTTCCATCCAAACCCACACTTTGCCGGGCCTTGATAAATAAGCAGGAGATAGGCATTTCTCAGACTTGCTGAGGCAAAGGGCTCTGTGTTCTCCTCACAGCCCGGATTCTGCCTTTCTCTTAATAAAACGATGCTGAAATGGAGACGTTCCAGCAAGGGGTCCCCGGGGGCTGCGCAGGATCCGGGTATATCTGTGCAGACCCGACGCTGTCCACAGCTCAGCCATTGGACCCGCGGATGAGATTGGCTCAGGCACCTGGGCAACTTGGCTCGACCTGATGAGCCAGCAGGGCTGAGCTCTCTTGGGGGAAACTGGTGAAAAACTGTCCTCCTGCATCATCAGGGACGTGTCGGTTGCAACTGACAGCCTAGGTTTGTCCCCCACTGGGCACTGAAGCTCCTGCAATACTGATGGCATTGGCATTTCCAGCGGAGCTGCGGCACTGCACGAGGAAGGAGATAGTAGGGTCAGACGGTGCCTCTGCCGTACCCTGGTTGCCAATTCTCCCGCGAAAATGCCCTTTCCCAGCTGGGTGGGCATCTCCCACACTTGTTTTCCTGGGCAGGCACAGACCATCCCTTGCCTTTTGTTTTGGAAGAGCTGTGGGAATCTCAGTGTAGGCTGTTCTGGGATTGTCCCAGCTCCCTGGTTCTCACAGGTACTCCAGATGAGGAATTCGGGAGGCAAGAAGGAGGAGGTAGCAGTGTAGATAAGGTAAAACTGAGGAAGCCACTGTTAGCCAATTTCCCTGATGTGCAAAGGAAAAACAAGACAACCAGTAATGTTTAAATGCATCAAAGTAAGAAATTCCACTCATTTTGGGATCCTGCCAGGCTATTAATAGTGAGAGATAGGGATGTAGTGCTGGGCACTGTGATTTACACTCTGGAACCCCCATGTGCTGCTGAGGGAGTGGTGCTTTACCTGAACTTCGTTGCTCGGGGAAGAGTCCCCAGGATTTTCCTACCTTAAAAAAAAACTATTAACCATAAAAATTCTGAATGTCCCAGTTACAAAGATAAACTCAGACCCATATTTTTAGCTCCAGGTTTGTCCAGGCTGTGTTTAATGTTTAGCAGCCTGATTAATGCTGTGATAACTAACTAGGCTGTAGAACAATTTGTTTGCAGCATTAAGTGCAGTCACAGCACTGTTACGTCCCAGATAATTTACCATTGTACACCTTCAGATAGAGCAAGCTGCAGACATGCCCTCTCCTTCCATGTCCTGAGAGCCTTCCATACAGCCTCGACTTAGCAAAAGGAAGCAATAAGTGCTTTAAAAATAAAACCCTCAGAGTGGACTGTCTTCCGTCACTGTGCCCTCTAGGGCTGTCCCCACACACTGCAGCATGTCCAACCTCTCAAGCATTGCCACAGTCCTCCATGGATTGAATTCCAAGAGAAACAAGAGGCAGAAGACTTTTCTGCAAGACTTTTTCAGACACGAGGCTCTTACATCAAGGCAGTCATCGTGTGCACAATCCTTGCTGCAAACCTGCCTTGGGGATGGGGACTTTTCCAAGGTGGTAGCATGCAGCCACAACAGCACTGGAGCCCCCTGTCCCTCTCCTGCCCACTGAGCCTCCAGCACAGGTCTCCTTCAAAAGTAAAAGGTAAAAGGAAAAGACAGCCATACAAGAAAAAACAGCCAAGTCTCAGCTCTCAGCAAGGCAGTTCTTGCCTGACCTTGGATGGTGCTCAGCCTGTGATGCATAGTTGCCATCCCACTCAGTATCAGCCATATCTCCTTCATTAACAGCAATGGGCTCCAAGTACCTTCATGTACTTATTATTACCTGGCTTTAATGGTAATGAAATGGTAGAAGAATATTGCAAACACCTGAAGGGTGTCTAATGGAAGAGAGGACTTGAAAGGAAAGCGCTCCCATCCCTTCTCTGGGGGATTTAAAAGCTTTGGGCTCCTTCACTGGGGTGAGGACGGGCTTGGTACCTGCAATGGGCAATTTTTGGCTTCTCCAAGGGCCATGCAGTTTGCGCTCACGGGACAAAGCTACCAGCATCCCCAAATTAAATTAAATTAGCCAAGGGCACCACACTGAGCAGCTGTTCATGGCATTTGGTCTGTGCTTCGGTCTTGGAGCTGCACAAGGCAAGTGCCAGAGGAGAGATCCTGTATGTCCCCCAGGACCTTTGCAGTGATCCAGGGATCTCTGAGGACCGCTGTCCCTGGGTACAGGGCCCCATGGGAGTGGGGGCTGCTGTGAGCCTGGTCATGCCCATGACGGCAGCCCTGCCTGCCTGCAGTGTTTATTTCATGTCTCGCAGCATTAAATCATAGCAGACATGCAATTCGGGGAGCATGAGGCTCCATAATGGGCGGCCTCAGGCGTGTGATGGGGCCGGGGCCATCAGGCAGCTGTGCTGCCAGGGCTCCTTGCTGATGCTTTATTGCTTCTGACGCTCCAAACGCGCTCTGAAAGGCGAACCCTGGCAGCCTGGAGGAGAGCTGCTTCCGTCTCCTGCCCACTCCGAACCGGCAAGCAACACAATTGAGGCCTCCCTCCCTGTTCCTGCTGTGGTCCCCAGCCTGGCTACAACACCCCATCCTGCACAGGGCCCAGCCATGCTCCTGCCACAGCCTGACAGCCCCCAGCACATTCCATGGCACGGGGTGGGAGCTGCTGAAGGAATACAGTGCATAATGCTGCACACCCAGGACTTGGGATGAGGTCAGGTTGGGGTGAGGAGGGAATACAGGGCGTCACTTGTGCCATCACATGCTGGGGATCTTGTGCTTGTGCCCCTGTGCTCCCCCCAGCCTCTGAGATCGCTGCACCTCTGGGCTAAATACCTGCTTGCCCAGCCAGGGAACCTGCTTGCAGCGTGGCTGCTCCAGGAGAGAGGCCTGAGTGCCCATCCCAGTGCAGAGATGCTGCCATGCCTGGCTGCAGTGGAGCCTGGACAGGACGTGGGTCTGAGCTGTGGGAAGCCCCAGGCACTGAGCACTTCGATTCCCAGAAAAGCAATTACCGTGCAGCAGATTACAGGGCTAATAAAATCCCATTATGCTATTTCGGAAAGTAAATCTGATCTGGGCGCTGCCGATTGATATCAGCCATCCCACAAAATGTCCTGCAAGAGCCCCCTGCGTGCGCGCGTAACATGAGGCTACAGTAGATCACGCTAATTAGATATCCAATAACAGGAGGGCTGATAGGAACTACATTAAAATCTCTTTAAGTTGAAGATGTAAAACCCAAGGGAGAAAATTCAGTTAATGATGCTGCAGCAGAGGCTCCACTGGAGCAGTCCACGTCCCCTTGGCCTCATCCTGCCAGCTGCAGACGCAGGAGGCTGGAGGAGAGGGGGCAGAGCGGGGCACAGTCCCCAGCACCATGGCGGCGCTGCCCGTGATTTTCATTACCCAGATTCAATAAGGGGAGAGTGCTGTGAGCTGCTGGCGCTCCTTGGGAGGTGACTTGCCAGCCACTAACGGAGCTGAGAAATCAAATTAGCCCCAGCTCTGCTCTTGCTCTCTCCCTGACACCGCTGTTGGCAGCCAAGGGGGAGTTCATCAGGGCCCCGCACTAATTCTTATCTCGTTTAAGTGACTCCATGCCGGCATCTGATGCAATTTGCTCTACGCCACTGCTGCAGGCTTTGGTCCCTGCCCGCTGCTTCCCCAGGATTTCCAGCAGCTGGCAGCTTTGTGGGAGCATGGGCACCTGCAACACACACAAGGACAGTGTAGACATAGAGGAATACAGAAGATTATAGAGGCTGAGGGTCGAGGGAAGGCTCCCCTGCCGGGTAGAGGGACATTGCCCAGCCCAAGGCTATGATGCTGTGACATGGAGGGATGAATGGGCAGCCTGAGCAGGGAACCCATGCATGGGTGGACACTGAGGGCCTTTTGACTCTCAGTAATACCTGACCAGGCTTTGCTTCTAGTCTTGTTTGCCCCAAGGTGTTAAATATTTTGGGAAACTGATACCAGTAGGAAGCACTTTGTTTTCTGAAATTTACAGCAAATGCAAATTGCTGCGCTGAAAATGGACCCCGGTGTAGGTGCAGGTCTGAGGGTTTGGGGGAAAGCTGCTGCCCCAGGCTGCACGTGCGGCCCCCACCTGCGACTGTCAGAGCCACTGTCAGTGGGACAGACCCACCTGCTGCAGGGTGTGAAGGGGAGCCCGGTACCTCCAGAGCTCCCCTCTCCCCTGCTGATGGAAACCCACCCTGTGTCAGTACCACATCCCTGGACAGGCTCCCTTCCCCTGCCTCTCAGAGGATTTACCCCGTCTTTCCAACTGCTGAGGATGTCCTGGCACAGCCCTGGCACCTGCAGCACCCTCTCCCCCCATCGTGCCCCCCACTGCCCATGGGCGTGATGTACAACCCCAAAATGTGCTTTGCCACAACCAGGCGCCTGGGCAGAGGACGGGGAAGCTCTTTGAAAGCTGGGCGGGGGTGGGGGGATAGCGGGGTGGGCCCCTCTCGCATCCTCCCAGCCTGAAACTTGATGCAGCGGGAGAGGCTGATCGCGAGATTAATTGGGCGTTCTCAAAAGCCCGACGGCGGGGGGAAAGCCATACGAGTGCCGCCTTCCTCCCTGCTCCGCTCAGTCCTCCACCGAGCCGGCGGCGGCTGGAGCCAGCGGATCCATGGTGCCCACGGCTCTCGGGGCGCTCCTGGCCCTGCTGCCGCTGGCCTCGACGCTGCAGAGCCCAGGTAAGGTGAGGGACCCGTGGGCAGAGCTGGGGAGCTGAGGCAGAGCGGGTTGCTCCTGGCACGGAGCAGCAGCTTCCCAGAACCTGAGCCGTGCTGAGTGGCAGGCAAAGGCTGCTTTTAAGGGAGCCTTCATGCTACTGGGAAGTGACATACCTGGGAGAAGCTGGAGCATGGGAGAGCTCCGGTGCGGAGCCTGAAGGTGCATCCTGCCTGGGTAACACTGGCAGCAACGCAACGGGGCATTAGAACCCAGCTCTACGATGGGGGTTCGTCACTGCGGGGTCTTGAGGTACTCTAGAGCTGTGCCAAGAGACAGCCCTGAGGACAGAGAGAGACATGGGGGTCTCCTGTCTGCACCCCACTGCCTGAGAGGTGCTGCCCGAGCCCCCTGCCTGATGAAGGGCTTTCTCCAATATAATGCTTAGTCCATCATAACCTAGAGCTGGGTTTTGGGCATGATGCTGTGCCTATAGTTTGTAATTGCAGCTCTGCACAGTGCAAAATTGACGGCCAACATATTCCCTTGTTATTCCATTGTTGTTCTCTTACCTAATATTCCTGGGAAACAGCACAAAAATCCTTGTGCTGTTTTGCACCAGCACAGCTGAAAGTGTTCAGCAGGCTAGTGACTCAAATCTCTGGATAGGTCATGTAGCCCCTGTCACCCAACTCCCAAACCTTCTCCCACCGTTAGCACACCAAAGGTGGCAGAAAAGGAGTGGGAACAGTGATACTCTCACCCTGGCAATGCCGGCCAGGAGGCAGGAAGGGCTGTGCAGACAGATCCCCATGTGTCAGGGCTGTGCCAGGGTTGTGCCGAGTTGCACCAGGTGAGTTGCCAGCACAATCCTGGCACAGCTTTGGGCTGAGCAGACCAGTGTGGTGTCTGGAGAAGAGGCAAAGAGCATCTGAGGTGAACCCAGCCCAGTCCCCCCTCTGCAAAGCCATTTCCCTGCTGCCAAAGCATCCTGATGCGGACCTGGGTGGCATGGATGTGAGGAGGAGGTGTGAGGAGGAGTGCAAGCGTGAGCCAGCTGCCATCAGCTGCAGCAGGAAAGGCCCCTTGGCCCAAGCTGTGGTGATGGCAGCACCTGTTATTTCCTCGCCTCACCCTAATTGCTGCCTCTTCCCCATCTCGCTGCCTCTGTCGGTTCATACCTGCCTGGGTGAGCATCATGCACCTGGCCGGCTCCCCAGTATTACCGCTCGTGAGCAATGTCAGAGGGGGTGAGGCTGCTGCTTTTTCTTTTTTTTAGCTTAAAATACAGAATAAAATTCCCTTCCAGCAGCTTTTCCCAAGTTCCTGTAGATCTATTCCAATTAGTCTCTTCCATTATGCTGGAATTGGACTCTGGGGCTGGGTGTGCTGTAGAGCACAGCCACAAGTGTAGCACTGCTGCCCTGGTCCAGCCGTGGCTTTCCAGCTGCCTTGCGTTCTAGCTGCCTGGCAGTGAGGACATGGTGCTGAAAGCAATTTGGCCTTGATTGATGCTGCTGTCACCAGTCAAGGGACTGTTTTCACAGGAAGCAAACACCAAGATACCTAATAAATGAATTTAGCATCCTGCTTCATCTCTAACCTTCACCGCCTCCACCTGCTGAACAAAAAACGGGCCCTCGAGGGAGTGAATGGTATGAAACTTACCCAGGGGCAGTGTGTCCCTCGTGGTCCCTGCTGCCGCTGTCCTGGCACCTGTCCAGAAAGGCGGAGGCTGGCAGCTGTGCCCTCGGAGGCTGGGGAAGGTCACAGCGCTGACCACCTGCACAGCACAGGATATCAGTAACATATTAGGTGATGGTTCTGGTTGGCCAGGCTTGTTTCCCATCAGGATGCTCCTATTTAACTTGAATAGGAAATCCCAACAGGTAAGTGAGTGCTGGCAGCTGGCAGCATCCTGCAGCCCATGGCACACCGCAGGGTGATGGCAGCCGCTGCCCCAGTGCGAGCAGCCTCCCTCGCTCCCTCCCTTCCTCCCTCTGCTAAGCAGGTACCCAGCACAGGGGCCGGATGCCGGAGCCGTCCGAACCCACCCTGCGCCGCCTGTCCCACTACCTCCTGGCCCACTACCAGAAGGGCAGCCGGCCTGTGCGGGACTGGCGAACGACCACTAACGTGGCCATCGACCTCATGGTCTACGCCATCCTCAGTGTGGTGAGTCTTCTGCTCCCATTCTGCATGTGTCCACAGGGAGGGGAATGGTACCTGGCATGCAACATCTCCCCAGCATGCTCTGCCCATCTTCCGAAGTGTAAATGTCCCCGTTCGGACACTGTGTGCTCATCTTCCCACAGGATGAGAAGAACCAGGTGCTGACCACCTACATCTGGTACAGGCAGGTGAGTAGCCGTGAAACCTCACCCCTTCCTTGCTGGGCCCCCCTCCCCCCCCCAGGGTCAAATACCCCCAAAACCCCATGTTTTCCTGTGGGAGAAGCGTGCAGTCCTGCAGGAGAGCAGGGAGGGGAAACCTGTCCTGGGGGCTGGCGAGACCTCTGTAGCACACGAACCTCAAGGCTCAGCTTTCATGCTCCATCTTTTGCACTGTTTGGTGTTGTGTGAGCTGAAGGATAACTCTTCCCTCCCTCCTATGGGTGGGAAGATTGCTTGGTACTAGTCTGGGGTCTGTGTGCTGGCAGAGTGGAAGGACCTCACCCACCAAGTCCCCTCTCCCTTGTCCCCAGCACTGGACAGATGAGTTCCTCAGGTGGGACCCAGCTCGCTTCGACAACCTGACGCAGATCTCCCTCCCCGTAGAGAGCATCTGGGTGCCCGACATCCTCATCAATGAGTTGTGAGTGCAGCCAAAGTCTGGAGCGAGATAGCCTGGGACTGGAACTCCCTCGCCCACCATGGGCACGTACCGTCCCATGCTTTGTATTCCTGGCACAGAGCTGGCAGCCTCCCCACATCAGGGAGCTGCAGATGGGGATCGGCTCTGCAGTTGGGCCATTTCCAATGCTGGCTAACCACAACCATTGTTAATTACCCTCACTGTGCTGGGGGTGAGATCCAGATATCAGGAGAAAGGCTTTGTGAAGACAGTACAATGCAAGGGCAGCTGCAGAGCTGCTGGCTCTTCCCATGAAGCTATCTGGTGTCCTTCCCACTCCGTGGGGATTTAAGTTGTTCCCACTGCCTCCTGAGGGTTCTGGGACAATGACACAGACACTTCTCAGGCTGGGAGAAAGCAGCAGTCTGGGCAGTGCAGAGGTGATGCCAGGTAGAAATGCCTGCAAGGATATTACCAAAAAAGCAGAACAGGGGGCAAATCCCTGTCTCTTGGGCAGTTCTCCCCTGAAATGCTATTTGACAGAAGGAACCCCTGCCCAGAGTTCTCTCCAGCCCACATCTCTGTCCCTCATGTCCCCCAGTGTGGATGTTGGAAAGTCCCCGCACGTCCCCTATGTTTATGTCAGCCATCACGGGGAGGTGCAGAACCTCAAACCCATCCAGGTGATGACCGCCTGCAGCCTGGACATCTACAGCTTCCCCTTCGACGTCCAGAACTGCTCGCTCACCTTCACCAGCTGGCTGCACCACAGTGAGTGCCGGGACGCCCACGGCTGGGGGACTCGAGGGAGCGGGCAGGACCTCCGCTGGGCCGGAGCTCCGTGCAGGAGGCAACTCGTCCCTCTAGATGGCCCCAGCGGATCGGGGAAGCGTGCAGGGGCGGGCAGGCACGCAGCCGGTGTGGAGGTGCCGGCAGTTGCCGGCGCTTTGGGCAGGGCACCCCTAGTTCTCACCTCTCCTCCGCTCCCCCAGTTCGTGATATCAACCTCTCGCTGTGGCGTCAGCCGGAGCTCGTCAAGTTCGACCGAAGTGTCTTCATGAACCAGGGCGAATGGGAGCTGCTCTACGTCCTCAGCCGCTTCCAGGAGTTCAGTGTCAAGAGCAGTGACAGCTATGCTGAGATGAAGTTCTACGTAAGAGCCTTTGGCCACCGTGTTTCTCAGGGATACGGCACGAGGGAAGGGGTCTTGCCCCATCCCTGTCGCTGCTCTGTGCTGCAGCTCCTGCCTGCAGGTGGGAGGCTCCCGGTAGTGGGCCCTTCCTCTGGCTCACCTAAGTGCCTCCCACCATCCTCACCTGCCTTGGCAAAGAGCCACACCAGCTGCAAGCCTCATTTCAACCCTTCACAGCCTTTTCTGTCTCTCTGTCCTGCAGGTAGTCATCCGGAGACGCCCCCTCTTCTACACTGTCAGCCTGCTGCTCCCCAGCATCTTTCTGATGGTTATGGACATTGTGGGCTTCTACCTTCCTCCCCACAGTGGTGAGAGGGTCTCTTTCAAGATCACTCTCCTGCTGGGCTACTCGGTTTTCCTCATTATTGTGTCCGACACATTGCCAGCTACTGCCGTCGGCACCCCGTTGATAGGTACGGTGGTTCTACACGCCTATCCAACTGCCACGGCAGTCGTGAGCAGAGACCACAGGGCTCTGAGAGTTGAGCAGGGAGGATTTGCTTGGGCCTGTGCTCTGTGCATGAGCCTTTGCAGGTCACTCACCTCACTGATGCCTCTGCAGGCATCTACTTTGTGGTGTGCATGGCACTGCTCGTCATCAGCCTGACGGAAACCATCCTGATCGTGCGCCTGGTGCACAAGCAAGACCTGCAACCCCATGTCCCTGAGTGGGTGAAACACCTGCTGCTGGAACGAGCCACCATCCTGCTCTGTGTCTGGGACAGGAAGAAATTCAGCCAAAGCAGGACGCAAAGCTTGGACATCTCCAGGCAGGTGGAGAACAACGACAGCACAGGTAAGGGTTGCACAGAGAGGGCCTGTGGGATCTGAAGGAGTCTAAGTGCTCTGTAGCCATCGACACCAACATAGCCACTGTTTGGATGGTGAACTGGGTGCCTAGTTCATCCTCAGAAACCCCAGTTCCCCATCTTAATAGGTTTTTCACATTTGCTTCTTTTGATCCCTCAGCCAAGCTGACTCCCTACAGCTGTGAGGACCCCCGGGAGTGCGGGTCAGTGGGGGGCACGAGGTCCACACTGGCCTTTGCTGGCCGGACAGAGGGCTTAGCAGCACTGCAGGAGGTCCTGCGCGAGACCACGGCTATCCGCCAGCTTCTGGAGAAACGCGAGGAATTCCGCGATGTCGCCCGCGAGTGGCTGCAAGTGGGCTACGTGTTGGATGTCCTGCTGTTCCGGGTATACTTGGCAGCCGTCCTGGCTTACAGCATCACACTGGGCACCCTCTGGTCGGTGTGGCGGGATGCCTGAGCAATGCCCGTTGTTCAGGGCGGGAGACGGGGGACCTCACTCTGGCACGTTGTCCCTGGCTCTGGGATTCGCCAGTGTCTGTCCACCCAGGCGGGCACATCTCTCACGTCCCTCAGCTCCGCAGCGGGAAGGCAGAGCTGAGCAGGAGCCCCCAGGACTCCATGACCCTGCCCAAACCTCTCTGCATGCTTCCCCCGCCAACCCCCGGGAGCGCCCCCGGCCCGGCCCGGCCCGGCCCGGCCATGGCCGCAGCTTCAGCACCGCGGACAGCGGCGCCGCCGCCCGGCCCAGCCGCCTCCCGACCGGGGGTCCCCCGGCCTCGGGTGGGGTCCCCCCTGCCCCGGGGGATCCCCGCCGCCACAGGGGTCCCGCTGTCCTCGGCTCCCCTACCCCTCACCCCGGCTGCTGCCTTTATTCCCTACCCCGGGCCCCCGCGTACGCTTGCCCAGCAGATCCCCACCATGCTTGCGCTCAGCAGTTTCAGCAAACTGGGAGAGACCCAGTGTCAGGCCGCGGACAAACCGGGATGGCAACGGGACGGATTCCGCGAGCACGCGGTACTGGGAGAGATGCCATCACAGCTGCAGTAGGTCCCAGCTCCTGCTGTCGATCTGCCCCTGCCAGGGCAGAGGCACAAGGCGAAGAGCAAAGTGCTGTAGATGCTGCAAGGGCCCATCCCATGCTCTAGGAGCATCTCCACATACAGTGGGCCTGCAGGTGATGGGGGACAGGTGGGTCTACACCACCTGGCTCTCACACATCCGCCCTCAAACACACCAGCCCCAGAACAAGACTCCCGCTCACCATCCCAGAGCCATCACCTGCAGGAAAACTTACCTCTGAGTGACGGGGGCTGAGGACGGGTGGAGTGGGCTCCTGCCAGCGCCGGCCCGCACTAATGCACTGATGGTCTGTAAGTGGCTGCCTATTGATGAGGTGTCCAGTTAAAGAGTTCGTGAGACACTAAATCAGCCCATTGATCCTGCCGAGATCGATGGTGCTACAGACCTGATCAGTGCAGCAGGCAATTAACACCCTCTGGAATGAGCTGCCTTCGTGTAACATCAAACGCTCCAACAGACAAATCCAATGGGGCCATTGACCCGGGTGTGCGATGCCGCCCAGCCCATGTGTTTGATGAGGGGACTGGGCAGCAAGACTCCTGAGCCAGCCTTGCCAATCCCTCTCCTGCCCACCGTGACCCTGATGTCCCCCAGGGCTGCACTGCAAGATTCTCACCTGTGCTGCTGTATCCCATGGAACGTTTTGGTCCTTGTCCTTGTCCTCCCCGTGCTAGGAAGCCATCATGCACCCAACCTAACCTCCTCAAGCAGCTCAGCGGTCCTTTCCCCTGGAAGGACAGGTTGCCCATGCTGGAGGAAAGATTGATTCTCCCTTTGCCCTCTTGCTACTTTGGGAAGTGCTGCATGCGGGAAAAAGTTCCAGGCATCTCTCCGAGAGGAACTTGGATTTTCCTCTTTAAAAAAAAAAAAAAAAATCAATAAATCTGAATCTAATCTCCTAATAAAGGTTTAATGAGGACATAATGTTGATGGAACAGAACATTGTTGCAGCATAATCGCTCCCAGCTGCTGTGTGAGTGTGCACACAAAGGCCCGGTCCTACCACGATTTCCCCGTTATTGTAACAACGCCTTTGTGCCAGGCTGAACGCCGGCAAGGGGCTTTGCCCCCCCTTCTCCTGGGGCGCTGGAGCCCGCAGGTTGCTCACAGCAGGACCACCTCTGCTTGCCCCAAACTGGACCAAAGTTCCTCACCACTTGCCCAAAGCCTTCCTGGAAGAGCTGTGTTGGGGTGGACTGGCGGACGCAGGACCACCATCAGGACCTTGGAATGGACACGCAGCCCCTCAAACCTGCTGGGAAATGCAGGGGCAGGGGATGAGCCTGGCCTTGACACTGGCACATGCCATCCATCCCTGGGAAAAACTAAATTATGCTCTGGACTTGGTGACTCCAACTGTGCTGTAACAAATGTCTTAATAGCATCACAAGGCCGAGGCTGGCGGTGGACAGGACCCATTGGGCACAGGCATGGCTGGGTGGTGATGGCAGCACCCACTTGGCCCAGCTGCGGTGTGCGGTGTTGTGCGGTTTGCCACAGCACAAAAGGAGAGCAGGCGCTGCCGTTAATGTAGTCAGTAAATAAATAAAGGAGGGCTTAAGCTTAGTGTACAGCAATCAGTCGGGAACTACAGGATAATTAACGCAGCAGGGGGCCGGACGGCTCTGCAGGCAGGTTTAAATGAACGAGTTCACTTTCATTGAGGCAAACTTGCTCCGCTCCCTGGTGAGCCACATGGGCAGGCAGCAGCACAAGGGAGCATGCTGTGGATGCTCCCTGTCCGTGGGGACACTGACAGTCCAGGGAGACCCCCTGCCCACTGGGGTTGGTTTAGGACTAGGACCTCTGCGATTCCGCCTCAGAACAGGCACCCCCAAACTCACCACCGTGGGTACCCCCACAGCTCACCCCAAGCTTGTGGAATGCATCCTTCCTCCTCCTCCTCCTCCTCCTCTTCCTCCTCTCGGCAGGCACAGGAACAGGAGACAGCAGGCCGAGACAACGGAATTAACTTTATTGGTAGTTTTTTTGTTTTCTAACTGCAGATTCAAGGTATACAACTGAACATTGCTATTTTCCTTATGAGACTTATAAATAAAAATACAAAAAATGTTTACTACAAAAAAATCTACCGTTAGTAGGATGTAAAAAATATTCTCTTTGCTATAGAAGGCACGAACTTCACTTAGTGACACATGGAGAGAAAAAAACCTGCAGCAGTATATTCTCTTTTTTTTGTCTTTTTTTTTTCCTCTGTCAGAAACACTGAAGTCTTACAAAGAAATGCATCTGAATCTACACAGGACGAAGGCAGATGCGGAGAGCTGCAACTAGGAGACACCACAACTGGTTTTTTTTTTTTTCTTTTTCTTTATTTTTCAGGAAACTTTTAGCTAACGGCATCTGTGGCTAGAGGACAGAGAGAGGACTTGCAAGCAGAACCGCAGGGGAGCGAACGGCGAGGGGAGACAGGAAAAGTCATACAAAAAATAGGAGCTGATAGATACTCTGAGAAAACCAAAGGGGAACTTGGGCACCTTCTGCGCCCGGGCTCAGAGAGGTGCTGAGGTAGACGGAACGAGGACAGCGACGGACCCGAACCACGAGCGGCAACACAGAGCAACGGGACGGGCAGGCGGGCGCTCACGACACTGACAACAAGCCAGGGGAGAGGGAGCCCGGGACCACGGGGCCCCGTGCGGCGCTTGGTCCTCACTGCTATGATACACATATATATACTTATATATATATATGGAGGGGTGGCGGGGGCTGCGCCACAGCAAACAGTGCAGGGACGTGCGCCCAGGATACGGCAGCATCATTCCAATGCTGACCCCAACACTGTTGCAATGGGGGCTGTGTCTCTGAGGGAGAGGGATGGTGAGATGGAAGGGGAGGTTAAAGCAAAAAAAAAAGAGCCACATGAGCTCGGCCATGTGCTCCATGGCACCATGGCACCCGCGTCTGGCAGCGCCAGGACACCACAGGGGCCTGCCGTGCACATGCCAGAAATTGCAGCAACTTTCTGTGTGAAAGAACTGTTTACTCTTTTTAATATTTTTTCTGTTTTTTTCTTAGGCACAACAATTAAACGAGCCGTTCTCCACAGTCACATCCCGGATTGTACAGCAGCGGTGTCCACCCTGCGCAGAGCAGCAACGGTCCCACGCGCAGAGGCACACGCACGTGCGAAGCCAGACTGGGGCGCGAGGGAGGATGCTGCTCCCACAGCCGTATCCCTGCTTGGCACCAGGAGAGGTGGGATGGGCACCCCAAACCCAGAGGTTTGTGTCCCTCCAAACTGTATCCAGACACTGTCCCACTCTCCCCAACCCCTCCTCCTCCTTTTCACCCAAACGCAGCAAAACGACAAAAAAAGAGCCACGGGATGGAACCACCAAGCCCGCGGCTGCGCAGGAGAAACACAACAAAAACGAACACAAGAGGTAGCTTCAGAACCAACACCCCCAGCCCCATGGGGCCAGGCAAAAAATACCAGTTTTGGTAAGGATAATGCACAACAGGAGGTGGGCAGGGACACCACTGCCCCACCACCTCTCCACCATCAATGCTGGGCACATGGCTGGTGCACCCCAGCCATGCTGCCCCAGCCATGCCGTCCCCTGTCCCTCCCAAATCAATAAAAGCTCATGAGGTCACAAAAAAACGAGGTAATTTCAAGTAAAATGTGCTAAACGTGGAAATATTCCAAAAGAAAGTTCAAAAAAACCCCAAAAAAAAGCAAAGAAAGTGGCGAGCAAAGCTGCCTGCCACCGGACACCCCTTGCTTGTGGGCTCCTGCGGCTGAGGGCTGGGCAAAAAACCCCACATGTGGCACCTTCCAGGTGCCCCAAATCAGCAGAAGAAAAGAGGATCCCTGCATTTGGAGTGATGCCACATACTAACAGCCCCAACAGTGGCACTGACTGCACATCACCAAACCAACTGCATCTCCCCATGGGGGGCTTCACTCTTGCCCTGGGAAGGCAGGGAAGGAGGGAGAAATGCATAGAGAGGTCTTTGGTCATGGGGAGAGCAGCAGCCTCCTGTGCCCCTTGAGCCCACCCAGACACCAGGCAACACCTCAAGGCAGCCTGGCTCACAGCCAGCTCCCTGCCCCAAACACCCTCCTCTGGCCAGGATCCCCCCAGGACGCTCTTGCCAAAGCACTTGTGGCTCACAGGGCACTGTGCTCTCCTGCCTGCGATGCCACAGCCTGGGAGCATGAGAACCTGCCAGAATGGGGCCCAAGCCTCACACGGGAGCTCAGGTCTTCTGCAGGGCATCTACGGCAGGGTCTACACAGTGACACAGGACACCAGGAATTAAAGCCTTCCCAGAGCACTGGCTGTACTCACACTTTCAGGGAAGCGCCTCTTTACTACATGGTCTTCCCAGCAGCACCAGTGGCCAATGCCAAGGGTGATGGAGGGGCTGGCCGGGGGTTGCAAAGGGTGAAATCTGCCCTGCAGCAAGGGTGCGAGGGCAGCAGGCGCATGAGCAGCTGGGACAGCAGTGTGGATGGGGCTGGGGAAGGGGCTGGAGCATCCCTCGCTCCAGCATGAGCTGCAGGATCCTTCCGGTGAGAAGAAATGAATGAGAACTGAAAACAAACAAGGCCATGGATGCTGCGGGTTTGGTGGGATTTTTTTTGCCCAGTCATCTGCCACTTGGCCCTGCTGCCCCTGTGCCTCCTCCCTTAGACATAGCAGAGGTAGAGATAGGTCTTCTCTATCCGCCAGTCGGTGGGGATCTCCTCTGGTTTGTGGCCCTTCATGTGCTTCTGCATGGCGGAGAGGCTGGGGCAGTACTCCAGGCAGATGGTGCACTGGTAGGGGGAAGCGCCATTGTGGGTCCGAAGGTGTTTGATCATGGCCGAGTAGTCCCGGGAGCGCTGGTGGCACAGCTTGCACTCAAATGGCTTCTCGCCTGTGGGAGACGGGGATACAGGGGTGTCAGTGGGGGCTCGGGGTCTCCAGGTGCTAATCAACTGCCCGGCATCGACGCTGCTGCAGCGGGCACAGCCGATAACCAAGTAATGAACAGCAGAACCAATGTGACTATTGATCCCCTGTTTATGATAGTAACGTGCCGGTGCATCCGGGGGTCCAATATCCCTGGCTGCTGCCCTGGTCCACGTGCCAGCATTTCCGCCAGGGGACCGGTCTGGCATTGCCAGCCTCACCACAGACACCCCAGCATGTACCTGTGTGGACCCGGTAGTGGGTCTCCAGCTGGTGCTTGAGGCTGAACTTCTTGCCACAGCCGTTGCACTCATAGGGCTTCTCACCGGTGTGGATGCGCTTGTGGCCCTTCAGTGTGCTCTCGTCCCGGAAGCAGCTGCCGCAGAACTCGCACTCGTAGGGGTGGTCGCCTGCAAGCACACGTGGGCGTCAGGGCTGCCGTGACCGCTGGGCCACACCAAAACCAGCTCCCATGCCTTTTTATCACTGGCACCCAGTGCCATCCTGAGGAGAGAGCACCCCCATCTCCCCAGTGCAGTGTGCTGGTCCCTTCATGCCTGTACAGAGGGGATGCTCAGGTCCATGGCATGGCAGAGAGACTGGAGCGTGCTGCAACCCTCCCACCACCAATTCCCAGGTTTTTCACCCAGCAGCACTGGCACAGACCCAGCCCTGGGCATCTCCCACACTCCAGACCAGGCGGCTGATAAATGAACTCTGGTTCGGCACCAAAGGCAGAATGATTTGAAGGAAAGGTGAGGGCTCCAGCTACTTATTTATTACAGCCGCGAAGGCAAGGACAATAAAGATAGATTGATCGTCCGAGACTTTGTTCATGAATATTTAAATATTACTGATTTGTCTTGTCACTGTAATTACAATTTCTCTGTGCCGCATATCCTACAAGCACAGTTTATGGTAAAGAATGGTGAACTGTATTTCACTTGTCCTGCTGCAGATGTGCGGAGCTGCCAAGCGTGTAATGTTCCCCGCATTTCATACATTTTCTTCAGCTGTGAAGGCTTAAGTCATCCACAATGACCTACGTTTTTTCATTATCCCCGTGTCAAACTGCACTCGTGCCTGGGCATAAATTGTCCTTCTCGTTATATACTCACATGCCTGTGCTTTCGCTTCCTCTTTAAAATGGTATTTTACTCTCTCCCCATTTGCCGCAGCCCAGCCCTGCGGCCCCTCACCCCCTCCCACAGCTGCTGCCTGGGCACCTGGGGGGAGGAGGATGCTTGGGATGCAGTTTGGAGCTCCCCTCCAAAGGCAATGCAGGTGGTGCCTGTGGGCTGCTGTTGACTTTCCCCTCCCCGTGCCCAGTTCCAAGCTGCCACTTTGGCTTTTGATCCTACAGTCAAAGACAGCAATTTTGCAGCCAGAGGCAGCTAGCATTTCCACCCACCCACTTTTCAGGGGAGCCTGAGCCCACAGAGCACCCTGGCCCTGGGAGAAGAGGGAGCATCCTGCAGCTGTGCAGGATGGCACCACATGGCACAATTAAATGCTCCTAAAGCACCGATGATCCCAGTGTTTTTTCACAGCCGGGAGCTACTAAAGCAGCAGAGGTTGGGCTGGGACACGCGCAGCCTGACCCGCAGCCCAGGTCACCGGATTACTGGCTATAAATAGCTCCAGCGCTCAGCATTAACATGCTTATCATCAACACAGGATTCCCGTTTCCCACACTGGGACCCCTAGCCCATGTGTGGGTCTGGCAGCTGCCAGCCACAGGCTGGACAGAGTGACCCTCTGCGACACCACCCGCACAACCCCCAGCAGCCACCTTTGCATCCCTTTTGGAGATTGTGTGCGTGCCCCCTGCCTGACAAGAGAAAGAAGGGGCATCCTGGCTCAGCACACATTTTGCTCCCTGTCAGCAACAGCAGTGCTGTCAAGGAGGGCGCATGAGCCTCCCACTTGTGTGGGCAAAGGATGGGTGAGGAATGCTTCACCCAGGCAGCTGTGAGGAGCCATGGCACTGGCTGTGATCCTGCACAACCCTGCTCGTCCCCCAAGAATCAGCTTGGACTGTTTTGTGACTGGCCCCGAATGATGGTGCTGATGGTGTGGCTGGGACCACACAGCTGCCTAGGGACACCATCAGAGGAGCTGAGGACACGGTGCGGGCGCTTTGAGGACACGGCGTGAGGCAGCCAAGCCGTGCTCTCCCGCCTGGCAATCCTGCAGCCAAGCCCTGCCCCAGTGGGGCCACGGCAGCACCAGCTACACGTAGCGCAGGTCACCCTAATCCCATTAGGGCCGAGCACCAGCTGATTATGTGCATCTACCGCCGTAAGCTGATGAGGCAGATATGATCGCACACCCCCTACGAAGGTCACGTGCCACCTCAGGCCGGATCAACTTATTACATGCACCTTTTTTTGTTCTGTTTTTCAAATCCAAGCCACTTCAGTCACCTCTACACTTTTAATACAAATCACCTTTCTTCCCCCTATTTCTTTTTTATGGGGAAACAGCATGTCCCAGCTGCCTCAGCCCCGAGTCCCCATGGTGGTGCTGCCGTACCTGTGTGGGAGCGCAGGTGCCTCTTGAGCGCGGTGTGGCTGGGGAAGGTGCGGTTGCACTCGCTGCAGATGTAGCTGCGCACCCCAGCGTGCACCTCCATGTGCTGCTGCAGGGCGCTCTGCGTCTGGAACCGCTTGCCGCACAGCAGGCAGAAAACAGCCATGTCTGTACCTGTGGGAGAGGGAGAGACCCTGCTTAGGCACTGCCTGGCACCCAGGACCCCCAGCCTGCTGTCCCATCACCCCACTGTGTGGGGGTACCTATTCCTACATGGCAGCAGGGATGCTCTGGCAGCAGAAGGGACCCCAACAGCTGCAGGGCTCTGGGTGTCACTGGAAGTCCCAACATCAGGACCCTGGCCACCCTGAGCCTGCTGACACTGGCCCTCCGAGGGGAACAGCTGAAGAGGACAAGTGGCTCTTATTGCACTGAAGGCAGCTGGGAGCCCTGGCAATGCCGAGGGATGCCCAAACACGAGGCAGCTGTTGAGTGATCACTGCATCCCCACACACCTCTGACAGCTGCCGAGCTCAGATCTTGTGATGCCCAGGGGAAAGGAGATCCCAAGAAGTGCCCCACGAAGCTGCCCTGGGGGGCAGGAGGCAGGATGCGAGAGGGCGATGTGCCCACCCCTTGCGCTGTGTGCGACCCCAAGCCCCAACTCAGATCCCGGCTCCATCCCATTGGTCATGGGTACAAACCTGGCTGCAGCAACAGAACAGGGACAAAACCCCAACCCAGGTGCTCCTACCCTGTCCATAAACATCTCAGACCTCTGTGCTGTTAAACAGTTTGTTTTTGCTTATGCATAGCTGATTGTTCAGAACTGTGAGTCACTGCAAATTGTATTACACAGGGAGATTAAGCAAATAAATGCTCGCTTTTTGGAGACATTAAAATGTGAGGACTATGGAAATAAAATTAGCTAGAAAATTGTATTAGCAATTCATTAGCAGCACAAGATGTTCAAGGTAACCAACAGATCCATGCAGCCTTCAGGAATAGCAAGGGTGGAGTGCCACGCTGCCAAAACCAACCCTGGGGAGACCACCAGGACCACAGCAGCACAGGGCAGGGACATGGTGGGCAGTGGCACTATCGGCGTCATGGTCCTGCCCAGCATGCAGGCAGGTGACAGCGAAGGATGCTCCTGGGCAGACCCACCCCTCCAGCTTGGGAACCATGGGCAATAGGCATCCCAGAGAGCATCTCAGTTCACACCATCACCTGCTTTGGCATTGTGCCATCACCCACCCAGGTGTGGTGGCATGCCACGGCTAGCTCTGTCCTGCTGGGGAAGCAGGAGCTGCCTGGGGGGATGCTCAATCCCAGCCTTGCGCTGGGCTGCCCAAAAATGCTCCGAAATCTGAAGAAAAACCCCAGTGAAATGGGAATAAAAGCAGCAAGAGAGGTGGCCCCGCACGGGAGCTGCCTTTCTCCCTCTGCAGGGATTTACCCAGGGGGGTTGCAGGCTCTTGTGCCCCCCACGCAGCTGCGGACAAAACGCTCCTGAGACAAAAAAAAAAAAAAAAAATTAAAAAAAAAAAGCAAAAAAAAAGCAGGCAGACCCGAACGGGCAGTGCGAAGCAAATCCCAAGAGGTATGTGGCCCCGCGGCCCTCGGCGGCCCCGGCGGTGACAGCAGGACGGGTCAAAGGTCCCCGGGGCTGAGCCCCCAGCGCCGCGGCCAGCTGCGGAGCGGAGGCCCTGGCCGGCGGGACGCCGGCCCCGATAAATCTGCCGCCAGTAGCCCCCGCTGGGGCCGGGGACAATGGGCTCCCGTGGGGGCGGAGGGCAGGACAATGCCGCCGGGCCGGCGCGCGGGGCCGTAACAAATCCTCCCTGGCACCGTAGGGCCCTCATTTGTGAAACTAATTGGCCCCCGCTTGAAAAAAAAAATGGGCTGACTCCAGCAGCCACAGTGATGGAGACGAGCTGCCTTGTGCATGCGTGGGGGGACGGGGCTGGTTGCTGGACCTGGGCATCCCCCAGGTACTGCTTCTTGGGACCTGCAAAAGGCAGTTTTTAATTCCCCCCCCCCCCCTCAAATAATGCATCAGTAAATAAATACCCCAGACCAGGAGGTCAACGTGTACCGGCATGGCCTGTGAAGGCACCGGGCTCCGGTTGTGCTCCGACAGCAGAGCATCTGCGTGACACAAAGCCTGATACCGGCCGGGCGCAGAGGTGGAGGGTGTGGGAGATGGCCCTGCATCCCAGCATTGAGCTCAGCAGTGGCACACGGAGCACAGAGCTCAGGCACCGCTTGTTCCCAGCCCTGAGGCTCCGCAGATGACATCGTCCAGCAGCCAAGGGGCGCGGCAGGCACCATGCCGGGGGGTCTGCTGGGTACCGTCCCACTGCCAGCCTTCAAGCTGTTTGATTTTTTTTTAAGCTGCATGTCAACTATGTCACACCTTTGGAGAGAGGATGGGAAGCGGGAAAAAATGGCAGAACTCTTGACAAGGTGCGACACAGGACTCAGCCCTGTGTCGTGTCATGAATGCATCCCTGGGCTCCAGCCACAGAAGCCCTGAGCCAGCCCTCAGCCATCGGAAGAAAAATCACCCCTGATAAAGAAATGCTGCCACCCCAAATCAGTGAGAGACGGATTTATTCATTTCCCTGACATTTTAATGGTTTCTCCCCTTTTTGCGGGAAGATGATTACAAATTAAGCAGCATTTAAATGCTTTTTACTGTCAACAATTAAAAGGGGTGAAGGCGGGTGAGCAATTCATTCCCCGGGAAACGCGCTGGCTCTCGGCGGGCGCCGGCGGCCCTTCCCTCTACTGTACACCGCACAATGGCCCCGAGCGCACCATTAATTTTGCAGGACGTTCAAAAGCAAATTAAAATATAAAAGCCCCCGGGCTCAAAGATAGATACTGAGGGAGGGGGCAGCATAGGTCATGCTTGTAGAATTGGATTCTTAGCAGCTGGGGAGGTTTAAGCACAGCCCCGCACGCTGCGTTCAGCTGCCACCTTTGCCCACTGTCCCTGGTTTCCGTGTCCCTGCCAGACCCAGTGCTGGGCCAGCAGCTGAAAGCCACTAGTGGAGCAGCTGTTAGCACTGCCACAGGGTTCTGAGGTGGAAGCCGGAGTGATTTGGGTGTTAGATGCTCTTTTGGTAAGCATGCTGGCCACAGCTTGCAGGGCCTTTTTAACTAGGAGGTGGTCCCAAAACTGATCTTTAGGGGAGGGATGCTTGATGGAGGGAGGGAAAACCCAATGGCTGCAAGCCTGGAGATACACATCCCTGTTCTCCAGCAGCTTGATCCCAAAGCAGTGCAATCGCCAGAGACGTGATGACGAGCAAGATGCGACGTGTGACAGCGTGCCCCGTCCGAGTCACAGTGAGGGATGCTGCAGCACCGCGGCGTCGAGCGCGGCACCGCCCCCCACCCGCTGCCTCTGCCAGAGCAGGAATTAAACTAAAAACCGGCGTGGCGACGGGTGAGAGAGGCAGGGTGGGGTGGGACTCCCTCGGCCCTGGGCTCTGGTGGAGTTACGGATGCGGGAGGTGCACCGCAGGAGAAAGGCGACACGTCCCCTTTAAAAGGAAATATAATTTACAGTGTGCAGCCAGGCGGGCCATAGTTTCAATCTCGTTTACTATAGAGAAAACTCTGCTAGCTGTTCTCTATCCCACAAATCCGATTTAATCAGACAAGCCAGCCAGCGTGGCTTGAAGTAAAAACGGATAATTAGTAAACAGAGAGCTACTTCAGTGCTTCATTGGCATTCGAGCCGGGCTAGTGTGTCGCATTTAAAATGCAGTCTGATGAAGTTTACAAAATCAAACCATTTGTTACTCCTATTGAAGAGGCTTCAGGCCACTTGCAATTAAATTGGAATTAGTGCTTAGAATGAGATACAGCAAATTCATACTAAAAAGGGATCTGACTTTCAGACATTTGACTTCAAGTTTTTCCCCCCATGCTAGAGCACACGTGCGTGTGCCAGCCTGCCGGCCCCCCAGAGCCCCCAGCAGCACTGCCAAGTCCAGACCTGCTGTGTGGCTGGGAATGGGGTGACTCGGGGATGCTGTGGCAGCAGGGGAGGGGGGAGAAAGGGAGCGGAGCCACCATGCTGGTGAAGCAATCCCCGCTGAGCCCCAGCATGGAGGCAGCACAGGGCTGGGAGTCCCCAGGCACGCAGCGCCAACGTTGCAATGTGCAAACCAAACTGCCTCTCCCTGAGTCCACTTCATAACGCTGCCATCTTTCCCTGCCTGTCCTCAGAGCCACGTTATCAGACTTGAAAAATGAGGCAGATCCATCCACTGTTGCAATAATCAGGAACACAGAATGAAAGGCTGTAGAGGGGCACACTAGGAAGGCTCCAGCATTACCATGGGCACGAGCATGCTCACATCAAAGGATGCTGACAGAGCCTGTTGCTGCCTTACGCACACACCCTAAAACCCCCAAACCCTCAGCTCATGTCCTGCTAATTCAGGGTCTCCCACAAGGCTCCCCCCTCCTTCACTCTTCATGTTTAACATCATCTCTTACACGATGCATGTGCCTGAGTAGACCTGACACTGCTGCTGTCCTTACAACGAAGGTGAATGGCTCCAAAACATCCTGGCCATGCAAAGCAGGAGCCCAAGGGCTGTTGGCTCTCCTGAGACGAGATTTCAGGGACATTTGATGATTTTTGTCAGCATGTCAAAGGCCCTCTACCAGCCTCCACCTCCCAGCCAACACTGCTGGCTGCTGCTGCAGGGGAAGCTGCAGGCCCTAGTGTGCAGGAACGGCAGCACTGGGGAGGAAGGTGCCATTGGCAACAGTGGCCAAAGAGTGGCAGAGAACCCTCCCTTTCAGCCCTGCCCACAGGAAGGCTGGGAGAGGCAACAGTGCTGGCAAGGGGCACACTGCCTGGAGCATCCCTGTCACAGCTCCAGCACCCAAGCCCAGGCACAGCTGGCCTGAAGGACAGCCTGAAGACATCCAGCTCAGCTTGACACAAGGGACCCTGGGACCACAAGGGTGGTGGCACATCCGGCTGTCATCGAGTTGAGGGGGAAGATGGATGATGAAGGACAGGCAGAAGAGCAAGCACTGGCACAGGCCTGGGGACACTGGTGGTGGCACCAGCACGAAGGCTGTGTTTTTCCCCAGGATGATGGTGGATGCATGTGCAGGGTAAGAAAATTAACCCAGTTTTGGTGTCTGCTTTCAAGATTCTTATGAAACCCAAAGTGGTGTTTTTGGTGGCAGCACTGAAGTACACCCACAGGCAGGTGCAAAGAAGCTCTCCCTGAATGCTGCTGTTGGGACACAACACCTGCAGATGCCTGCCTGGATGTAGGGGTGCTGTGCAGAGCTGTGTCGTGCGGAGCCACCTGCTATTGAGGGGTGATGGTGGCCTTCATTACTGTGCTGAGCCAAACAGCCCCTACAACCTTCATGGTTCAGTGGAGAAAGGGGGGAAACCCCCTAAGATAAACAGAGGAAATACAGGCATTTTGTGCCAGAGTCACCAAATCATCCCAGTTTCAAAGGCTGCCTCTGGACTCCACAGCTCAGCTTCTGTGCTAATTAACATCTTTATGGAAGGCAACTTCTCCCAAGGGGGCATTTGTTTGATTATTATTATTTACTTAGAGATAGCCTAGCTTTCTTCCCAACTTCAACTGACTATGGAAAATTAATTCTTAAAAAGCAGCCGATGCTGCCTGCTCTCCTGCCCCTGCTGGTTTTCCTCCTGGGCTGGATGGCTGCAACAGGAGGGCAGGGCAAGCTTCTGACACTGCCTGCTGCCTCCGTGCCAGCTCACACTTTTACAAATGCTGAGGAGAACGCCGGCATTTCAGAGCAGTTGTACAACATTGACCTTGCAAGCACAGGGGATTAACAACCCCCCCAAATTAGATGCCTCATTTTTTGCTCCTGCAGTGATGCACAGGGCTGCTTCCCACCCAGCCATGCTCCTGCTCTCACCCTTGCCTGGGGCAGAATGCACATGGAGGATGTATGGGTTGCTGGTGCCCCCAGCAGTGTGGGCAATGGTGTCAGGCCTTGAGCTGCAGCTCTGGCATGGGCAGCTCATGACTGCTGGGGGTGATTTATTCCAGGGGCCATCTGGACCTGGGGGACAATGTGGTCCCATATCCTGGTGACCTGGCTCATTAGTCACACCCTCGCAGCTTGACCTCTTCGTCTTCCCTTGAGTATGGTGGGACAAGAGCATCCCCCTCTCACCTCCCTTTTGGTGGCCCATTGCTCCCCCGTGCCCAGCTGATGGCACCTTGTACCTTCCCCACCACCCTCCACCTCCATCACTGTCACCGTTGCCATCATCACCACCTTCCCTCACCATGTTTCCTGTGATTGCTCAGGCAGAGCGATTACAAGGGCATGTGCGGGGAGGGAAGGAGCCTGGCGACGATTAGCGGCGGTGGCTTTATGGCAACAGGCACACAACTCATTCGTTTCATGTTTTGCAGAATATAAAAGCGCTGAAACATTTTAATTTTAAAATCTTATCATTGAATTTACTGCTTTTCTCTCGCAATGATTTGTGTTGCTTTTTAATTTTTACAGTCTCTACAGAAGCCAGATGCTACCGCCTAGGGCCAAAATAATAAAAACCCGCTGCAGTCGTGAGTTACAGAACAAAAAGGAAACGCGCGGCTGACAGAAGTTAATATCTCAATTTAACAGTGCTGCTCCGCTAATGATCCTTTGATATGTGTTTATTTAGAAAGGTCTGATCTTGACCTTGAAAGCAAACTAAACTGCAAAGTCTTTATGAGAGGAGAGAAAGACTTTATTTATAGACTGGCTTTGCGTCAATCACGGCGGCAGCTGGACCCGCGCTGGGTGAGGCTCCGCGGCTGCCTGTGGGCCCAAATGGGGAATTCAACGGGAAATACGTTTTTGGGTGGGTGTGGGATCAGCTGTTGTGGGGGACCGCAACGCATCCCCCATCTCTAGGGCAGGATGCTGAGCCCACCATGGAGATGCAGTCCAAGGGATATGGGCAGCTCCGGGCCTGTGAGGAATGCTCCTGATCCAGACACACCCCTGTCCCCAGAACAAGCCACCCTGGAGCGCTGCATGCCTGACCCCTTCTTCCAGCACTGGAAAGCGCCACCTCTGCTCCCTGGTCTGCTCCCTGAATGTGGTCCCCAGGCTTTGGAAGGAAGGGACGTGCTCAGCATCATCCCAGCCCACACTGACACAGCCTGAGCAGGCTTTCCTCCTCTCCCTGAAGAAACTGATTGCTACGCAAACCTGGCAGACGGAGTTTTTAAGGGCATATCCTTTTTACTGCATTTCCACCTCCTGGCTGGGGAAGGTGGGAGGTTCCTGAGCTTTTAATACTTCTAGCCTGGGATTGCACTGCAAACACTTCACACCTATGGTGAACTGTGCTCTCCAGCCCAATTTCCATTTTTTCAGGCCAAACAGTTGTTTGAAGCCGTTTGCAGTCCCTAAAGCCTTCTGGCTGAAGCTGGAGGCACATCCTCCTTGCAAAGCTGTAACCCTCAAAGCCTTTTTATTGTACTGGATATCTGTCAAAATATATCAATACATGTTAAACCCATTCAGGCAGCCTCACTCACGATCATCCTTGGCAAAAACTGTCACTCAGCTGTTTTAGCCCTAAAGGTACTGATGGAAAACTGCTCCCTTTCCTGGCAAAACACATCACCTGGCCAAAATCCAGCAATCTGGTATCTGAACACCTATGTGCAACACTTCCCTTTTGTGCTGCTTTCCCCTAAGCTGACACCATTCTGGAGAACGCTGGATTCACCCCTGCCATTCCCAAGGAAGCTGTGCATTGAGGGACCACCTCTGCCCTTCCTGAGGACCAGTTTCTCTGGGGCAACCAGTGGCAAATCATGGTGGCATTTCTGGCCATTGCATCAGATGGGAAGCTGCCATCTACACACTTACTTGTCATCAGTGCACCAGCTTCCCAGATTTCCCAGTTGGAATTTGGACTGAAACCAGCTGAAAAAACAATTTGACTTTCTGCTGAAAACCCATTGTATTTCCCCCAGTGCTTCTAAACCGTGGTTCAACTGATGTGCTAGAAACTGCTCCATCTCCCAACGAAGAGCTTTGGTGAGGAAACCGAGGGGTCTTCCCATGGGAGACCACTATGACCATCACCACTGCCATCATCTCACCCGGCACAGAGCTCCACCTGCCCATGGCCAATCCATTCACTCGTGCATCTCTCCTGTTCAGGGTGGCACCATTCTGGCATCCCCCAGTCTCACGGAGCTGTTGCGAAGCCCTGGTTCACACCTCATGCTACAAAATGACCTTTTTGGTGCTGAGGCGGCTGCCTGGCAGAGCCTGGCCAGTGGAGTGACCGGCTGCCGTGAGGCACAAAGCTGGAACTCGCAGCATCTGCTTATTATTCCTGCACCCCCATCATTAAAAAAAGAGAAAAGATGAAAAGGCCCCCTCGGGAAAGCTGGGGAGACGTGGAGCGGCACCAAGCTCAGCCTGGCCCCCAGTTGTTGGGGGTTTTTGTACAGCGGGGAGACGCGAATCCTGGGGGACAAAAGTAACTGCTAAGGTAAGTTAAACCTTGTCGAGATGAACTTTCCTGCTACTTTTAATTAAAAGTTCTTTGGAATTAAAAAGGACACTATTCAGGAAAGGCTGAAAAAAAAAATTCATTGACACCAGCCCGCCCCCCTCCCCTTTTTCCCAAGGAAAAGAAAAAGCTGTTTTTGTGTGTCTGCTCACCCAGCCCGCACTGTACAAAAGGAAGCGGATTTGCAGCAAGACACATGAGATGACCCCCTGACCCCGAGCCGCTGAAAAGTCCTCAATGGCATAAATACCAGATAATCAATCACATACCAGGAGGGCCGGTCCCCCTGCCCTCGCCCCCGCCGCCGGGTTTATGAGAGATGCACTGTAAACGGACACCGGCTCCTGACGGGAGGCCCCTCTCGGCATTCCTCTGCTGGACCAGGAGACCCCGGCTGCCTCTGAGACCGTGTTTCATCCCTCTTTTATGAAGCCCAGCATGGAAATGCTGAGCATCCTCAAGCTTGCCATAGCCGACCCCTTGTGCTCCAGAGCAAAGGGGGACAGAGACTTCTCTTTGTGCTCTGGAGAGATGGCCAAGCATCCTCCGTGCCACCACAGGCCAGCATGTGGCCAGCACTGAGTTGGGCATGCAGAAACCAGGGAGAAACCAGCCCCATTTACAGAAGGCTTTGCTTTCTGGGGGGCTGGCTTTGTGAAGCCTTTGTGGGTTCTAGCAGTGACTACCATGTCATGCTGTGCTCCCTTATGGGGCTCTGACCAGCACCCTGACTGCCAGCAGAGGAAGGCTGCTGAGTCCCTCTGGTGCTCCAGGGCAACAATGGATGCTAAAACTTTCAAGAGAGGGAAGGGAAAAAACTTGCTGTGATACCGCACTGATTCAGTTAAATGGGGAGCCACTTGGCAACTAAATTTGATAATGCTTTTGTCCACGGGTCAGAGGTTAAATATGTTCACACTAATCCCCTTCATCTAGAATTAAGGGACAAGAAAGATTTCTCCGTAGCTTAGAGAGAGGGCTTTTCTCATCGCAGTTTAAATAGTATTTGCACAGGAAAATTAAAGGCAGACCATTGGCCCTGATGCCATCGTGGCTGCATGGCTCTGCCACACTCCCATCTCCTTGCTTGTTTTGGTGAATCCACCAGCTTGCATGACGACTGGCCTCATCACATTTCCCCACGTGTGCACCAAGGAGCACAGGGAATTCTTGCTGCCATTTGCTGTCAAGGTGGCAGAAGCAACTGTGGTTTGGAAGGCAGGGAGATTCCCGGCTGCAGGAATGCGCGCCAGGACTCAGATTTCAAGCGCTGTCACAGGACATTACTGTCAGACAAAGGGGCTCTGTGCTGTGCCCCTAGGACCCACTTCCCCCAGACCCTCTGTGAGCTGGGGCCGGCACCTGAGCATCCAAAATCCACTCTTGCACCCAACAGAAAATCTGCGAAGCATCAACTGTCCATCACAGCACAGCATTGCCGGCACTCCCTCCCGCCGCGGGACTGTGGAGCCGAGGCGAGCACGGGAGGGATAATTACCTCTAAGCGTACTTAATACTACAGTGCATTATCTCTAGCTATGGAGAAAAGCATGATCTGGAGGTATTTCCCCCCAAAGCCTCATTGGGCTGCTCTCGGAAAACCCTCCTGATTCCTGTGAAATGGTAATAGGAAGTCACAGGCAGCCCAGAAAGACGTCAGGCTGGTTTTGGTAAGGAAGTGTGCCAACTGCTTGTGCTGGCTGCTTGTGCCAGGCATTGCTCTGATCAAGCTGTGGAAGAGAATGCAGCAGGACAAGCCACAAACAGCGTCTCCCAAATCTGCTGTTGGAGACATTGCAGATGGCTGATGGTGGCCAGCGGCACCACTGAGACAAGCCCCAGCCACCGGCAGAGTCATACCAGCATCCTAGCAGAGTGCTGGCCTGACCATTACTTGCAGTGCCACACTGAGTGTGAGGCAAACAGAATTTGTGTTCCAGTGTGATTTATAGCTCACATCACCAAACTCACGTGTTACGTTCCACTTGCTCAAAATTTGTCATTTCCACACTAGAAGAAGCAGTGTGCCATACATCTGCAGCATCACTGTCAGGTTTTGGGCTGCAACCATTTTGAGGCAGAGAAAGCAAAGCAAATGTGAAGAGATTAACACAACTATGTAATAAATTGGACTCAATGTACATTTGCCAAGAACAGGGGCGGTGTGTGCCTGTGTGACAGCGCAGCTCCGGCGCAATGCCCCCTCCACCTCCTCCAGGCTCCCACGCATCCCTTGGCAAACCCAAGCCAGTAACGGGGTTGCTGGGATGCTCGTCCATGGAAAAACACCGAGAGCTCTGGTATATAACACAAAAATAATTTAAAAATTTTAAAAATCCCTGTGTGGTTGTTGAGCAACACTTGCCACGGGACCCAGCGTGGGGGCATCCTGCCACCTCTGCTCCCGGGTTCCTGCTCTCACACGCCAGATCTTTCTCCCTTTGTACCTCCGTTTATACTGCACAACTGTTTTGAATCTCTAAAATAATGTGACAAGTTAATGATGGCACAATTATCTAAATGTTTAACAGACATGTTATCTAAGTGAATCGGATTGAGATTCCATCCCGCTGACAATAAACATCAATGGGAGAGCAGAAAGTGATAGGCAAATTATCGCCAACCCTGCAATTTCAATGCTATTAAATTTGGAGGAATAACAGCCCTGAGGCCTGTAAACTCTGAATAAAATAGACCCTTGTGTTTGGCCAACTATTAAATCAAAACGCTACCAACATCCCAGCAAAAGAAAAAAATGGGAGGGAAGAAAAGGGGGGAAGATATAGAGCTTTTCAATTTTCAGTTACATGTTGGTTTCATTAACTCTTTTCTGCTACTGGTGTCTCAGGGCAGAGGATAAGAGGGGTATGAGGGATGTGAGGATGGTATGTAGGAAGTGAATGCTCCCAGGGTATGCGGGCAAGGGAGAGGGAAGGGTTCTGCACATCCTTGGCAGCACGGCCAGGGGCACGCCAACCCCACAAATCAAAAAGCCAACTACTTGCCGAAGCAAACTTGCTCTGTATTAGGTGTCGATCATGCCCACGTGAAATTGGGTCAGGAGTAAATCTGTGCTGTCCCGCTGACTGACACCGGCTGCCGTGCGCTAACTGCCTTGGCACACGGGAGGAAACTCGAGACGAGTCACCTCTGATATTTATAAACGTTGGCACGAGCCCAAAACCTGTTAGCACGAACACCGCCCGTGTGCACATCCCGACTGCCAGCGGTGCTGCCTGGGGGTACTCAGGCTGCCATCTCAATGCATTCTGGTTTTCCCTCTACATTTGAGGAGAAGGGTGAGGAATTTTCCATGCTCTCCCCCCCAGCACCAAGCTTGTGCTGCTGGCAGATGAGCCAAAACAGTTGCTGCTTTTCCTATTGCGGTGGGACGGGGGCCAAGGACAGCACACACCCGGAGAGGGCGTCTCGGCCCCGTGTCGACGGGGCTGCAAGCAGTACTGCCAGCACTGTGCTTACAAGCAGGAACTATTTTTTTGTATTTATTCTTGTTTTTTGCCTTGCCTCAGGAAGTGGGGTGTTAGTTTTCTGCTGTAGAGATGAGAAGTGCTTGATGCAGCACATGTACAACAGCCTGGCTCTGTGTTACTGTCATTTGAAGCAGCAGGGAGGGCAGTGGGAAAAGAAATAACATAAAGGGGGTCCTGGGTGCTGACAGTCCACTTGAGAAATCGTGCCATATGCTGAAAGGAAACCCCAAGAACTGTTCATCTCCTGCACAAAGCTCTTGTGGAGAGGTCCCATGTCTCCCCTGAACACTGTTTTTGAGTAACATGGGTGGATTTGGTCAGCCTGTACCAGACACCCTACTCAGCTTTTGATGCCATCCCTGAAGGCTTCTACCTGCCTCTCTACCAAAAGGGGTTATGCATTTCTTTTACCCGGAAAGCTGGAAGGACTTTTGCCAGCCAAACTGCAGCTAAGGGCAAAGGGAGGATGCCCAAAACAAACACATTCTGGGAGATGCTGTTATTTGGGAAGGGGTTTAATCATAGCAAGGCAGGGGAGGGATGCTTTCCATGCCAGCAGAGGAGAGGAAGCAATTCATTTTGGTTGCCCTGGCCACCCAGCCCCTCTCTGCTATGCTTACAGCTGGAGGTGGTGATGACAAGCTCCCCTTGGGTCACCATGTCCCGCCACTCTGGTTGCCCATTGCCCTTTGAGCTTTGGCACAGTCCAGCCCCAAGGATTCACCAGCCAAAGGGGGTTTAATCCCTACAGGAGTGTCAGGGTTGTGAGCCAAACTGCTCTGTATCTGCAGGATGGTTTTGATGCAGGCATCATTGAGCTCCACGGCTGGGCTCCCACTGGTCACCCCAGGATGCTCAAGGGGTCTGGGAAACAGAAGGAAAGGAGGAACTAGCTGCTATTTGCTTGGCCACTTTGAACCCCCTGCCTGGGCTTGGGTCGTTCAGCCCTGTGCAGCCAGTCCCTCGTGCTGGCTGCCCCTTCACAGCCCTTCTCCTCAGCCTACGGCATACAGCATTTCCAAACAGACCTGGAACGGCAAAACCCAGCTTACAGCTGTATGGCTCTGGACAGGGAGGGCAAGTACTTTAGGATTTATGGACTGGTGCTTGGCCAGCAGAGCTCCATGACCGTGTGATAGCCAGAGCCATTCCTGCCCGGTGACACAGCACTTTGCATCGATCCTTGCATCCCCAGCGTGAAGCTGGCCAGGTTCTCTGTGCCAGCCCTGAGCACAAACTCACTGCCACTGGCATTTATCAGGGCTTTCAGCACTGAAAGACGAACCTGTGCTTGGTTAAACTGCTCCTGATATAGCACAGAAGGAGCAGGCGCTCTGTCCTGCTCCAGTCTAGATTCGGAGGGTGAAGGGCTCCACCTGGGACTGCCCAGCTGTGAATTCCCCCAAGCAAACCTTTCCCAGGCATGGCAGCCTTTGCAAGAGGCTTAAAGAGATCTTCATGCTCCTGATGGTGGCACCACTGAAGGACTGGGAAGTGCCAGAGAAGAAACATGGCAGAAACTAGCTTCTGGGAGGTGTTCGGACAGGGACAAGCTTTGCTTGCAAAGGGGACAAAGACCTCATGTTTATTCTGCTGTTGTTTCCCATGTTAATGCTGAGCAATGGTGTAACAGGACTGCACCAACTGGTGCCTATACCTGTGCTTTAGTCTAAGAGGAACTGGGGCTGCCTGGGCAGCGCAGACGCAGGAACCGCAGAGGGTCCAGCTCTCTGTTGGGCAAAGGGTGACAAAGGCAGCCCAAAAGTTAAATCCTGTGCCTAAGCGAAGGGTGGAAAGGGAGTGCCACGTACCAGTGTGCGTCTGCCGGTGCGTCTCCAGGGCATCTTCCTTCGAGAACTGGGCACCACACTGATCGCAGACCAGGGCTTTGGCACCCGCTGGGGAGAGAAAAGAGAGAGGAGGGTTATTCAAGGGACAGAAAGATCCACACCTGAACGGGCACATGGACACTGCTGCTGCCATTAACACTGCAGGACCAGAGCCATGGAGGGGTTTCATGTTTAATGTCCCCTGTGCAGCCAGCAAAAGCAGTGCCTCATTCAGCCCTGTGCTCCCGTTCCTTGCACATCACAGCACAATACAGAACTGCTTGCCAGGAAAAGATTATTATTATTTTTTAAATCATTAAACATCAACGCATTTCATTAGCACTGTAACTTATCCAATTGCAATTGGTTTCCTGTCCCTTCCCATCGTGGCTGCTGCTGCCGGTACCCAAAGATGCACTTGATCAGGGATGTGGCTGGAATGGGGTAACTGAGTGAGAAGCTCAGAGGCATCTTTGACTATTGGAAAGAGACGTGGGATTGGGGGCAATTCTTAGAAAATTACTATCAGCATGTGCTGCTGGTCTGGGTGAGGAAAAACCGAGGATACCCAGCAGCAGACACGTAACTTCCAGATGAAACCAGATTAATGACACACCATATCCAACAGCATTGCGGGACAAAGCCACGGCCCCATTTCAAGGTTTGATTCATCCGTTGTGAGGAGCTGAATGTGACAGAGCAGCATTCAAGGCGGGGGCACTGCCCCGCAGAATGCTGTGCTGCCCATTTTCGGGGTCCACACTGCCTCTCCCCCCTCCTTCCTACCCCACTGAGCCCTCTGTCCCATAGTCAAGGTGGGATTTGAGGAAAGGTGGGCAGAGAAGGCGATAGGGAGAGAGGTATCACGAGATGCATTGAAAAGAGAATTCCTTTGCCTTTAAATTGTCTCGGTAACGGCTGGCTCGCAGGCAGAAATATTTGGCAGCGGCGAAATTAAAAGTGATAAATTTTCTCGCCAAGAGCTGATCGATAATAGAGGTCTCATCTGTTAATCAATATGACAGTCTGCCTGTTTACTGTGCATATGCTGTTCGTCGCCGCCCTCGCTGCGATGTCAAGTTTGCATTCAAAACAACCCGAGTGCACCTGGGCTGTTGGCTGCTCCAAAGGGGCGAACACACCCAAACTCTGGGGGGCTCCAGGGTGGCTCCCTCGCACCTGCCACCGGCCAGGGGACCCCGCGCCCGGGACTCCATCAGGGATGTGGGGCATCCCTGAGATGCGGGTACTGCCAGAGGTCCCCCCTCCAGGCACAGCAGGGAGAAGAGTGTGTCCACGAAGGTGCCGGGATGGGGAGAAGCTGCCAGGGCGGCGAGGGGCCGGATCGATAGGGCAGCAGCGCGGGCTGCCCTCCGCTCGGCACACGGTGCGGGCAACGCGCAGCCGGCAGTTGCCAAGGCAATGGCTCTCCATCGCCACTCAAAGCTCCGCCGGCCCCACCGCAGCAAAGTGTGATCCATGAGGATATGGCAACCCTCGATCTGTGAGGATGCAACAACTGTGGCAGCAACAGGTTCTCCCCAGGCAGGGTGGCTGCTGGTGTGTTGCCCCCTCCCTGCGGCTGTGCACCGGCAATAGTGGGCATTCTGTGCTTGGAGGGGCTCGCTGCATCCGCAGGCTGAGACACAGCAGGGTCCTGCTAAACACGGGGTTTGCTTTTACTTCCCCCATTTCCACATGGGATTAGTGGGGAGGAGAGATGTGCCAGTGCCCTCCACAAGCTGTGGCCAGAGGGGCCGCAGAGACGCAGGGAGGCACAGCCAAGCGAGGCAAAGGCAGCCAGCATCTGGCTGGGGGGCGGGCGGAGGGGGGGGAGGAAAAATTCCTGGCGAGGCGAAAATAAACAGGGTGAACGCAGGGAGGAGCTGGGCGCACTGGCTTACATAAGGAAGCACAGTGTGTACCAAAACAGCGGACCCAAAAAAAGCCGGAGCTGTCAGAACAATGAGTACAGACGCGGGGCATTTACAGCAGGCGCTGCCGTACAGTTTTATTTACAGTACCTCTTATCAGCGCGGGAACAGCACGCCGCCTGCCAATTTCCAAAGGCCAGGACTGCGTGTTCTTTCCCTCAAGTAGATGTGTACTCCAGGCGGGGGGAATTTTTTTCTTTTTTTTTTTTCTTTTTTTTTCTTTTTTTTTTTTTTTTTTTCTCATCAGCAAAACAAAAACTGAAACGGAGCCAGAATTCCTGTAATGTACACACGCCGGCGGGGAGGGGGAGGAGGAGGAGGGCGGCGATTGAATATGTAAATAGTTCAAGGTTAATTTTACTATGTGAGTCACCGGGAAAATGTCATCCAACATCTGAGCTTATTATAACAGGGCTCTGAAAAAAAACCACCATGGCTTGCTGTTTGTTATGAAAGGGAGCAGGACACGTTGGAAAGCGGAGCTCATGGCAGGGCTCTCTTCTCCCCCCCTGCCTTTCTCCCTGCTTTAAACAGAAACCATCAGCCTCTCTGAACACACACGCAGGTTTGGGCAGGGTATATTTAGCCAGTGCCTCGTATTGCCTACAATATATAGATATCTCCAGATGATCTTATCGATGGGATGGGACAGGACGCCGCGTGCTGCCAAGTATCAGCTGTGTTTCAGCGCGAGCCTTGCTGTTGGCACCAACCCCCCTGCCGTACATTTATATCTGCACAAGCAAATTTATAACCCCCACCTAATAAAGGTCCCTGGTGCAAACGGGTGAGGAGCCGCTGCTTGTTCCATCCTGCACAATCTGCATAGTCATTGCTGCCCCATCTGCCCCCCCAAGTAAGGTTGCAACTGCCCAGGTCTGCAGTGTCCCCAGCAAAGCCACAAGGAGGGGCAGAACTCAGGTTGGACTTCATGATCTTGGACGTCTTTTCAAACCTTAGTGGTTCTATGATTCTAATTTCCCCTCCAATAAATGTGAGGGAACAGGCTGCTGGGGTGTACGGTGGCTCTTGGGAGCAGGATGCCCCACAGACCATGACACAGGCAGGGGCTGCAGCTCCCTCCCAGCCAGCCAGGCTTAGCTCGGTGGGTTGGATGACAGAGACCATCTTGTTTCAGCCACCTTTATCCCAACAGACCCCCCCAATGTCCATCACTTAATTACTTTATTGGGGAGGAGAAACTTCCGTGGGGCTATGGAAGAGGCGCTCTGAACTCCAGCTCAGGAAAAAATAAGGAATAAAGGAAAAAGAGGGGCTGCCAGCATCCTCTGGAGGAGGAGGAAGATGGCTAAGGGAGGAGGAAGATGGGAAATTGGTGAGGAGAGTGGTGGGGGAGGATCCAGCCTTCCCTGCTGCTGTTTCGGCACAAAGGCCCCATCAGTAGAATGTGACATCCCCTCCCTCAGTAGAAGGGATTAATAAAAATTTGGGATTATATATTATTAACAGGCTGTAATTGGTGAGAAGATAGAGAAGGGGGGGGGGGAAATATGGATTAAAAAAAATTGGCAAGAAAATTTATGCGCTGCCGTTGCTTTACTACCTAATTAATTCAGTAATTTCAAAAACAATTTTATTTATGTTCCGTTTACCACATCAGAAGTGCAAAGAAAAAAATCACCAAACCACAGTGATGCTAAAATAATACCTCAAGGCATCTATTTTTAATCAGTCAAAAAAAAAAAGGGAAAAAAAGAGAAGAACCAGCCAGGCTTCTATACAATCTCTGCTGGGCAGACCACCAACTCGGGGAGCGCAGCAGCCGAGCCCTCTGCGAGTGCCTTCCTGGCTGCCGAAAACAGAGCTTGTCAAAAAAAAAAAAACAAATCCATAATGGCCTGAGGCTCCTCTCCAATCTATTTTCTGCTCAGCTGGTTTTAAATGAAGTTATTATGAGTCATTAAAACACCCGCAAGCCTGTGGAAGTCAGCCAATTACAATTTTAAATTTAGCCTGTTCTCTACCCCATTCTCTTGTTTTCTTCTTTTGCCCATATCAAGCCCCTTTGGGGTTTTTATTATTGCTATTATTATTATTATTATTACTACTATTATTATTACTATTATTATTTCCCTTCTCCCCTGTTTCACCCAAGTGGAAGAGACAAGTCTAGCAATCCTGTGCTAAAAAAATACTGTGGAGAAACCCGAGAAGGGTCGAAAAAAGACGGAGCTGCAGAGCAGGCCTGGAGAGTCAGCTTCAGCTCCTGCTTCCCAAAGTGCCATGGGAAGGCAATAATAATATAAGAAAGAGTGAGGTGTGGGCATTACAGAGTGAGGACGGACCTTGAGTTGGAGTGCCAGAGACTTATCTGAGAAGGATGCTGTGGCAACATCTCAAGGGCTGCCCTGGAGAGCTCTGGGAAAGCACCTGGAGTGATGGAGCAGGCGCTTGTGGATGGGTGAGGTGGTGGCCAGTGGCAACACCATCACCCAACCTGGGCCAGGCAGTGCCACCAACTCCTGCACCACACAGGGACTGGTGGAGCAGGGGATATTTTAATTCCAAAAATAATAATTAAAATGCAGAGTTTTAACTTGCGATCCCAAACTGGCAGGTTTTTACATAACCCCCTTCCCTGCTGCCCCTGCCAGTGCCACTCTTTCCAGCAGCATCCTCTCCACAGGGAAAAAATGACAGACCCCATCCCTGGCAGCCCCGCGCGGCGAGCGAGCACGGCGCGTACTGCACAGCCCATAAAACTCCAAACAGCCTCCAGACACTCCTGCAATCGTCCTCCATCAAAACACTTTGTCTTGCATACAGAAATGCGGCGGGGCGCCGCGCGGAATACCAAATCAGCCCGTGACGGTGCGGGGAGGCGGCTCCTTGGCAACCGGGGGGGCTTCGCCACCGCCGCCGCTCGACAGGAAACAAAATCTGTCAAGCCTGTTGGGCAAATGATAAACATTAGCAGTATTAAAAACAACACAAAAGCTGCGTAAATGGCTGGCGAGCGCACGGGCGGGGGGGGCAGGGATGGGGGGGTCCTGCCCCATTTGCCCCCCAGCCCAAGTGAGGGGGGTCTCCAGCACCACAACCTTGGGGGAAGTTAGGGAAGTTTCGCCCCTCCAGCAGAAATTGAGTGGGTGGCGATGGCCACGGACATTGTGAGGGAGCAAGACGGATGGATGGCCGTCGGATGCTTTGGGCATGTGCGAGGGGTCCTGGCACACTGCCTTCAATAATGTCTATAATGTCAATAATGTCAATAACAAGGGGTGGCCAAACCAAGGGAGCGGTGAGAGACAGTGAGTGAAAAATAAACATATTTCATCAGGTGAGGGTGGGGAGAAGCAAGAAGCTGGCTTCAAGCCAGTGGCCAGGTCCAGGAACTCGGCCAAAACAGGAGCTAAAAAGCAAACCATATTTTTCTGGTCTCAGCTCAGGCTCTTGAGGCAGAGAGGATGGGGGGGGGGGGGGGAATAGGAGAAATGTATTTTTCATCAGCCAGTGTATAATTTATAAACAGCACTAAACAGTTTTTGTTTTCTTTCTTCCTCTCCCCCGTGTACACGGCTTGGCCGGCAGTCAAGCCTGCATTAATTTCTGCTGTGGGTACAGTGTGTTCTTGGATGCACATCTGCGGATGATCATAAACGCGGGAACGCTGGCAGAACATCCAGACCTGCCGGCAGGCCGCTGACATCACCCGGGACGGAGCGCGGGACGCCGGCCAGCCGGGCCGGGGGGGCGGAGGCCTCCCCAGGGAGCCGCCGCGGGTACCGGCCGGGGCAAGGGGGCCAGAGCCGCGGTCACCCCCCCTCCGCCCCGCACATCCCACCCGCGCGGGGCACCGCCGATACCGGGGCAGAGGGGCAATGCTCGGTGCAGGTGAATGGCCTGGGATGAGCCCCCTCTCCTTCCACTGGGCAGAGAGAGGCAAGGGTGGGATGTGCCCGTCCCTTCTGTCTGAGGTACCATCCCTACCAGCCCGTTGGACCCCACTCCCTCAGTAACCTCTGCTCCCTGGACAGGTGTCCATAACCCAACAGGACCTTGGGGCTTTCTTCTGCCTCTCCTGACGATGAAGGAGCATATTTGGGTGGGGAGGGAGGGTGTGAAGCAACAGGGCAGGGGTCTGCAGGGCTGCTGCCTGTACACTGCCCATGCTGCCCATGAGCATCCCTGCACACTATCGGCTATTCCCACTGCTCCCAGACCAGAGTGGAGAAGGGGTGCGCAGCCATCTCCACAGCAGCCATTTCTGCTGGACGGAGAGGCAAAGCAAGTGGGGACAGGCAGAAACGCCCCTTCCTCCCTATCCTGGGGAACAAACCCAGCTCACAGCAGGTGCTGAGTAACTGACATCCCAGGCTGAGAATGAGCACCCACTGAGCATCAGCTCTGGAGAGGATACAACTGAGGGAGCAGCAGTGCTGGGATCAGCCTCCCTGGTCAAACCAATGGTGCTCTGAACCACAGAACCAACAAGCTGGGTCTCCCACCTCGCCTTCCCTGGCAATTTGCTTTTCTGAGAGAGGAGCAACTCTCTTCATCAGCCTTAGAGGTCTCTGAGAGCTTGCCTGCCAGCAGAGTGGGCAGCAGGTAGGGAAAGACTCTGCATGGCATTAAAGACTTTACATTTACGCTTTATACTGAGATTCAACATGGGGACGAGTATTTACCCTGCACCTGCAAGGCTGCGGCACAACAGCACTGTGCACCCAGCCCACCCTGCCACAGAGCACCACAGCCCCCCAGGGCTGGTCCCCAACCAGGTCCTCAATAGGAACCTTTACCATAACCCATCAACACTTGGATGGGGAAGCTGCAGATGTTAACCCCCTTAAACCCTTTGGCACTGGGGCTGGAGAAGGGTGCCAGGGGGCACAAGACATCCCACTGCAACTCCCAGTTAAACACACAGTCCATTGGTATGGAGGCAAAGCTGCCTTCAGAGCTGAAAACAAGCCCCACACCACTGCTCCAGTACAACCTTGCTGCGTCCAGGGCTGGTGGCGGGGGGGAGGCGAGGGAAGAGGTGCAAAGGTCTCCTGCTTTAATAAATAACAGCGCTGGAATTCACAGCGGCTGTTTGTGAGCTCGAGGCAGCGCTCTCCCCGCCCCACCCCACCCCCCCCCATCCTCGCCGGATTTACCAAAAAAAAAAAAAAAATCCTGTGCGATGACGAGCTTGGCTCAGCGTTCACTGTACATACTGTACCCACAAAGCTGGCTGCCTGCCAGGGACAGGCTCTGAGCCAGCACGACCATAACAAACACAAGCCGTGTGCACCAGTGCTGGGGGGGGAACAGCATCCTTAACCCCAGTCCTGGAGGGGACCAGCATCCCAGGGACCTCCTCCAGCAACCTGCTGCTGCCTGTGGGCACCCTGAGGAGCTGGTACCTGGCCCACATAATGTGGGATGGGGGTGGGGTCAGGGCTGGGTCTATTGACCCAAAAACCAGAAAGCAGCACCTGGCCAGATGGAGCACCCCCCTACCTCAGGAACAAGAGGCAGTGGGGGGAAAAAAAGTGAAAACAGGTGAAAAATTAGATAAAAGTGTATAAAAGCATTTAAAATATAATACAGCTTCCCTGCCAAGCTGTGTGCAAGCAGATCTGTGGCTACAGTACCTGCCAACCCCTAGAGATCGGTCCTTGGAGCAGGAGGAACAAGGGCTCCCGACCGCGTCTGAGTCCAGGGGTCCCCTGGCTGTGTCCAGTTCTCCACATCAGACCCCCAGCTGTGCCAGGACTGCACCCCAAGGGAAACATCAGCTGACAAGGACTTGCAGAGCACAAATCTTCCCTCCAGTGCAGCACTCCAGCCCTCCCCTATCTATTTAATTAAAGACCCTGCAGCCCGTGAACCTGCTACTTGGATTCATTAGTCAGAGAACGCCTAATTCTGCAGTTTTGCTAACGAACCTGCGGCGGGGGCCCGAGGTAAAAGCAATGCTCACGCTATGAGCAGGGCTGACCATGAGCAGCTGCGTGGCATGTAGAGTTTGTTATTCTGAGCTCCTTAGTCTGGTAAATATTTCCAGAATTAAGGAATTGAAAACAAACTCCAAAAAAGAAAACTTAAATAAATCAAATTACTGGGCACTGGAGAACAAGTTTGCAATGTGCTGCCCGGGGAAGGGTGCAGCCAGCTCTGCACGTGTCTGCTGTGGAGGAGACGTGTGAGCTGGGCGGCCACAGCATCCCTGGGTGGACACACAGAGCAGCCCCCCACCCCCAGCCCAGCACCCCCTCCCAACCCACCTGAGTGAGCCAGTAAGTGCATTCGCAGCCGCAAGCTGTCCAGGAACCGCTTCCCGCACAGCTCGCATCCGTATGTCTTCATCCCACTGTGCAGCTTCCTAGGGGAGAACAAAGAAGGGTTAGTCCTGAAATGGGGGGAAAGTGACCCAAAACAACACTAAAAAACCGCCTGGTGCTTCCTGCAACCCACACATTGCCCAAAGTAAGTGCCGGCTTGAGAAGCACTGCAAGGAGGGTATGGATGGGGGGTCCCATGTGACTCCCCAGGACTGAGGAGACAACCCTCTTCCCATCAGTGTTTGTCATTGTTGCTATTGTTGGAGTCTTTTGATAAACTTGATACATCTGAAATCTGGAGTTAAGGCAAGGTCTGTGTTGGCAAACTCCTTCCCCATGTTCGGAGTGCTTTTGAAAAAGGCACTGTACTCCAAGAAAAAACCCTGACCACTTTAAGAGGTTGTTTGTGTGCATTTCTAACCAAATCCCAATTTCCATCCAAATTCAGCACGACACAAATCACAAGCAACAAACACAACCACCAGCTTGCAAACAGGAAACATGCCACTCACCGTTTCCTGGCAGCCCCAGGTACACACTGAGCTACGCCCAGGCGGCATTGCACAACCTCCGATTGCGTCTCCCACCCCACAGCGTGCCGGAGGGCTGAGCATCCCCCACATCCTGGTGACCAGGAAGGGCCTTTCTGCCCAGGGCACTGGCCACAGGCACTGATCACAGCAAGGGGTGCCAGGCTCGGCCACAGTGGCCAAACTCTGCGTTATTGCCCATTCTTTGCTGTGAAGACGTTGATGCTCCATCTTTGGGTGATCAAGCTCTGGACCAAGTGGAATGACCTTTAACAGGCAGCATTAAAGAGCACTGTCCAAGTCTACAACTATCAATGAACCCAACCTAATCCCATCTCTCTCCAAAGACATCACTGCTGCCCCTGGCAGCCCCTCCAGACCCATTTCCCCTCCCCTTTGGGACCAGCCATTGCTCAGCCCCCACCACCCTGCAGGGGAGCACCCTGAGGCTTGGTCCCCACGACAGCCTCTGCTGCTAAGGGCGCATGGAGGGACACAGTGCCCAGAACTAGCAGTTGCACAGCCCCGGAATGGGGGCTTGGTGCTTTATTTCACAACCTCCACTGGTGACAAATAGACTCTTTACAAAGCCACCTGGCTCTGGGCTGGACAGCCACGCTGATCAATGCCCCTGAGCCCCAAATGCATAGGCTGCTGCCTGCCAGCCCTCGGTCACCATGAACCACTCAGACCTATGGCTGGGGAGGACTCCGGACAGCAGCATGTGCAAAGTTTCAACATCAGATGCTGTAAACAGAGAAGTATTTGTGTGTGTTGAGGAGTAACACAGCCCATAGCTGCCTGCTGACCTCTGATCGCAGCCACCACTTATCATCGCGCGGCAGCAGGACGAGAGTATTTCTATTGCCTTGCTGCCAAAGACAAAACAGGGATGGTCCTGTCCAGGGCTGGATGTGGATCCTCTTGTGGGAGGGCTCAGCCCCAGCTGTGCAGGCTTGCGAGGACCATGTGCCTGCGAGCTCCCGCCGTACTTCCCCCGAGGTGTAAGTTTTATTGGCGCAAAGCTGCTGCTGCTCTGACTCCAAGCAGGATCACCCCTCACTGCTTCAGAGAGCCCAGAGCCCCAAACCACCCCTGCCCCATGGGGCTCAGGGGCTTCTTCCCTGGCTGCCAGCCCCGCATCCCACCTTGCAGGATACTGAACAGCAGCACAGGAAGAGTCAGCAGGAGAAGACCCTGTGATGTTCAGCAGTGAGTGAATGTTGCAGAGCAGAAGGGAAAGGAGCAGGAGTTGGTTTCAACTCTCAACTTTGCTGTATAATGTAATTATTAATCAGGCTTGTCCTGAATTCACTGTGTCATAGCAGAGGATTAGGAGTCATGCACGAATTCAGGCCAAGAAGGTTTACAATCCAAAGGATTTATCCGCCTGGCAAAAATAAATAAAACACCAGCCTCCTGACAGGGCTCCTCTGCCAACGAGCAGCTCAATAAGTGACAACCTTCTCATTTTGCATTTTTAATTTGGGACATGCCTGTCACACTCCTTGGCTTGGGCTGTGTTCACTCCTGCACTTAACACCAGGTTAGAACCACTTTGTTAGGAAGAGCACTGCAAACTCCGGGTCCACACTGCCCCTTCTGAGGCCAGAACGCCTTTTTCCCAAATTACAGTCTAATTGAGAAGTACAACATGGAGGTTTGGGGGTTTTTAAAGTGAGTCTCAAGAAACAGAGAAACAGAATGACAAGTTTCCTTCCTCTCCATCTCCCAAACCTATGGCAAGCACAACCTCTTCTCCCATCTTCCCAGCGCAGAGTGGGGCAACAATGGAATGAGGAGACCCCCAACCCCACTGGTGCCATGGTGCCCTGGAAATCCGCACCTGCTACTGCCCAGGGCGCTACGATACCCCCAAGTCACATCCTCTCTCTATTGTTTCAATGGGGCACAGGGGTGCTCAATGAGTAATTTAGTTGCAATATCTCTATCAACAAATTTTAGTGGCGACAAAAGTTTTCCGCTGAGCGCCTGCTTCTAGGACGTTCTTATCACTCGCCATCTTGCACGGTCCCTTTCAACAAGGTCTTAAAGCGCTTTATCTGCTCCATTTCCTGGTAGCGAAATATGATTGAAATGTTCTATTTCTGCTTGCCGGATTAAGGAGATGTTGCAAAACTGCACAAAAACCTGGCAGATGTAAGCAAGGTATTACGGCTGCTTGGGCTGTTAAGATCTGAGGAGAAAGATCAATATGTGCTTCTGAAGTTGTGCCTCCAGAAAGAGTGGGCGGGGGAGTGAAGGGCGTTATAATACATCCCAGTGCTGCCCAGACTCTGTGCCAAAAGATAAACCATGCTTTATTATTCTGATCTGAGGCTGAAATCGTGCTCCTTTCTGTTGCAAGGTCCCTACAAGCACATGAGCCGAGAAGGCGCCCACGGGATGGAGAACAGAGGCAAGCGGAAAAAGCACCTTTTTTGTAAAAAGAGGGTTTTCCTCTAATTCCCACTCAGTGTCCCACTTGAACTGCATGAAAACAAAGTCAGCCAAAGCTTCCAGGCTGTGAGATATCACTCAAGGATGCTCCTGCATAGAGGATGGCCCAGGGCGACGAGGATGCCCAGGGCAACAAGGATGCCCGTGGCACAGTGTCCCAGGGCTGGATCCGACCTTCCCAAGTGAGCCCCAGCACAGGGCTTTGGCTAGGGGCTCTCCAGGCAGAATGCAAACCGAGCTACACTCCCTCCCCGCCCAGCACCGGCAAACAAAAGCTGGGCGAGAGGCTGGCCCCTCGCAAGCTGCCAGTAATTAAAAAGGCCTGTAAATGCCCCACAAAAAGCACTTCAAAGGGACGGCGACTCCAGCGAGACTGCGTGGTGTAAAAATTATGAGTTTTCCCCACAGGGTGCTTTGTGTGAAAAGGCTGGGGATGGTGGCAAACGCGGATGACCACTCCTCGGGGATGCAGGGGTTTGGCAGAGCATCTCAGGGTGCAGGAGTTTGGTGGAGCATACCAGGGTGTGGGTATGGGTGCAGCCCTGGTACCTAAAGACCACTGCAAGTGTCCCACTACCACCACAAGTAAATCTCTGCTCTGGCTGCTTAAAACCCTGCCTAAAATGGCCTTCTGCTGTCTTTACTTGAGGAACTCTTGTATCCCAGCCCCTCCCCGCCACCCCTTTCGGGAAGCAGGAGGAGACCCCCTCCCCTCCCTCCACCCTGAACAAGACGCATGGCTCTTGGCCGTTTGATTACTTTTAAGTGTGTATTTTCCCCCGCAAACAGAGTGAATACAATGGTTAGGAAATTTGACAGAAAACTATTCCAAGCCATTTATTGCCTTAATGCGCACCTTTGTCCAACAGGCAGTTTTGACAGGAGCAATAAATTCCAAATTTATGTCAACAGAGCATATGTTGAACACCTCATTTCTGAGCTAAAGTGGCATGCTGCCCCATAAATCACCCTTCTGTTTGAAATGAAAGTAGATTACGGGCCCATGTTATTGAGCAGTTAGAGCCATAGTCATATAAATCAGAACTTTTAACTCCAGGCGATCCGTTCTGCAATTAACTAAAGGGCACTTTGTCATCTCCAGGCCAGGGCACAGCTTGGCAGGGTGGCCAGCTACCGAGGGGAGGCAAGAACCACTCGCTGCCGAGGAAAGGCACCGGCGCAGCTGAGGTTCACTCGGTACCTGTTGGAGCAGCGAGCCCCGAGACAAAGCCTGGAGCAGTGTGTGGCTGAAACACAGCCTGGCATGGGAGAGCCACGGCTGCAGGGGCTTGCACATCCCTGCCCACATCCTGCCCAATCCAAATTTTGGACACAAAACACAGTGGGGGAATTGGGAGGCTGCATGATACAAGCAAAACAGCTGAGTCCTGACCAGCCCAAAGCCAGGCAAAAGCATGCAAAAGTGCAGTACTCAGAGTCCTGCACCAGAAATCTGTACTTGGGACTTCCACGGCAGTTTTTCTGCATCTCCCAATGCCCATGCATCAGGTCAAGATCCCCATTCCACAGATCTTCCCCATCCATCCTGCTGCATTTCCCTGGTTTGCTCCCCTGCATCTCCCAGGAACGCCATGCCATGGGATGGACGGGGGTCCTGCGGGGATGTGGGGCTGGCAGATGCTGTGGGCAGTAGGACCAGAGGATGCTGTGGGACCGGGGGATGCTGCGGGGGCTCAGCCCCATGAGTGCTGGCAAAGGGTGAGGGTGCGAGGGGCAGCTCACACCCATGGGAATGTCAGAGCTATAAAAAGATTCAGACGTTAAGTATTTCCTTTCCTATAAAATATTCATTGCTGCGCACAAGTGCCAGGGAGCACAAACCTCCAGTGGTGCTAACTTTGTGCCACAGCAATAATGGAGTTTTATGGGAGCCTTCTGATTTTATTTATACTGGGCCACCATGGCAGTGCCCTGCCAGAGGGACAGCCGCCAGCCAGCACAGCCCCACCACGGCACATGTGGTGCACTGAACACCGGACAGCCAAAACGGGACCAGAGCCACTTTGCATTCCCCAAAAAACCTCCCCGCCACCCCCTTTCCACTGGTGTCTCCCTTGCCTGGGTAAATTGATATGAAACTGATTCATCCCCGATCTATTTTATCAAGATCAAGGCAGTGGAACCACATCTTGTTTGCAGCAGGGACAGAGCAGGAAGCCAAGGTCAGCGGGCACCAAGCGGCTGCAAACCCCACATTCTCCATCATCCGACACCAGCATCACACCTGAGCTGCCAAGAAGGTGATCTTTCCCCTGACATGGCTATTTACAACACTCGGTGACTGATACCGGAGTGTGCGGGCCATGGTCCTGGTGGCTCAGCTCCTGCAGTCACTGCTCTGGCCTCAGCTTCCAGCCCGGTGGATTAAAATAGCAGGGAGAGCTATTAAGGACACGGGGAAGGGGGAAGGGAGCTGAGACCTTCCTTTTGCTTTAATAAATTAAGAAGAAAAAAAAACCTAACAACAAAAAACCTGCCCTCAAACCACCACTGCTGCTAAAAATAAGCAAATAAATCTTACAGGAGCTGGAAATAAAGATTTTACTATTTCTGAATGGTTTAATATAAAAAATCCCAAACAAACAACCAGGGGGAGGGGACAGCTATCAATAGAGAGCACTGAAATTCCCTGCCCGTACAATATTTATACTTACCATGAGCTAATTTATGAGTTCAAACCAGATGCTGTGGAGTGACATCATTCCACATGATGCCAACACTTCCCCTTTGAAAAAAGCCAAGGAAAGGATCCTGCTGTCCTGCCTTACCTGAAAAGAACCAGGCCACAAACACCGAACATACAATTCCAATCTTTTTTTAGAGCCTGCCCCCAACAAATGTGAACAAATGCTGCCAAAGGGCAGCGACTCTCAAAATGCACTGCTGGCCAGGGCCAAGCACGTGTGGAGCATCTCCCATCCGCTGCTCCCAGCATCCCACCGGAATGATGCCTTGAGCTCCACAGGTTGGGAAAAGACAAACTGGCCACAGCAAAAAGGGCAGCATACAGATTTTTCTTTTTTAAACTTATTCCGAGGTCCTGGTTTCAGATCTGTGTTCAATATTCATTATTGAATGGAATTCCCCAGGAGAAAGCTTTATCCATGTGAACATTCCCTTTGCGTGTTTCAGACCCCCGAGCAAGAGGGTCCATGGGCTCGCACCAGGTGGGACAAGCACAGATGGGAAGCCATCAGCTGTATCCAAGGGGTGCAGCTGGCAGAGGGAAGTTTCCCCTGTCCGTCACAGCAGGACCATGGGGGCACAGATGCTGCCCAGGCCCAGAGTTGGGTGGATCTGCAGCTTTCAAAAGGGGATTCGGAATGCAGCCACTGCACAATTTACTGAAGGTCCACTGAGTGATGGTACCGGGTGTCAGCAGCTTCTGCCAGCCCAGGGATTGGCCCTGCATCTCTGCTGCACTGCCTGGATACTGGAGACTGATGCAAACAGCTCCATGATTCCACACTGTCACAGTGGGGCTGGAGCGCCGAGCACCGAGGGGTTAACGCGTGGCAGTGCACGCGGCCCTGCTCGGAATAGCCGGCGCTAATGCGCCGTCCAAAATCATCATCCCCATTCTTCAGGCATCTGGTGACAGTGACGTGCTGAGCACTGGGAGAGGAGCGCTTGCTGCTGTGCCGGGCAAACTCGGCCCCGGGCTGCGCCGGGCATCGTGGTGAGCCGACGTGACACGGGTGTCAGAGGCGTCAGGAGAGCACGGGGGGAGCTGCTTCTTTAAAATCATACAAGATCTCGACAAAACAGCAAAGTGACCTTCGTGCTGAGTACATCTGCTGCAGCAGCGGCATGATTATGCAGATGTTTTGATTCCTAATTCAGAAATAATAAGCGGTTCACAGATTCCAAGTTTAAAAATATATTCGTCATCTGGTTTCTGTAGCAGCACGTGTGCCATTGGAGCACCAGCGAAGTGCTGGCCTTGGCCACTCCTTCCTCCTGACCTTCAGGATGGTTGGGACACCTGGCTCTGAGCAGCCTGGGCTAGTGGAAGATGTGCCTGTCTATGGCAGGGGATTGGAGCTGGATGAGCTTTAAGGGCCCTTGCAAGCCAAACCATTCTGGGATACTGTGACACAGGGAAAGCATTCAGCATGATGCATTGGATGCTTTCCAGAGACAACAGTCCTGGGATGGTCCAGGCAGCATCATGCTGCTGCTCCCCAGAGAAGGGGGAGCCTGTAGCTCCTGAAGCCCCAAGGAAATGGCAGAAGTTCCCCATGGAGCCAAAAGCAGGGAGACAGGAGAAAGTGGATATGCTATTGGGGTGCTGGAGCACAGAGCAACTTAAATGAGGGGGAGAACTTTAGGGTAGGGGGAATTCTGTCTTAATTTTACTCTCACCGATGACCCGACCACAGGGCTAAGGCTGGACATGCATCAGCAACAGGGTGGTACCCACAGAGCTGGGATGAGCCCAGGATGAGCCCAGGAGCCCACTGAGCACTGCACCTTCAGGGAGTAGGAACAGCCTCCAGGTACCAGATGGAATCAATCCACAGCTTGGCTGCTCTGTTCCATGAGGGAGACATGTGCTTCCCACCCCTCACTTCCCTATGGAGATGCTGACGATGCCAATGCCCCTCCCTGGTGCATCCCTGGTTTCTGCCCTGGCTCACCTGCCTGGGAACTGCAGCCAGGAATCAGCACGAACCACAGACAAACGCTGCCGCTCCCATGAGCGGCCTAGATCCCGAGGAGTTTTATAAGGTAATCAAATATGCAAGAGATTCAACAAACTAATTTCAAGCACACACCTGGGGTCCTCTGATAATGTCAGCTGTGCCTATACAGTGCAAGGATTAAAATTTCATAGAGTCATGATTTCATCAGTTGCTAAACTACAAAGGATTAATTAACAGCCAGGGAAGAGCTCATGGCTTGGAAATACAGTCGTAAGGAAAATATCTATCTTGGCTCTCCAGATGTCAGCACACAGACGAATAAAGCTTTGATGAAAACACTTTCTTATTATTAGCAACTTCAAAATACTGTGTTTTTGTAGCTAGAATTAAGGATGCCCAATTCCAATCTGCCACCGCCTGGATCTGTGCATTGTCCTCCTTTCTGGAGGGCCGGTTTGGGCTCCTGGGATGTGACTGTCTGGCACCCACTGGGGTTTTATGCCTGTATTTTGGGGACGGGCAGAGACATCTCCCTTGGAAAGGGGATCAGAGAACCTCAAGCATGCAGGAGTCCAGCTGGGGGTCTTGCCTTTGCTCTGTGCACACTGCCTGCCCTGTGCTCATGGGCTTCCAGATAGTCTCCTGAAGTATTCCTCATGCTGGCTGGGCTTCAGAAGTTTGGGAAGGAGAACAGCACAGTGCGATGGCCTCAGCACTGGCAGCAGGACTGGGGAGCAGCAGTGCATCCCCCCTTTCCCTGAGAAGATAAATTAGGGAGCCATCAGGGAGGGACAGGTGCAGCAGCCATACTGCTGTACAGGGGCAGTGGAAGTGTCTTTGATTAATGAAACTGTAACGCTGGGCTCTTACACAGTCCTTCTCCGCCAGGAGAGATGCCCTCGGACAGGCTGGAAACGCCTCCCTCCACAACAATTCCCCAGAGGTTTCTCCCAGCCATGGACTGGAGGAGACATGGTCTCCTCCCGTCCTCCGCCGGTGCCGCTGCCTTTGCCCAGGTCTGCGCCGCCTCCTCAGGAGTTCCCGGGGAGGACAAAGAACTAATTATTTCCAATTACAAGTTGGGAAGTGAACATTATGCACCTTGTCAAGGCAGCAAATTAATTTATCTGCACTGCACTGGCCTTTGAGGAGAGCCCCAAGTGCCCAGGGTGAGGAGGTGGCAGCAAGGGAAGCACCTCAGCAGCTCAGGGACTGGGGCCACCGCTGCCCATCTGACTGCAAAATCCCCCTTGGAAAACATGTATTTTTGGGAAAGACCATGGAAATGGGAGGTGTCAAAGGAGCTCGCACAGGCTGAGCGGAGCCGTCAGCACTGCACGGTGCAGCACACAGGACCGCATTGCATGCACCGTGTCCGAGCTGGCTTTGCTCCCAAACCACACAAACATCTGCGCAGAGGGAGCGAGCGGCCGCTGGCTGGAGTCACGCTGGAACCTGTCATCTCATGGCACAGCTATGCAGGCAGATGCTGCTGGCTGCTGCAGGGCCCCACACCGGGGCACAGCGACAGGGGCACGGCACTGGCAACTCTCCCCTGCAGTTTTACCCTCCTGCACTGGTTCCAGTACCGGTGCACCAACAGGAAGACGCTGCCTCAGCTCTCCATAATTAGTTTTGCTCAGTGTACAACATGTTTTGCTGAAAAATAAATAAATACCTTCCGGGCGAGCCAAGCTCTGAGTGGGACGCCAGCACTGACAACACACTCCACTCCCCCCGGCCCCGGCCAAAAGTACGCGGCGTCCCAAACCCAGGCGTTGCTGAGCCATCCTGGCACCGTGGGACCTCCCCAAGGAGGCTCGCTCACAATTAATTCATTTATGAGCAGCCTCATCCCCTCCCCAACATGCACAACAGGTTCCATGCAAATTCGGGAGCTTTTAAATTATACCGTTAATGAAAGCAAATAAAGGCAGTTAAAAGGCAATTTGCTCAATTGGTGTTAATATTTAAGCACAGCATGTGCAAAAACGAGATCGCAGAATTTGGTTTTTCCATGAGAAAACTTTTGGTCCCGACTTTCCTGCAGAAAGGATGGAGCACGCCAACGAATGCTGTGCCCAGGATCAGGTCTGGAGCCCCCTTGGCAGCAGCCAGCCAGTCTGTTTGTTAAGGAAATGTCCCCTGTGTGCCCCAGCAGCTCCACAGTCTCCACGACATTGGCAATTCCTCCTCTGCCAAGGAGTGCGACTGCTACCCCCTCACACGCCGGCATCCCCGCAGCGCTAGTGCCTCCCTGAAAACCTTTCCTGAGGGCAAAAGCACAGGAACAGTGGGAGCCCTGAGCTCCCCCTGTGCCTGTGGGACTTGAAACACCTGTGGGAACTGGGGCATGGGCAGGCAGAGGTGTCATGGATGTCACTCCCAGCACTGCAGCCCCAGCGCATCCCTGGCTCAGCATGTCACTGCCACCACATGTAAAACGACACACTGGGAACGTGGTGGCCGCTGTGCCAGCAAACAGCAAGGATGAACCACCACCCAGCACGAGCTGCCCTGGGATACCTGAGGTACAGCATCCCTGCCAGGCACACTCTGGTCACTGCTTCCCGCACCAGAGCGTGATGTTGGTGTCATAACGGTAACAAATTCTTAAAGAAAACTGGAAACAGTGACCTGGCACCAAACTATCGCAGGCAAAAGTGGCTGATGCTGCCCCTCAGCGCAGCCGCACTCCTGGCCATGCTCTGGCTCAGGGGTTACGATGCTCTCGCATAAATTCGCTTTCAAAACAGGAGCTGCCGGTGAATGAGACCTCGATTTCTAATGGTTGGAAATATTTTGTACACTCTGCTGCTCCCTCTGTACCCCTTTGTCGGGGCCGAGGGCTGACGGCTAAAGCGGGTACCAAAAGACCATCTGTAGCTCCCGTCTTTACAGAGAAGTTTAAATAGGGGGATGAATGAGCACAGGAATTAATGAATGATAAAGCCGTATGGTCCCAGTCAGCCTCCTACGCCGGGATGTGGCATTCAAACCCTCCCAGCCTTCTGCCACAAAGAGAGGTTTCTAAGCTACAAAAAAAAAAGGGGGGAAAAAAACGGGGGGGGGGGGGGGTTGGCGCATGCAAGTTTTTAACCACAAATCCAGTACTCGCCTCCAGGTTCCCACCCGGTTTCCCTGCGCCAGGCTGGGGGAAAGGCACGTGGGAGGGAAAATCGGGGGTTTCCCCAGAGCCACGTACAACTCCCCTTGATAGGGAGGGAAGTGAGAGGAGTCGGCTCTGGGGCTCATCCATGTGCTGGGTGGGGGTCGCAGTGAGGGCACCCTGGGGTCTCACACCAGCAAGGGTGGGGAGGTTTTGGACAAGCTGCCTGGGCTGACCATGCTTCATCCACTTGGCCAGCCTTTGCAGCATCCCCCCACCTCATCCATTCAGGACAACTTAAAGATGCCTGGTAAAAACTAATGAACTTGGAAAGGCTGAAGGGTGTTTCAGGTGAGGAGTCAAAGTGAGGGTGTGCACAGAAGCATGTCCATTAGAAACCAGCTCTACCAAAAAAAAGGTAATAAAGAGAAACCCAAGGCTTAAGGAACAGAAATTAGGCCTGCTTGCCAGTGCCAGAGAGAAGATGCTCCTGCTCACAGTACTGGCTGGCTGGAGCTTAACAGGTGACATCCAGGAAAAGACAAAGACATGGAGAGAATTGCTGCCATTGCTTATAGAGGGCTCCTGCCAGCCCAGACACACTGACAAGTCAAACCCAGGATCAAACACCCCAAATTGGTTCAAATCCTGTTCAAGAATCGGGGTCTGCTGGGAGGGAATGTTTGTCTCCAAAACAACCCAGAAGAGGCAGAGGGAGCACGGAGCAGTACTGGAACACTACTTGTATTTTAAAAGCTGTCATGTGTAAAGCATTAGTGGTTTTGAAATTGCATTCTCAAGTTAATTAAATAGACAATCTTTTGTACATAAAAAGTGAAAGCACACAATCAAAAGCTAGGGAAGATGAAGTATATTTTTGGAGCAGGGTGCTGCCTCTCCTTGTCCACTTCCCCGATCCAAGCATCCCAAGGGAGCCACTGTCCTGGTGTGCCAGCACAGTGCCAGGGAGGCTGTTTGCTCTGTACTGAAGCTCAGCTGCAGCATTCAGCATCCCCAAACCCCATGCCTGGGCACTGCACTGAGCCGCCCCGTGAGTCCATTTTCCCACAGGAACCACACGTGCTCCATTCAGGGATTTCCTCTGTACAGGGACGTTTACTGGCTGACGGCGGTCGGAACGCCCGTGGCAGTTATCTCCGCTGCAGCAGATGACCGACCTTCAGTTTTAGGCAGGAGGTAAAGTTCACCATCGATTGGACTCACCATAAGCTGTTGATAATTACTATTATCTCTGAGTTAATCTTGTGAGAGGTCAACAGTTTTATAAAAATCTTGCAAGCTGTATCTTTTACCTCCCAACTTCACATCTGGGTCAAAAGGTCAATTAATGCAGCTTGCTGAGTTGGGATTTCAGAAAAAAAGTGTCTGCTCCCACCCCAAAGCCCCACTGGTGCATGGGGGACATGAGCAGGCACCCACCCTTGCACTGGCAAAGCACCCAAACTCTTGGGCTGGGAAGCTGAGGAGAGTTTTCTCAAGTCAGGGCTATCCCATTTCATGAGCTGAGCTGGGGTTGGCTGCTTGCAGACTGAGGGGCTGGGGCACATCCCGAGCACCGGGATGCAGCCAACGGGTCCCCTGTGTCACACTGCCGAATGCTCGGTCCCTGCCTCGTGGCTCGTGGCACAGTGCTCTGAAGATGCCAACCCCCCCCCCTGCAAAGTGCTGTGTGTGGGCAGCTTCCTCCCTGCCCAGGGTGCACAAAATGAGTGCTTAAACTCCTGGGCTCCACTCCCACACCTACCCAAGGAGGTGGCAAATGGAAGCAGAGCAGAAACCTTTGGAGGGGCCGGGAGAAGCCCCAAAAATGAACAAAGCTGTGAACCACACTCTGATCGTACCCGCCTCCCGGTGCTCTGCATCACCAAATATCATCACTGCTGTTATTTTACCCCCCTGACAGGATGCTGCCAGGCAGCTCGGGGCAACATCTCACTTGGGGAACAAAAAAATCCTTTAGTGCTGCTGCAGCCCCTCCCGTGAGCGCAGCCCGGGCCCGCGGAGCATTGCTCGACTGCTCGGCAGGCAGGTGTCATAAACAAGCAGGCACATGGCAAACATATCGATTTCCCGGAGCTTATCGCGCAGCAACCAGCGCTCAGTTACCAGGCTACTTTAATATGTAATTTACGGTGAGAAGGGAGAGTGGGGCTGAGGGCGGCTGGAATATTTACTGTGGGATGGACAGGGAGGTGGAAGGTGTGAGCAGGAGGGAAGTATGGTGTCTCCTGCCTCCAGCCATCCTTAGTATTTTCTAACTATTAAAAAACCCCAATCCCTCGCTGCTGCGACGAACTGTTTACACAGATGCCATTAATCTTCATCTGCAACTGTTTATGCTATGAAAATACAGTCTTAGCTGCCCGGGCTCTCCATCTCCTTCATTTAAATGCAGATGCTTAATTTCTGTCAAAACAGAGCCCACCAAAATTACCTCCATCCACTTCTGGCGCTCAACTCACCTCATCATCTGAGAACTGCCTGTCAGAGTGGGGAGGGGCCCCAGGTCAGAGCCTGGAAAAGTGGGAGAGAGGTGGCATTTCAAAGGCTCCTCCTCTCCAGCCTACATGGGACCAGACATGAAAGCCAAGACCAAAGCCCAGCCTGAGATAATGCTCCCTACCTGCATCCAGTCACCCACCGGGAGTGGGGATGCTTGCCCTGACTCGGCACCTTCACCTACCTGGGGAGATATTTTGCCAGCAAGCTGTCCCCCCAGCCCACCAGCAGGGTTTTGGTGGGGAAGGAACCATCCGGTCTCCCTTCTGACCCTGTCCTGCATCCCAAGGTATTTTGCAGATGTGACCCTCAGGGGAGGTTGGTGTTTTTAGAGCACGATATTTTAAAAATCCTTCTTGTACAGTGCCTCTCAGTAGATCTTTTGGAATTTACAAGATAAATACTGGTAATTTGATTCTTATCTTCTTCAAATCCAATTCTAAGGCAATTCTGTGTAAAGGACACTAATTATAGCCCAAGGGGAAAGAAAAGGTAACCCATCAGCGAGAACACACTGGAAACGTTTAAAGGGGTAACGTTTAAAGGGGTACAGGGCACTGAAAAGTTAAATAGATTTCAAATCTGCTCTTGCAAGAACAATAATTTGTTGGGAGAAAATGATGCTCAGCACCATTCCTGCTCCCCAGCTGGTCCTTCCCGTGGATGGCTCAGTGCTGTGCTGGAAGTGTCGGCAGCTGGGGCTGCATCCAGCTTGCTCTGCACATCCTTTTGGGACTGCCTGGCCACTCCAGAGCTGGGCTGGGACAGGCAGCAGTACAGGGACAGCCCCACCTCTGTGCCCAGATAGTCATGATGCTTTTCACCCTCATTTCCCTGGCATTATTTACTAAGGAAAAGGCAAAGTTTAGACACAAAGTATATACAGTCACCAGCAACAGACACTGAAAATGACAAAACCATCACTCATAAGTACAAATATTATGTATTTTCCAACAAACACCCCTAAACATGGGATATTCTGGCTCCAAAACACGTCTGGAGGCCAGGAGCCCCCACATGCTCCAGGCACCCAACACTTCTCTGAAAAGGAGGAGGAGGAGGATGATGGGGAGAGCGTATCGACAACTGCCGCATGGCACAGCCTGAACGTTACAGCACCTATAAAATAATAAAACCCCAATGCCGGGATGCAGAGCCAGGACGGGGCAGAAGATGATTCGGGAAGAGTCAAAGGGATTTGGCAATCCAAATGGAGTCTTGTTTAATGAGCACTGCCACAGGCTGTCATTCCACAGGCATCTGTCGTTACCATCCCTCCGAAGACAGCACGGTTATTCCCTTTAACACAGTGACACTTGCAGCTAACTCATGTCTGACCCAGCCAGCCAGGGCAGACGCTGTGTGAGAGGTGACCAGAGGTAATTGAAAATACACGTGCCGCAGACCGGAGCAGAAGGGCTGCCTCAGCAGCAACCCTCGGCACAAGAGGTGACAGTGGTGGCACCTGGAGGATGACCGTCACGGGCCCACGGTAAATCAGTACTTTGCTGAGGCAGGGCTGGGCTGCCTGGGGCATGCGGAGCAGCAGAGCCACAGTCCCTGGAGCACACGGTCCCCAGAGCAGGAGGGCTGTGAGCAGCTCGGCTCTGGCACCTCGGTCCCCATGGCTGCACGCCGCAGCACTGCATGTGGTGATGATGGAAGGCCCCTTCCTCGACACACGGATTGCTGGCGGGAAGCTCGCCATGCACGGCCGCTTCATTCACTTAGCAACAAAGGTGCTAATTAGGGAGCGAGCTGTTCTCCACCTCCAGCCAGAGGAGGATGCGGCACAGCTGCCGGTGCCGGCTGAGCCTTTGGTGCCCCACCATGTGGCAACGGCACTATGGGATAAGGCAAAAAGCATCCTGAGTGCCATCCTCAGGAGATGCCACCTCTGTGACGCCTCACTCAGCACCCCAGCACCACGGTCCACTCTTCTGCCATCCTCTTCCCATCTTCTGGCCAGGCAGAGCTGGACGGGTCTCTCTCCCAGAGCAAGGTCCAGTGTAAGCTCTCCTCCCAGCGATGCCTGCATCCTTAGCACACAACCCACCAGAGGCCCCTGCTCCCACCACCCATGTGCTGGCTGGTCATGGCCCCTGCTCCAGGGCAGCCTGCCACAGATTCCACCCTGCTAAATAATGCATTGGCCAGTGCTCATTGCTGCAAGGGAAGGGTGATAAACATTTCTGCACTGCTTTAAGCTACGTTTGGTTCAACGCTGAGGGAAGAGCTGCCTCCAGCTAAAGGGTCAGAGAAGCCAGAAATCAATACAAGTGCTTGCCTCTGCATCCCGAGATCCCAGTGTCCCTCCCCAGATCCGTGGGCAGGGCTGGGCTGGGGGAATCCCACATGCAGGTCTGGGGCATCCCCTGGCAGCTCCAGTGCTGCCCCACTCTCGGGTACTGCTGACTCAGCACCCTGCAGGCTGGGAGCTGCCAGTGGCCCAGTTCCCACCACAGCACCCATTTCCTACAACCCTGACCTATGTGCAATCTTCCCCACAGCCCCAGAAATGCAAATCCCAAATTCCCCCCCAAAACCCCAACCAAATGCTGCCCTTCAGCTAGGGTGATGATGATCTGAAAGGCTGGGGGAGGCACAGCAAAGTCAGGATGGCATTTCCTCATCCCTCACCCAAGGAGAGGACAGGAACCTGGGAAGCAAAACCAATTGCTTTTCACTTTTCTTCCACTGGAAAGGTTTTCATCCAAGTTAAAATGTTCCTAAGATGATTCCTGCCACAGGGAAGCAGGTTTTCTGCCAGTTTCATTGCACACTTCTGGTTCCCACCAAGGCAACACGTGCAAGAGAAGGCAAGGGCAGTGTGGCCAGAGCTGACCAAAGAGGCTTCTCTGTGACAAGTGCCTCTGGTCACTGCTCTTATTCACAGGAGTGCCCTGCCCTGTGCTCGGCACTTGGGATCTTTTCTACGAACAGGGGGAAGGAAGAAAGAGAAGAGGAAATCACCTCGTTCCTGGTAAAAATAGCAGACCGCCCTGGAGGGGAGGCGGGCGGGCGGGACATACAGAGGGTTTCGGTTCTGAGCGCTGTTCCATTTCGCAGAAAGGGGCCCCGGTTTGTGGGCTGGTGGCGCTCTGCTGTGCCCCGACCACCCCAGGGCACAGAGGAGCCAGCCCGGTGCCGCGGCGCACGTGGCGAGGGGCCAGCGAGGTGCGGCTGCTGCACAGCGCCGGGGCCTCATCCCTCCCACGCAAAGGCCGTCGGAGTGCGCTGTGCAGCCGGCTGGGACCGCAGCCCGTGCCCAGCTGAGATAAGATCCGTCACCGGCGCTGCCTGTGCCGCGCTGCTGGCAGCCCAGATTCACACGGTCTGAGAGCCGCTGGCAGGGTCTCTCCGCACCCAGCATCCCCTCTGTACATCCTCTCTGTCCATCCCCTCATCAGAGAACCCTTTTCTGCTACAATTAGCACATCCTATTCCAGACCTGTGACAATAGAATGGCTTAGAATGGCTTAAATTGGGAGGGACCTTAAAGCTCATCTCATTTCAACCCCCTGCCATGGACAGGGACACCTTCCACTATCCCAGGGTGCTTCAAGCCCTGTCCAATATGGCCTTGGACACATCCAGGGACCCAGGGGCAGCCACAGCCTCTCTGGGCAACCAGTGCCAGGGCCTCATCACCCTCACAGGTAAAGATGATACCTGAGCTCACAGCCATCTCTGCTCCTGCGTGACAGCAAAGCCCTGAGAAACCAATGGAACAGCCAAAGACATGCAGTGAAATCTGGAAGGCAACGAGCTGTCCCAAAAGCCTTGTGCTGCCATGCACGTGCACTTTCAAGAAGGCCAGCTGGGTTTTGGTTGGGTTTTTTAAAAACACAGCCTGTGCTGTGGTGAAACTGGACTTCTTGGAGTCGTAGCCTTCCTGGGTTTACTCTGTGCACCCCAAAATTAGTACAACCTGTCCCTAAGTACCATAATAAAAAACGCGTAGTAAGCGCTTTGCCTTTATTTATGTCAGTGCTGGTTTCAAGGAGGATGAATCATGCTTCCTCCTTAGCACTCCTTTCTAATATGATTTACTATAAATACTGCGTGGAGACAAGAATGAGGGAAGGTGACCAAGGGCAAAGCATGTGGAGTCCAGCACCATCCCCAGACTCAGCGGCAAAAGCATAAAAGTGATGCCTTTTCCTCTGGTCCTAAAAACATGTGTCAAACACAATTACAGTGATAAAAAAGGGTACCTTTATACGAGGATCCTCAGACGCACAGATTCGTCAGGTAGAAAAGGACGAAGATGCACACCCCGTGTGAGGTGTGTACAATTTTTACAGATTCTGCAAATTAGCATATCTGACAAGAACCCCCCAGTTAGGAACCTGCCTGGTGAAGTAATTCCCCCAGTTCTAGTACCTTCTAGATTCTCCCACCTCAGGATGAGACCCAGGCCCTGTTTACAAAAGTATATTTCAGAAAGCTGGTTTCAGCCTTGGTTTCTAAGGAGAATCAAGATAGCACAGGGATCCTGGAATTTGTTTTGTCTTTCTGCCTAGGAAAATGTTGAAACTAAGCTACAATATGACGCTACAAAGCTACAAGTATATGTGTAAAGGATACCAAGAATATATAAAAGAAAAAAGGGTAAAAACCAAAACAGCATCAAAAGCACATCCAGTAGTTATGAGGGAGCAGCAAACCATACGTGGATTGTAACTGGTGCAGTAGCTGGTGTGGAAATCATAAAATCACAGAATACCCTGAACCCAAAAGGATCATCAACATCCAGCTACTGGCACTGCACAGGACAGCCCCAAAAATCCCACCATGTGCCTGAGAGCATTGTCCAAATGCTCCTTGGACTCTGTGGCAGAGTTGGTGTTTGGGAATCACAATGGTTGGGAAAGATGTCTGAGAGCATTGAGTCCAACTGTTCCCCCAGCACTGCCAAACCCACCACTAAAGCACGTCCCTGGGTACCACTACCACACGTCTTTTGAAGCCCTCCACTGGCGACAGAAATGGCCTGGCGCTTGGGGCTGTGGGTTTTTTGAGTTTCTCTTTGTTTTTATGCTCAGCCGATGCTCCCCTTCCTTATAGGTCACCAAGGTGAGAGCAGGCATCTTCCTCCCCACCACAAGCTGCAGATGGATGAAAGTGCATTGTTTCAAGAAGGGGGTGCACAGGTCCCCTTGGCGGTGTGTACGGCAAACACCACAGCATCACCCGTGCCGGCATCCAGTGCACTCCCCCGCTGCAGCGAGCCTGCCGCTCCTCGCACAGCACTGAACAGAGCAGGGGTTATCAGCCCGGCTGATACATGCAGATAACCAGCCCATCTCCCGCACTGACACTGGTAACAAAGCAGGGTGTTTAACGCTGATTTATGGTGGGCGGGCAGCGCTAGCCAGGCTTTGCGCGCCTTGCAGCGCTCGTGCCTACGTGGAGAAGCCTTTCCTCAATCGCACATTGCCGGCTTGTTTGCTAAACAACATGCCAATAAAACAGCAATGAGACAACGAAGGCCGATGGAAACCTGAACCAGCACAGCAGGGCGCGTATCCAACCATAATCTACTTAAAATCAGTTAAGAACACTACAGCGAAAATGATCTGGGCGGCCCTGGCCCCTGGCCAGCGCATAAGCCTGGGCCACAAAGGCTCGCTCCCACAAGCCCAGTTTTAGGCAATGCTCCCTCCTTCAGATGCAGAGTGACCTCTTGCCAAAAAGAGGAATCCACCTTTCTTGTGAATGACGTGGTCCAACAGCACTTGTACTCTACCAGAGGTACCTGCTGCTCTGCTGTCAGCACAGATGTTACCCAAAGCGCTGCCAAGGCAAACCAGCGTGTTCCAAACCGAAACCAAGTGGTTCAGGCATGCCTCAGCCTGGATAAAGATTATCCAGAACGGACACACAGGTGATGCTCCTTAACACCCCACAGCAGGTCTGAGCAACTGGGCTTGAGCCTGGGAACAAAAGCAGATGTCACGACTGCAGTGGAAACTCATCAGCCCATATGAAAAGGCCTCTGGCCACACACAGACTCCCCTGCCATGTCTGCATGTATTCCAGAGGATGCATGAACCTTTTCCTGTTGCTCATATTATATGAATCCATCCTGTCTGAAATTCCCTATGTGCCACCCTCCCTGTTTCAGCTGGTACCTGTCACACCACCAATCTCTACCAGGGCCAGTGTGCACACCAAGCTTTGTCCAGGTCACCGGCTGCAGAGTGGGATGCAGATCCCTTCCAGCAAAGGAGGGAGCGATGCCCCGCAAAGGACTGATCCCACCATAAAGCGCTGAGCCAGGCCGGGGGGAAGAACCCCTCACCGGCAGAATGACACAAGCCAGGACTGCCGGGTGAGGAGGAATGAATGGAATAGGCTAATTTACACAGGAAGTGAGCACTTACCAGACCCTTCATCCCAACACACAAAACCCTCTGCCATATCTGGAAGCAATTACACCCAGTTAACATGATCTGCCTGCCACTAAAATTAACTGCAAACAGAAATATTTTTCACTTTTGCAACAGGAGATGCCATGGCCCCGTGTTTGGCTGCCGGGAAATATTTAGTAATTACTCATTTAAAGCCTCTCTTGAAGCTGTCAAGGGGGGTAGAGGGGGAATAAAAGAAAAATCTTGCTAATTGCAGGCAAAAAGGAAAATGCAGATCATTTTACTCTATCCAAGGAAAACAGATTTACAGACTGGTGTAACTAAAGAGCCAACATCCCACAGAAGCCGGGAAGGCTGCAGGAATGCTCAGTCACCAACAGCCCAGGCTGCTCTGCACCACTCCCGTGCTCCACAAGGAAAGGAAGAAACATTGGAGAGTCACTCCTGAACTAGCACAGGCTCTCGGAGGGGCCCTCTGTACAGCTGAAAAGGCTTTTTAACCAACATCACTCTGCAAGGTGTCACGAGGACTGAGGATGCTCTGCAAATCTCATCGAGCTGCTGCAGCCACAGCCAGCTTTGGGGAAGAGCCACCCAAGTGTCCTCAGCGCGGCAGGTTTCATGCATTGGGGTCCCAGCCCTGCAGCCAATGGGGTCCTGGTCCCTGGGAATTGAGCGGTGCTGGGGAAGGGGCTGCACACCAGGCAGAGAGCAGGCAATGACCCTATCACGCCCCTGGATGTCCCTCTGCAAAGTATCAGAAGCACCAGGCATCATGGCCAGGAGAAACCAGAGTTCCACTGGGCAGGGGGAAACAAACAAACAAATACATAGAAAATAGGTGTTTTCTGATGGGAACCTCAGAGCTTCACTTTCAAATGCAGTGCATGCATAACTAAACTGATGCAGAATAATGGATGGAATAATGTAGAAGCCAAAGGGGGCTTTTCTCCCTCCACACTTGGAGCTGAGTATGGAAATAGTTAAGTCACCCACTGAATAAATCAAAAGTTCAAGGCTGCAACATACCATGCTGTATTCCCCCTCTGCCCATGACAAGAACCAGAGAGCCCCCGAAATCCCAAGCATCCTGCGCGGGGTCTCGGCCGGCGCTCACAGGTTACATGCTCAGGGTCAGCGCTGTGGACCTTAGCTGCAACATTCATTTCCTGAGCGGGGCACGTCCCCCTGACCATAAAGCTAATAAGAGCTTCCTCGCCCGGCTGCCCTGCACTGCAGCCCGGCAGCCGGGAACGCTGGTTTCCATTAGCCCCTTATGATGCCAGGTGCTGCTAATAAGGCCCATCAGCAAGAAACAAGAGCTGCCAGGTCATCCTCGAACTCTGGAAGTAATCATGGGCAGAGTTTGGGGGGCTGCTGCCCTGGCTTTTTCCTTCCCTCTCCCCCTTGCTTTCTATTTTTCCTCCTTTTTTCAAAAGTTTAAATTGCAGTGGAACATAAATTGATGAATGCTTAAAATAAAATAAAAATAACTACTGTATTCGGCTACTGAAATTAACACTAATAACATCTCACAAAGCACTTGGGATCCGATTTATCACGTTTATTGCTTTAATGGTACACTGCATCTGTTTCGCACTGTGACATGCCGAGCAGTGCCAACGTGCCTAATGGCATTAGCAGTACAACGCTCAGCTAATCCAGGTGGAGACAGGGGAGGTGAGGCTGCCAGAGGAAGAGCCAAAGGCTGGATCCCCATGGGAAGCTGCAGTTTTCCCAAGCAGGAGCCTTTCAGACTGGTGGGAGCATCGATGCCCGGCCTGCCCTGAACACTGGTGCTGCTGGTAGCAGACAGGCAGATCCACTGCTTTTCTGTCTTTCAATGGGGAAAGAAGGCACAAATCTGGAGTTTGAGGTAGAGTGGCTGGTCAGCAGTCACTGGAGCAGAGCGAGCCTCCTTACCCCTGTCTTTAAGTCCTCCACTGGCGCACACACATCTTTAGCTGACAGCTCAGCCATGGAACCTCGAAATGCAGAACAGACCTGACAGTTGGCATGGAAGCTTTCCCCAAGGTCCATCCCCCCATATGACAGTGAGAACAAGCACCTTCCACCCAAAATTGCCTCACAAGGAGCATATGCACACCACTGGCCTCCACTGGCCTCATGACACCACCACCACAAGGCACTTTTACTTTCCCGACCAGCATCTCCATCTCGCACTGACACAGGTGGCGAGCACTGCCAGCAGCTGCATCGCCATGGAGGGCCAATTCCCAGGCAGCACTGGCTTGGGATCCTCAACTGTGCCATAAATGAAGCGTATGGGATCACATCCCACTGACAGCCTTCCCAGCCGCTATCACTTTATAAAAGACGTGGTTTCATTTTTTTAAAGTTTTAAGGTATTTAACTTCCCAATGACAAATTATGCCAGGCTCAGTTGGCAGCTCGGCACAGCTCTCGCCTTGCAGCTTGGAGGTTTTCCTTCACAAAACAACCCCAAAAACGGCCACTGAACTATGGCTTTTTTGTCTGCAATTAGAAGCAATGATCGATACTAACATTAGATTAAGTTTGAACTTTGCTGAACCCAGAAGGAAATCTTTTATAAAAAAAATTAAAGACTCGACGACTCAATCTACACTCAATTAGTCAAAATCATAAGCTCAGTAAAGGAGAAAAAAATGGAACATGCAGCAGCCGGTGTGTTCAGGGACCTGAAAACCCCGATCAGAGGCAGAGCCAAGGCTTGTGGCCACTTGGCCCCCCAAAGGTCACAACTCAGCGCTCTTGGATATGACACGGCACAGACGATGCTGCCACGAGGCCAAGGAGCCGTGTTACCATGCTGGGCTAGGGCAGATGACCATCCCTCGGGCACTGTCTGTCACCCAGGGCTAGTGGCCGCCTGTGCTCACCGAGGCCAGGCCAACCCTCTGCTCTCCTTTTTCATGCACATGCTTCCCATACTAATGAAGACAGGAACAACACTCAGAAGGCTCCAAGACTATAAACATATATGTTTACACTTCTATAGGCATGTGTGGTGTAAACAAACAGCCCCGCCATATGCATGGGCTGCCTGTGCTCTGTAAACAGGCTCGGCGCGCACTGGCTCACCGAGATCCTTGTGCAAAGAGCACCATTGGTGCTGGGTGGCTTCGGGCTCTGTCACCTGCTAGGGAAGCAGCACGTGGGAGCTGTCACACTGGCAGCCAAACACCCCATGGAACAGTGAGGTACCCCCAGCCCTGGCCCCCTGCCACTGGCCCCCAGCTCCCCACAGCTGGGAGCGGCTCTGATCGGGCACCTCCGCGCTCGCATCGGGGTCGGAAAGCAAAACCACAGCAGCGAGTGCACGGCAGAAAGAGGTCAGCGAAAGCTGACGAGTGACACCGTGGCGCCCCTGGCACTTCCTGCCCCCATCTCCAGCCGGTGCACAGACGCCAGTGCAGGGCGCAGATCCCCAGGCCCCCTTACCACCAGGCAGTGGAGCGAAGAGGAGCCCGCAGCCAGCATGGTGCAGCTGCCACCAGAGCTGCTCCGGCAGAGAGCTGCAGATCCCAACCCAGCGCAGATGCTGTTTAACAGCTCCATGAATACAATAGGATCGCACAAATCCTCCCCAAATGGTAATTCTCACAACGTATTAGAAAGCAAACACTATAAAAAAGCCACATGAGACCCTGTCTACACACAAACCGCCTGGGATTTAGACTTTGGGGGCCGAGGAGTGAGTTCATTGGACTGTGACCCAATGCCTTTCAACATGGACAGTCTTACAGATCAGTTTAAACACGGCTCAAAGGATTTGGCTAACCCTGCAAAGTTTGCCAGTGCCAGGTAATCGGTCTGAAAGCAAGAACAGGCAAACGGAGTTTGGCGTTGGCTTCAGCAACTGCCTTTAAGACTCCGCTGGCAGGGGCCAGTGCTGAGCTCCATGCTCCAGGTAGACCCTGAGCCCCGCAGAGCATGGTGTGTGCCCAGCCTCCCGATAAGGATCATGAATAAGTGAGAAATAAGCTACGGTTGCAGCCGCGGTTGTCAAAACAAGTTGAACCCGGGAAGGCGCTGTGAAATAGGGGCTGCTGTGCTGGACAGCTGGGCCGTGCTCCCTCATCTCTCGACCGCACGGGGAAAAGAATCTGACCGTGCAGCTCTCCCTCCCTCTGGACAGATCCACGGCTAGTGATAGGAGCCTTCGGACAGCCCCAGCATCGCCCTCCACTGCGGCCACAGCAATTGCTGCTCTGGGCTTGGAGGGGGAAAGGGAGAGCCTTGAGACCGTGGCGGAAAGGCACGTTAAAATTCTCTCTGAGCCCTCACTGCAGCTCTCCCGGTGACGTTCGGTCTGCATCACCGCACGGCCGAGGCGGCTTCGGGCACGTAACCAACGCCAGCCCCAGCTCTCCCACTTGTGAGAAGGGGAAACAAAGCCGAAAGCGGCTGTGCACCCACACGGAGCCGAGGACCCTCAAGGGGTGAAGGCTGCTCCCCGCAGGGTCCACGCGGCTGAGCGAGGGGCGATGCTGCCAGAACTCGCGCAGGGCTGAGGATCCCGGCTTGGCAGCTGCCGCCCTGCACCCGGAGTGTTCACGGGCTGAGCGTACGGGGAGCCACTGCTCCGGCACCCGACAGCAGATATCCCGCACGGCTCACGGGCAGCAAGCGTGCCGGCAGCCCCGACTTCCCCGCCGGAGGCGCGTGCCGGCACGGACACTGGCCCTGGAGCGCCTTATGCGCATCAGGACTAATTAACCTGTTGATTCATTAAAAATCTGATGGGGTACGCAGCCAGGGGAAGCAGGGAGAAGCTACGGCACCGTGCTGGTGATGCCTTCTCTAGGCAGGACGCTGCTGTCCTGTCGCGGGGCTGCAGCCACACCGGGGGCCAGAGCAGCGCTCGCCAAAGCACGTCCAGAGCCGTGGGATTTGACTGGCGATGTCAATTCTGGTGTGGTAATTATCGTGGCTTCCTTCCCCAGCCAAATCAGGGAACAAGCCCTGATCCCTGAACCACGACCAGGAGGCAGCAAACAGCGGAGCACTGAGCTCACGTGTCAGTCACCACCACCACGCTCGCACCCCGCAGCAAGTCCCCAGGGTGCAGGGCTTGGAGTGAGCACACAGATGCCCCCCCACTGAGCAGGGGAGCCCCAAAACCGCATCCGCAGCGATTGGATGTTCAGCCCTTCGCCGTCCCCGCAGGGACAGACCCGCGGCTCTGCGGCAGCCTGAGCCCTCTGCGCTCGCCCCGCCGTTACCCAGCCTGACCCCCGCGCCACTTTGTGCAAAGTGTAAATGTTTCATAAACCGGGAAGCTGAGCAACACAAATTCCCCCCGAGCTGGCAAGTCACCGCATAGTGCCACCACTGCCCGTGCTGGTGTGCCCCAGCACTGGCACAGGAGGGACCAGCTCTCAGCAGAGGGTGGTGGGCAAGTGCTGCCTGTCCCCACTGCATCTCTCCACACGCAGATCCCTGAACTCAAAGCGTAGCAACTGTGGGCTGCTTGGTTGATGCCGGCCAGGGAAACTGGTGGGGTTTATGGTCGCAGGAAACACCGACGACCCCAGCTCATCCGAGCTGTTCTCCCCAGCCAGCACTCACTGGAAGGAACCTTCTGGCACGGTTGCCAGATCTGGGGGAGCTGCAACAGCCATCCCTCTGCGAATGCTACTCCACAAGCTGGTTTTGGGGTACGTGATGGAAACTTTGCACCAGCACGTACGATGCTCAGCCAGAAACAAAACCCTCTGACGAGATCCTGGCTGCCCGGTGCAGCATGCCACAGCACGGCCTCGGCACTCACCTGTGCTGCTCGAGGGTCTCGTTGTCCGGCAGCTCTGCCCCACACACGCTGCACTGCTCACCCAAGGCTCTGCTCTCCGTCTTCATGCCGGCTGCCAGCTCCCCCAGCTTACTGAACAGCTCCCGCTGGATGAAGCCCTGGGGCAGCAGCCCGCCATAGGCACTGAAGTCCATGGAGACAGCCAGGGCCGGCTGCACGTGCAGGGCGGACGCCACAGTGGGCGGCACGCCGAGCACCGGCTCAGTCTTGTGGTTCGGCAGCAGCGAGTAGATGCCCAAGGGCTTCTCGCCCGGGGCAGTGCCGGACGGCTCTGGCCCCAGTGGCAGCCCCTGGCCAGGCTCAGGGGCTGGCTCGGCACCCTCCTCACGGGTATAGTGCAGTTCACGGGCACTAGTGATGACACTGCTGCGGGTTGGGGTGCCAGGTCCTTCCTTGCCCTTCTCGTCAGGCTTCTCCCCACTGGAGGCACCGGGCTCGGCTGTCCGGGGGCTGTCGTGGCTGGAGGCCTCATCCACCTGCATCGCTTCCGTTTTGACTTCAGCGAGGCCAGGGGGGCGGCAGGTGGTGGCGGGGCGTGAGTCCTCGGGGGCACTGGGTGGCAGGGCACCCTGCAGCAGTGACTGCCCAATGGTCATTAAGCTGTCCACTGCCGCCTTGGTGGGGCTCATGGAAGAGAGGGAGCAGTAGGATGCGGAGGCAGAGGGGCTCTGCTCCGCTGTGGCTGCTGGCAGACTCTGGCTGGCCATGCCAGCATAGCCACTCTCCTCACCAGTGGGCCTGGAGATAAAGAGGCCTTTGATGTACCTCGACTTCCTCTCCTCCTCTTCCTCAGTGGTGGTGGTGGCACCTCCATCAGCCATGGTGACCTCGGTGTCATTTTCCTCGGAGGCCTGTATAGTCTCCAGGATCTTCAGGCACTGCTCCTCCAGGTACTCAATTTCCAGGATCTCGGCAGCATAGAGCAGATCGTCCAGGTCCTCGACCTTGGCTTGTAGGGTGGCAGTGTATGCGTACTCCAGGATCTGCTGGAACGTCTTTGGTGAGAGGAAGTCCAGGGTGTAGTGCTGGCTGTTGCGGTGGAAGAGGATCTCGAACATCTTGCTGGTGCAGGCCAGCACGGTTCGGTGCGCATGGAACTCCTGGCTGTCCACCATGATGACCACGTCGCACAGCGTCCCCGCCAGGCGCATCTGGTTGGCTTTGTGCAGCAGCCCGGTGGGGTGGCAGGGGTTCTGCAGCTGGATCAGCCCCATCTTAGTAAGATCCATGGCGCGCCCCAGGCTCACACATCAGGGTGCCTCGCCGTCGCTCAAATCTGGGACCAGCTTTGTGTGCCGACTATCTGCGAAAACAAAAGGCGGAGGGGGAGAGGAGCAGAGTGGAGCGGGAAGGGGGAGCGGTGAGGGAAGAGACGAAAGAGAGCGAAAAGGGGAAAAAAGAGAAAAAAAGGAGAGGGAGAGAGAAAAGCCGGGGGGAGAAAGGAGAGGAGAAGGGAGCGGGGAGGAGAGAGAAGTTAGCCCGCAGCCCAGCAGCGACTCGCCCAAAAGTTTCCGCGCTGCTCGGCGGATCCGCAGCTGCCGGAGCCGCGTCCCCGCTGCCGCCGCCTGGGGAAGGCAAGGGAGGGAAGGGAGAGGAAGGTGCGCATCCCCCGCCGCCGCCCGGCCGCAGCTCCGGCCGCCCCGTCCCGCCGGCAGCGCGGCCCCATCAGGTGCGCGGCGAAGCGGCGGAGCCCCAGCCCCACGGCGGTGCCGGGGCGCGGGACGCGGGGGGTCCCGGTGCCGCCCCCCCTCGCCCGCACTCACGGCGGCCGGCGGCTGCTCCGGCAGTTCGCACTGCCCGCTCTCATCGCCGCCGCCGCCGCTCGCCGCGCCGCGCAGCAAATCACGGCGGCGCCGGCCCACGGGCCGCCCCGCGCCCGCGTCAGGCCGCCCCCCGCCCCCACCCCCTCCGCCCGCGCCCCCCCGCGCCGCGCCGGGCTGAGTGCGGGCGCCCCCGCCCGGCCCCGCCCCGCCCCGCGCAGCCCCGCACCTTGCGGGAGCGGAGCGGGAGCGGCTGGACAGCGCTGCCGACAACAAACATGGAGGAGCCGCAGGCGGCGGCGGGGAGCCCGGCACCCGGAAGCCCGGCGGCACCGGGGAGCGGCACCGGGCAGCGGCGCGGCTGCCCCCGGCCCCGTGCGAGCGGGGCTGCGCGCCCCGACGGGCTGCGCCCACCGCCCCGACGGGCTGCGCCACCGCCGCGCCCGCGCCAGACAAAGCCGCCCCCCGCGCCGCGCCTGGGCGGACCCCCGGCCCCGGGGGTGGAGACGGTAAAACCCAACCCCAGAGCCCAGTTTGGGGTCCGGTGGCGGATTCCGACCGCAAGCCGGTGGTTGTGACATGGTGTGACGCCGAGCACGTTGTCGCCCCGACGAAGCTGCTTTCCCCTCCCCCCCCCTTTCCCCCGCGATGAAATACTGACGCCGTGACGGCACCACTTGTATGTAGGGATGTGGCGGGTGCCCGCAGCCCAGGACGGGCCATGGGGCTCTGCCGCAAGGGTCGGCCTCGGGAAGGGAGCGAAACACACGGGAAGGCACCGGCCACACCGTGACACCGACAGCAGCGCTGGCCGCGGCACGAGCAGCGGGCCACGAGCCCAGCAGCTCTGTGTGCCCTGAGCGTCCTCGACCCAGGGCGTGCGCGTGCCTCAGCTCCTTGGCGGTGCCCAGAGACCTGTGTAATCCTCAGGGAGGGGCAGCGTGGCAGCCGCGCAGCTCTCCCTTCTTCCTTCCCTCCCTGCTGCACCCGTGGCACAACACAGCCAGCGCAGGGCCCGGCGTCGTCAGCTAAAACAACAAACGCGGACGGCATTAGTACAAAGATACCCTTGGGGTAAAGCAGCGCAAATGTAATCTAAGGAGAACGTTATGGGGAAGTGTGTTTATAATTATAATGGGATTTAATGTACTTTGGGACCAGATGATAGCAGTCATTTAACGAGAACAGCCTAATAACGGAGGCCTCATGATGCACGGCAGCGCTGCGTGGGTTATTAGATGCGTATGACAACGCCGTGCTCGCCGTACTATAGTTAAGGGTAAGGCATCAGCTTACTCCTATTTTTTCGGGGGTTATAACTCTGCCGCTGTAATTGGCAGAGAGCAGGGACGCGCTGCACAGGCAGCCAGCGTGCCTGCGGGATGGGGTTTTTAATTGTGTCAAACTGCTTGAGTTCCTCCCTCTTCCTGACTTGAAAATCCAAACAGCTGAGAGGGGGAAATAGCGAGATACTGTGGTTTCAGGTGTTTGTTTACCCTTCTCTAACTTTTAAAAGGCTTGATTTCAGGACTGAAATTTTGCAGGCGGTTAGGGGTATGTTTTTAGTGTAGCTCACATGAAATTAAGCTGCGTGAGTCCCATTAGCAATAATGGAAATCCCACGGCTAAATTCCCAGGCAGCATCCTGAAAATTAACCCCCCAGTCCTTCCTGTCAACTGGTGCGTTGCACTTTTTTGTTGCTCCTCTAATACATATAGTAAAAGCTACTGAATTGTTTAAGACACCAACTTCCCATGGCCACCATTTGCCAAAGACAGTGACCAGCTTGGTGACCCTGAGCAGGGACACCCTGCGTGCCTCGGCAGTGGGCTGCCCAGCACCTGCAGCCCACAGCTGAGGCCCACGGAGATGCTTGGGAAGCTATAACCATGGTCTTCAGGGTCATTTCCCCACATCCTGGCATGGGAGTCAATCCCTCGTCACTCCTCCCCAGTACCTTCCGTTTTCCTCCCATCTGTCCCCATCAGTTTCCAATTTATTTACTTTTCTGATCTTAATCCCCACCTTGTAGTGTAACGTGTTTATTAGAAAGGCACCAGCAGCTAAATGAAGCCAAGCTGGGCTCCGTGTTAAGTAGCAGTCATGCCCAAGTGCCTCTCCATGTGCCATTACTCCAAGTGATTGAGGCAATTTCTTCCTCTGCCACGAGTTTCACTTGTAAATCTCTCAACCAGATACGGGGCAATGATGTGCTGCCTGGTGCGATTATTATTAACCTCCAGCATTAAACCCCTGAGTCGGTGGTTCCTCAGGAAGGGCTTTCTGTGTGAGGACCAGGTGAAACATGGTCATCTTTCCCAGGAAAATGACGCATCCATTCAGATCCACTTCTAGCCCCCAGCCCAATCAGTTACTTGGACAGGGAGACACAAACATTTATTTTCCCAGTGGAAATAACCTGACCAGCAGCACCAGGTCTGCAGGAAGACAAGGACTGGGCAATGCAGCAGCCTGTAACCATTTCGAGGGATGATGGCAAGGGCAGCCTTGGGATGATTCTCCAAGAGGCAGCTAGTGTGTGGAGAGGAGAGTAAAACTGAGCAGTCTCTGCAATTGCAGTAAGAAAGGAAGTTCCTTGCTCAGGATGCTTAGTCCACAAAAAACATCCTGGAAGATAACTTCAGCCAGAAGCTGCCCCAACATCACCCGCCCTGTATGAATGGAAAGGGAAGAGGAGCAGTTCCTCTCCATCAAGCCCAAAACAATGTCTTCTTCACCTCTCTGCAGACGAATGCTCTTTTCCATCACACACACTCCTCCAGCGCTGTTAGACACATAACCTCCACCTTCCACCCCATAGAGGGATGCAAGGACACAGCTCCAACTTCTCCAGCTTGCTAGGCCCTGACTTCAGCTGTGCCCACCCCAGCTCTGCCCCCTGGACCTGTTCTCCCTGCTCCTGCAGAGAACCAGCTCCTTACAGGGTGGGGGACAGGCACATTCCCATGTTTTCCTAGGATTAGTTGTGTTTTGCTTTTGATGTATTTGGAGTTTTCCAGTATTCTGAGTTTTCCAGCCCTGCTGGTGCAGAGCTGAGTTATGAAACACTGGAGCAAGGATGCTGTGCAAAATAAGATCTGTTTCGACTTCAGTGAAAAATCCATGACTTCCAAAAACTGATTTTTGGTCTCACCCCAGACTCCTGGGGGGTTCACAGCTCCTGATCCCCTGCATGCACGCTCCCAGGACCAGGATTTCTCCAGGCATATTTGCTTTGCTGGGAGCCGGGGCAGAGCGTGCTGCTCTGCTTTGGCACGCGGCAAGCTGACAGCTTATGAAAAGATGATTAAATGTGTTAGACTTTATTTGAAAAAAAAAAAATTCTAAATGCACAAAGCTGTTTGCAAGGGGGAGGGCAGAAGCCCCAGGAAAGCTGCTCAGTGTGCAGCCACGGTGCATTAAGCTTCCTCTGAACCCCACTGATTAGCACCAGGCTCCATCCGAGCACGGCCACTGGACCCGCACGCGCTGTGGCAGCCCGGGGGAGTGGAGGGGCCAGGAACAGGCCCCTCATTGTGCCCCTGCATGCTGCACAAAGAGAACCTGAGAGTCGCGCCGAGGATGCAACTGGATCGGGGGCTGTGGCATGGGGTGGTGGGACACAAGTTATCCACATTGCAGTTGATCCTAAAATAAGTTATTGCTGAAGCTTGGCTGTAGCCAGCCCAGTGGAGCTGCACAGGAGCTGCCCACTGTCATGGAAAAGGAGAACACGCCCAGCCTGATAATTCGGACAGAGCCGACTGGACATGTGTGCTGTCACACTGCAGAAACCCTCATCTGCCCTTCCCCACATGCCTGTCTTTTCCCGTCAACCTCCTGGCCCTGGCTGGATGTGGGATGCCACCCAGCCATGCTCGAGCATGTGACAGAGGCACAGGCAGCAGAGATGAGGATCATCGTGTCGCTGCCACGTGAGCGAGCAGCCAGCGTACCTGCACGCATCCGCACGGCTCCAAACGAGGCTGCTGCACGCCGGGGTCTGTGCACTAAAATCCTTCCTGCTTAAGAGCACCGCTCCAAGTTACAACTTCGCTCGCATATAGGGTTGGTGGAATCAGTGCCATCCTACGGAAGGAGTGGATCAGTATCCCTCTGAGACTGTTGAGAAGTGGCTTGTGACACACAGAACACAGGTACCAGGAGATACAAGCAGCTCATGGGTTTCCAGGAGCTTGTCCCTCCATGCTCCCCCCTCCCTGTGCCAGGTTATGGATGCTGCAGCCCTAAGACAATGAGGCTAATTAGTGGCTTAGGGCCCTGAGCCTGCCAGGGCTGGAGGATGAGCTGAGCGGTAACTCAGGAGGGCGGCAGCCTGGGCCAGCCTTCCCACATTCCTCCCCTAAATCCCCCACACAAAGGGGAATTTAGCCACAGTGACTCAGCGAAGAAGCACAAACTTTACAGCCGGGTTTCGAGCATCGTGTTTATGTATTCCCCCCCAGCAACGTGCTGCTGGGCTTGTAATTAAATAAAAATGTCTCCCTCTAGCAGGCTGTGACCCAACCATCAGTACAGGACCTATTTTTAGTGTTACCCTCGGTATGTATCTGAGAGAGCTCAAGCCAGAGGTAGCAACTTTTGAAGCCCTAATAAATGGGAGGGGGTTGGCCTTGTTTAATTTACTGTGTAATTATTTTTCCTCTTTTTCTCTTCTCTTAACCTGACATATTTGATATCTTGCATGGGACAAGGAAAGAGATGTGCCGAGGCATTAAATGTCAGTCCCGACTTTATGGTGGTGTGGAGGCTGCATGTGTGTTCAGTAAAGTTCATCCCAGAAAAAAGTCCTTTAAATAGAGCAGAATCTACACCAGAACCTCAGCAAAGCACTTCTGGGGGCTTGTTCTGCCTCCCAAAACAGGGGATACTCTAGTGAGGGATTGTGTTCCAGTTTCATCCTGCTTTTCCTCTGTCTCCCTTTGGTTTTGACTCTCCTCAGGATGGATACAGCACTGGAGAAGGAGATGTTCTTAGTCTGTCCAGACACCATTCATGCTGGTTGGTCCTCTCAGGAGTGGGGGACAGGGCTGCACCTCCACCCAGTTCCTTCTCCAGGAGGATCATGCCCAATTTCATTCTAATAAGAATTCCAGGTGAGTTAAAGACTCATTGCATGCTTATCTGAGCACAAGATCAACAATTAAAACTCTCCCTTCCTTTAACAGGATGGTTTCCAAGAGCCCCTGAATGGCTTTAGAGTTTAAAAACCAAAAAGTCATCCAGGACCACAGGCAGCATCCTCAGTCCCACTGGAAGCAGCCAGTTTCAGTACCCTTATAATGCTCAAGTTCATTTACTGGGGGAAGCAAGTCACATCCTGAATCCCAATCACTCGGTAAACACCTTCAGCCCTAATTCAATCTTTCCTCTCTAGCAGCGCTCCATGTCCCATTTCCAGCTGCACAGTCCTCTGCTCTCCCTTTCCAGGGGAGAGGATATTTATATGTATTTATGTGCTCCGTGTGCGCACAGAGAACGCATTACTGTTTCTGACAGGGCAAACAAAAGCCCACACTCATGGAAGACTTTCCCCCCCGCTCCTTTCCCTGCTCTTAACATATCTCTGCATTAAATATTCACACAAAATGCCTTCACAGCTGGGGAAACTTCTGCCAAAGGAGCTCCTCCTCCTCCTTCCCTTTCTTGCACCAGGACAAAAAGATCGAGTGGCTGCATCACACATGGCACAGACCTCATTTCTGAGATGCTCAAGCTGCATAATGATGGTATTTTAGGCTCAGATTAAATTCCTGTTCATCTCTTCCATCATTCCTAACAGCCCTCTAAACTGTACAACTCTTGAATTTACAAGAGAGGCAGAACGAAGTCTGAAGCTAAATGTTTTGGTCTAGGTTCAAGGTTAGATATTAACTGATTTTATTTTCTTAATAATTACCAGAAAATACAATAAACCCCCAGTATCTTATCTGGTCACAGATTCCTCAGTGACCAAATCAGATAACATTGGTGCAGCAAGGCAGCTCACAATCTGCCCTTTCAGGGCAGATATTTATGAATCCTTCCCAAAGGTCGTGAGGAATTGGTGTGTTCCAGCTTGGTCACAGCACACACATCCATTGCCACAAGTCCCATGGACATAGGCTTTTACATTCCAGTCGTGCAGTGGGGTCAGCCCTGGGAGCAGGGGGCGAGTCCAGCCAGGGCTCCAATGCCCTTGGACCATGCAATGTTCATGCTGGAGGGAGCTTGGCAGGGTCCCCCTTCGGCCAGGGCACATTCCTAGCTGGAACAGCTCGATCAGCCTCCCAGGAATGAAAGTAAACACTCCTGCAAAGTCATTCCTGGATAAGACCTATCTGCCCAGGGCCAGAGGCTCCACGTGTCCCTGCCAGCGGCCAGGGATGCAAACGGTGGGAGGCAGCAGGGTGTGTGACATGGCTGTCACAGGAGTGCAGCTGCTTCCACCACCCCGCAGCTCCTCTCCAGGTATTAATTCCCTTTGGAACTCAGTCCATTCTTTCTCACTGTTGTGCCTCTCCCTCCACTGCTTCTGCTGCCTCAGGTGCTACATCCTTTGGTTGGGAAATGCCAATTCCACCACCAATGGACCAGAATCCCATTTCTTTCTGCCATTTGGAAAACAGTTCTCCATTCACAAAGAATTCTCCATGAAAAGTTCAGTGTTGGAGCACTGGCATCACCATGCTACCTACAAAACTGGGTTAAGCATCACCAGATGGCCGAGGGTCCTTGCAGCTCTGCAAAGGGCACACCGACAGGGTAGGTGGGGAGCGAAATTGCTTGGAGAGGTGGGGTGAGATATTCCAGCCCAGAGGCTTTTTGAAGGGGCACATTTTGGAATGTCTCTTCAAGGGACCTGAAGGGGAAAAAAACCAAATCACAACTCTCATGAAGAAGGCAATTAGCTGAAAGGAGGACATGGAATAGTGAAAACCCAGACGTACTAGGTGGTAGAGGAACTGGCAGACTCTGGAGAGAGACACTGAGGCCAGCAGAAAGGGGACATTACAGCAACTGTCTGGGGGGACAGAGCTTCATCTTTGGCCACACTCATCCTCCCATGGAGCACAGCTGTTCTCAGGACCAGGGTCTGCCTATGTTAGAGTACTGTGTGCCATCCACTGCAATAAAAAACAAAACAGAGGGGCTCACAAAGAAATGGCTGTAATCCCAATGGGAAGCAGTGCTGTGTGAACTGGCAGGTAGAATACTTCACCCACATTGCTTGAGAGTTCAGATGAGGTGATGAGAAATAATCCAAGCTGGCTTAAAGCCTGTGAGTTTTGCAGCAATACAGCTCTTTGTCACATCCCTCCCTGGAAAGAGCAGTTCCAGCAGGACACAGGCGGCTCTGGAGTGGGCACCGACAGACCAGGGCACAGTGAAGTTGCTGCACACAGGCTGAGCCTGGTGCCAGCCAAACACCTAACTGCTGCCACTACCCACGGGAAGAGCAGCTGTTCTGTACACCAAAGCATTCTTGAAGTGGTCATCACCATGGCAGTTATCCAAGAGCTGCTCCAGCCTCACCACCTCCTCTTGGCAGGAGGGCACTGAGCCCTGGGCATGCCCTGACCCACCCGATCTTCGGCAGGAAGTTGGGGAGCTGGCACTGTGCTACTGCAGCTACTTGTGCACAGACCACCGGGGCCCACCTGCAGGAGCCCAGAGCCATTCCTCAGCTCATGCTGGAAGAATTGTCTTCCTGCAAATCAGAAAGCTGACCCGGGAATCAGCGAAGAGCAGGATCCAGGAAACAACCTCACCTAGGCACCAAGTGAGCATCGCCTAGGAAACTTGGCAGCAGAGCTACTTGTGCCTCAAACTCGGCTTTCTGACCCATTTCTGGAAATTCAGAGGTTGTCAAGGGGTACTGTAACAGGATCACAAAGTCTGGTTTAATCTGTGCTTTCAGTACTACTTTAAGTTGCACTTTGCCAAAATCACCCTTTGGACATGTTTATTCTAGGAGAATCCACTCACAGAACAGGAATGGAGGAGTACCTTTTCCTTGTTGGCCACACAGTACCCAAGAGGAGACAGTCCGAGTCCCTGTGACCTGAAATGATGTTCCTGGCTCTCGTAATCCTAATCCTGCTGAAAATAGGAACCGAGTGTGGTATACCCTGTGTGACGCTCACAGCCTGGGCTGCAACAGGTCCTGATCTCCTCCCAAGAGCACTAAACTAACTACAATTAGGATTTCCCCCTTTTCAGGGTCAGAATGCCTAACTTCATGTTCTGTCATGGGGGTCCCAAAGAGCTGTTTCTACTGGTGCAGCTTCACTCCCTGCACACACAGATATACACACACTCTCTCTTCTGCTGTGTAGGAATTGATGCCATGTACACTCTCTGACACACTGGGTGCCTCGGTGCAGTGCCCAGCGCTGAAGCTTGGACAGTAATAAAGGATGGTGCTGGATAATTAATCCTCTCCCCAAGAGCTGCATACACGAAAGAGCTAGTGGCATCAGAAGAAATAAAAATCAAGAGGCATAAACGTGGCACGATTAGATGGAGGTGGGTCCTTCCTGTTGGTGCTCCAACACTGTCCGTGCTCAGAGGGAGCAAGGGGAAGGAAAGGAGATGAGTGAGCGCGCTGCCTGCTGCAAATATTGACAGAACCATTATGGGCATGTATAAAACTCCCATTTGCGTGATGCAAGCGGGATAGTCTTTGAATACTTCTGTCTCGAGGAATTCTTTATTTTGCCATAGAAGAAAAATGTTTTCATATTCTCTCCTGCCGTGCAGACCTGCAGCCCGGCGAGCCCTTTTGCCCTTGAGAGCCATAACATTATTTGTTAACATTTTTATGATGCCAAATGGTCTGTGCTAGAACGGGTGCCATTCTTTAGCTGGGAAACCATATGGCATGCCGAGTAATAAATAAGGTATTGTGATAGTTAATGAACCTAATTGCCAGCAAAGGCTTTAATACAGGGAATGTGCTGCTGAGAATTTAGCACCACATTAGAGATGCAGCAGAGCTCCTCTGACTTCTGAGGCTTAATTTAAGTTCTATATTGCAAACTCCAGAAAATAATTCCAAACCCTCCTGCTGGAAAAGCAACCTGCTGGTAGACTGTGATTATACTGAATTACTAAAATCGCAATCAATTTTATACACTCTGTTAACCCTTGCTGGGGAACTTGGCTCTCCAGGAGTTGAGGGGATGCCACTCCAAAGAGGTACCAGAGCCAAGTGAGTTGGAGCATCATGGTTATCATCCTCATCCTCCTCACCATGACTGGCCCTCTACCCTGGCATCTCCCTCTTCTGGGAAACACCCCTTTCCCTGGCCCACCTGCCTACCAACCAAGCTGACTGTGGGCAAAGCCAGGAAGAAGAGCCACAGTTGTGAATGGTCACTGCTATTTCTCTCTGTGACCAACCTAATAACTGCTGTTCCCGCATCACAGTGACACAGCATAGCAGAAAGTGCTGCTGCTGCCCCATGGCTCCCAGGAAATGCTCCTGTGGGCAGAGCAGCAGAAGCAAAGCTAAAACCACAGTTAAACATGCTTTTACTCCCTCAGCCCTGGAGTGGGGAGAGCTCTTCTGGCCCAACAGAATCTCTGGCACTGCTACAGACCCTGAATGTGACCACAAGCGCCCCTTCAGTCCAGAAAGCCCTTGGATAACTCATGCCTGCAGAGATGTCAAGATGCCTTCCATGCATCCCGGGGTGGAGAGGCCACCGCTCCTGCATGGGGTCTTTTAAAGCAGCAAGGAGGGATGCACAACACCAAGTATTCCCTGTTAGGCTGCTGTGCAGCACACAGAAATCCACAGAAAGACAAGGAGGTGTTGGAAGGACTATTTTCAAAACCTGCAGCAATCCCAGGTGCAAACATGGACCTGCTATCCCATGGAGAAAGGGTATCCCTTGCCACAGGTCAGAGCTGTGCTGCAGCATGCCTGCACCTTCTCTGAGGGCCGCTCCAAGCGCTCATCAGCATTGGAAACCTTCGCTCAGACTCCGCACATCATCCCCTGAAATAGCCTCTTTTTGTATGAAAAGCTGCAGCCCCTTTTTAGGGATTCATCCTTCCCCAGAGGCCACTGGCTCCACAGGGAGACCCGCGGAGTCCTTGGAGAAGAGTAGCGCTGCTCCTCCAGCACCTCTGGAGGGGGGACAGGAGGTTATTGGTTTCTTCCCTGTTCTGATTGCGCTCGGCTGCCCTGCAGTCACGTCTCCCGCTGACGGTGGGCAGCCCAGCTCTGCCAGGCAGCAACATCCCGGCTGGAAGCACCGGCGAGGGAGGACAGGAAGGTTCCCTGGTGGGACTGCCCCTCTCCATCCCTTAGCACCAGCTGCAGCCGGGTCTTGGCCGCCTGCAGACCTCTCCTGCCCTGGGCTTCGGACACGTGGCACAGGCTCCACCCGTGCCACAGGGAGTCAGGGCAGGAGGTGGCCAGGGCCAGTGCACGACGGCAGCATCGAACGGGCAGAGCGGTGAGATAAAGAGCGGCACAGGGCGGATTTAATACTGTACATAAATACACTTTACAATCTGGGGAAGGCTCAGTGCTAAGAGGAAGCCATTGGAATATTTTATCGTGATGCAGATCGAGTGAAAAGACTGTGAATAAATAAAAGGGAAGATAATTATTTGATGGAGTTCTCTTAGGATATGCCACAGCAGGGAATACTTACAGAGAATACATATTACTAGAGAGACTCAGCTATTCAAGCATCAAACTAACCTATAAATTGTCAGAGGAGAAAATTGGAGGAGAGGAATGGATGGGGGTTTGGGCACCGGTCTCATCAGTAACGCCGGGTTGCGCTTTCCACCTTCCCCGTCGCAATTCCCCCTGCCCGAGGAGTCACAGCCCTGAAAAAGGGAAGGCTGCCTCCAAATAAATGTCTTTCAGGAATTACGGCCGAGCCACTACAGTACGGAGATGGTGTCGTTTATCTCTCCGCCATCTGCACGGGCTCGTCGGGCCGGGGCGCAGCCGCCTGCTCCGGGAAGCCTCGTCCCTCCTGCACTTCTGCAGGGCGAGGGGGCTCGTCAGCAGAGCCCAGAGTGGCTCCTGAACGATCCAACCTCTCCAGGCACCAGGCTCCCGTATCTAACCACATCCTCCAAGGCTGGCATTCGCCTCACCCCCACTTCGGAGGGAATCCCTGCAGGGGAAGGGGTTTCCCGGCTCTGGGACCAGGCTGGTGCATCCCCATGGGGCATTTCCCAGAGCCCTCTCCCTTGAGCTGACGGACAACTGCCGAGTCCCAAGCTCTGCCATGCTGGGATCCCTCGACCTCACTTCTCGCCCACTCCCAAGCCAAGGTTCTCCAAAAAAAGCACTTTGCCAAGCCTAAGGACCCTGCGCACACTCGCAGCACTGCTCGGAGCGATCCTCCCCATTTCGGGGAGTGCAGCAGCATTTCCCTGAGGTCAGAGTGCTTCCTAGAGGCGAGAGAGAGAGCCCAGCGCTCCCTGCCTCCCGCCGGCACAGCTCGCACCAGCCCTGCTGCCCTCCAACCCGGCACCGGATCACTGCTCCCAGCTCACAATCCCTCGGGAATTCTATAAAGAGGGCACAGACAAAACCGAAACCGCGCTGATACTGGGTCTGTGTACGACAGCTTGTTGTACAGCTTGTTTAATATGGTATCACTCCTGTACTTTTCTTTTTCTCCCCACTATTTTTGGCCCTGTTCGCTACAAAAGCACACCCTCACCCATACTTTCCCTCTTGCACAGCGCCAGCTCTCCTTCCTGGAGGCAGGTGGGATAAAAGTGGATACCGGGAGAGGGCTTTCTCAGCATCACCTCCTGCTCCATGCCTGGCACCAGGACCAGGTCTGTATAGGTGCAGTTTACACCCTCTCCTGACAGGGCTGATGTCATTAGCTCTGAACATCTCCTGTCTCTCTGGGATTGACGGAAACCTCCGGTTCCTTTATGGGGATGATGTAAGCGACAGCCTGCGGTTCAAAGAGGCAGCCTCAGGTAATTAGCAGAGGTGCTCATTATTTTAAGCGAGACTTGCCATTGCTTCCAAAGCCCTGAGCAGGAGCAAAGCTGGTTTCGAGTGCGGGCTACCTTTAAGGCTGGCTCAGACAACACAATCAAAGGCAGCCTGACAGTGGCAGGTCTCCCTCCCTCCGCCTGCCAGAAGGGAATTGCTCAGTCACCGGCACCCAGAATAGGACTTTGTCCCTGTTCCTGTCATTAATTTACTGCCTGTGAATAAGTGGGGCCCCAGAGATGCACAGAGCCCACCTGTTCCCTCGCCCAGCTCTGACATTTGGAGCCTCATCGGCAGGTACCGGCACTGGCAAATGGTCCCATAAACCATCCGCTAACGCGGTGCTGCCAACGTGTGCCCTCCCTGCTTTCCTCCCTCCTGCAGCTGCGGGGCTGAGGGGAGCACCTGGCCTGCCTGTGGGGATGGACACAGGCAACCAAGGCTTTTTAAAATAGATCTTATTTTGCCCTGGTAAAGCAGCTTTAATGCAGTGGTGGGATGCTCAAAGGGATGAGACAAAGCATCCTGCTTTTGGTAATAGGGCAGGGCACATGCAAGGGGATAAGCAGCAGCCCCTACCCTGTGTCACCCTTTCAACAGAGGTCATTCTTACACCAGTATCACTCTATTTACCCCAAATGCACCACGCTGCTGTAATCGCTGCCATTCTGGACTCCAAACAAATCGGCCCTAAATGCTTTTCTGTTTTGTTAAAAGGGGATGGGAGGAGGGCGGTTTTAAAGCCGCCATCGCTGTAATGCAAGGAAATTACCATGTAGGATGCAGGGGTCTGAAAGCTGCACTTAATATCCCACACCTTTCCAAATCCTTTGTGTCATGACAGTCCCAGAATAATGGCAGCTGGTTGGGATCTGCAGCAGGGACCCCCACTCCTCCCCTTAAGCCCACCACCAGTGCAGGGGTGCCAAGTGCTCTGTCCCCTTCCCAGAGCCCCGGCAGGACCAGCAGTACACAGAACCCTGCTCTGCCTCCACCTCCACCTTCAGCTTTTGGCTTGGCTGCCGAAGAACAAAGGCACTGGCGCTTGGTGTCCACAAACCTGGCTGGCTCCATTCATGGACACCTGAGCCTGTGTCAAGCACAGCACATCTCCAAAGTGTTCCAAAAATGGGCGGAAGGGTAAAAGAGCTCCTCAATGTTCCCATGGAAATAAAAACTACAGCGGGGGTCAGAAACAACACACCCATGTCCGACCTAAACCCACAGGAACCTCAAGATTTGACCTCTTTATTTGTCCCTCTTAGTACAGGGAGAACAGAGAGACTCCATGCTAATCCTAGGAAAAGAAATGTTTTTTATAAATAACCTGTAAAAAATCCATAGGAGAGAGAGGAAACTCTCCACCTAAGACAACCTTTGCTCCAAGGCTCCACAGTGGCAGTGCCCAAAGCCACCCCAGCACAGAGCCCCAGCTCACATTGAGCTTTCCACAGCCACCTTCGACACCCCCCAGAGCCATAGGGAAGTGCTGCTGGCACTGGAATGCCCTGCCTGAGTGACCTGCTGCTGCCACAGCTCTTCTACAGAGCTCTGCACCTTTGAGCAGAGGAGAGACAGAGGTTTGGGATGAATCACACCACGATATGGAGGCAAAGTCCCATTAATGGAACCACTCCGAGGCACTGCGGCTCCTAGTCAAGTACTGGGAGCTGGAAGCCATATTTATGAGTGAGATATATCCGCAGAGGGAGCAATAAACCGCAAAGCAAAGTATGAAGGTTTGCAGCAAATGCTGTAAAGTTTTACACTCCTGAAAACTGGGAATAAAAGATGTACCCATTTAAAGCAGAGTGGATGGAAAGGGTTTGCACAGGACTATAAAACAGCCTTATAACAGTTAATTGCTACTTTCTTGTTGCAGCCCAGAGAAATTCAAACCAGGAAAAGAACGGCTTAAATCCCCATCGAAGAGTGGGAGCACAGAGAGGAGAGTGAAAAGCAGAGAGAGGAGTGCAGGGAATGGGAACCTTTTGTTTGGGATCCTCTGCACCACGTGGAGAAGAGATGCCTTTTGTTCCTGGAGCTTGGCTGCTCCCACTCCCCTCTGTGGGCAGAGCCTCTGGGGAGCGAGACCCGGGGCAGGGGCCCAGCAGCATGGCCAGTTGTTAATTACACATCGTTTATAAGATCCCATTGATGCCCATGCGACAGAGACTCAGCCAAACATCTGTCCCTGGGAGGAAGGGGGCAGAGGGAAGGGCACAGCAGTGGGTGGATTCCTCTGACCCTGATGGGAACCTTGAAGCACAATATTTCTGACCACAGAAATACAGGGGAAAACTCAAAACGTTTTCCGCAACAACCAAAACAACCAGCCACCTTGAACCAACCCCCGCAAAAGCAGCAGCACCCAGTAGTGCCCTTAAAAGGACGCTTATCCTCACCACAGCACCTCCCTAGGCCAGTGTTCCGCCACACAAGCTGGCTGCTTCCAAACCTCCTCTGGGACACCAACAGGAGCTGCGCTCATCGCGGAGGCCATGTAGAGCCTAACCCAGAAACACCTCGATGTGCTGCAAGTACTAAAACAACCCTTCCCCCTCCCCTCAGCTCCCTCTGCCCTTTATAATCTCCCAGCTGCTGCCCAGGTGAGGGGGATAAGGCTAAGGTGCTCCTCCATAGGCTGGAAGAGCTCCCCTCCTCCCTCCCCAGCCTTCTGCAGGTGTTGCTCCTTTTTCGTGTGATTTTCCCTCCCTGCAGTGGCAGATTTTGTGCGTTATCCAGGAAAGCAGAGCAATGCATTCCTCGCTGTAAACATCAAGATGCTGTTTCCACCCATCAGAGCAGCACTTAGGTGGAGATGACAATGGAGCTCGTGCAGCCCTAATCACACACTTTGACTGAAATAAGAGTACAGGGGAAAATGGAAATCAGATGCCTGGAGCCAAGCTCTCATGGAGCTGGGAAGCTGGAGCGTCAGAACCATCCTGGGGGCTGCCACAAGCTCGGGGGCTGGCTTTTTGGGCTGACCTAATTGTGTCCTTCTGGTACTTGAAGGGAGCCTACAGGAAAGATGGAAAGAGACTGTTTAGAGCATTTACTATTTACAGCCTGGAGTGACAGGACAAGGGAGAAAGGCTTCACACTGACAGGGAGTAGGTTTAGATCAGTTATTAGGAAGAAATTCTTCCCTGTGAGGGTGGGGAGGCCCTGGCACAGGTTGCCCAGAGAAGCTGTGGCTGCCCCATTCCTGGAAGTGTCCAAGGCCAGGCTGGATGGGGCCTGGAGCACCCTGGTCTGGTGGAAGGTGTCCCTGCCCATGGCAGGCCAATCCCAGAACATTCTATGATTCTATGATTCCCAGGACCAGGCAGTGCCAGGCTGACAGTGAGGGCAATAAGTCTTGCCAGCTCCAAGATGCTCTGCCACTCCTGCTGAGAGGCTTCTGGGCGCTGACAGTTTGTACTTTTATCCCCAGATTATGTCATTCAGTGAACAAAACCAGGCTCTAAGGATTGAAACCCAAGTACTGCACTGGCAAATGCCCTTGGGTCAGCTTGCCTGGCCAGCAGGGCTCTTGCAGGGCCCCGTGTCCCAGCACTGCAGCTGCAGGGAGCACTGATTCTTGGCTTTGCTGTCAGAAGAAAACCTCTTTACCATGTTCATCTTTCAAGCTGACGTCCTCTATACACCTCACATGCTCAGCAGAAGGGTTTGGCAGGGGCAGGTCTGGCTCAGTGAGGGGGTTTTGAAGCAAATGCACCTTGGATCTACAATCGCACTTATTAGTTTGACGATGATGCGGCAGCTCCTCTGCTGTCACTTCTAACGATGGATCCTCAAAAAAGAAAAGGCCAATTATATAGATTTGGAGTCCGTAATGAGCCTAAAGCTGTTTGATCATTTCGGCTCCAGCTGGGCGAGTGGGAGGAGGACGAGCTGCTGTGGGGACCCGCCAGAGCGAGAAGTGCGGGGCTCTGCTGCCTCTTTGTGGCGGTGACGGCGAAGGAGTTGTCACCACCGTGTCCCCTCCGTGCTGCTCAGGACGGCGGGCGAGAGGCTGCCGGGGGCTGCAGAAGTGAGTTATTATGAAAAAGCAAGGCTCAGCAGAAAACTGGAGGGCGAGCGTAAGTCCTGCTGACGAACGTGTCCAGCTGGAGCTGGAGCGAAGCAGGCAGAGGGGACGTGCACACCGAAAGTACAACAGGAGCACGGGAGGAGCGAGGAGCCGAGCTGGCTCTCGGCAGGATGGAAGCGCCAGCGATCTTCACGGAGGCAGTTTTACCAGCGGAATTTTGACCCTCGCGAGTATTTGAAAGAATTTTACAGCATGAGCACCAGCCGGGAAGGGGCAAGCGCGTTTATGATGCTGAACTTGGGGAACCTGCGTAAAATCTTCTCCTTAAGTGAGCACTCCCGAGGCGTTCGGAGGCGTGGGACAGCATCATTTCCCGGGCTGCCGAACATGGAGCGAGCTGTGAGAGACACAGACGCACACCGGCTTTGTCAAGAACACCCCTCTGCCTGCACGCGTGTCCGTGCAGACAGGGAATTGCAGCTGGAGCTGTGCCACAGTTTCTGGGATCACCATCAAGCCCAGCTGGGGCCGGGGGACGTGAGGACAGTGCCTCTGCCCCAGGAGCTGGCACTGCCCCTGCTACAGGCTGTGGACCCACTGCAGCAGTTGCCCCTGGGCCGGGCTGTGGCCAGGGAGCCCTGGCATTGGGCTATGGGGCTGTGCCATGGGTCTGTGGCATTTGGGGTCACACTTCTGGGTTAGGGGGAACACAGCCTGAGGGGCTCTGAGATGTTTCTGCCCTGGGGCAGTTTCCATCCTCACCGGGATGGTTTGCCCCCCACGCTGCACCAGATGGGCTGAGAGGTGACATCCTGATAGATGTCAGCTGTGGCCCCACCACCTACCAGCTCCTGTCTGCTAATGATCACCTTGGACTACACTGACCAGAACCACTGGGAGATGAAGTGGCTGAAGAACGAAGCAGGAGCCTTTCACTGGGAGCCAGCAGTGAAATAAATTTGTGAACTGGAAGGGGACAGGTGAGGCTGGTGTCTTACTGCCTGTCACCAACCATGGTAGTGGCACAGGCTGTGTGTGGTGACAGGAAGCCACAGGCACAGATGCTAAATATCCACAGAATGAGCCTTCATCTACTTATTTTTGCATTTTCTTGCCAGGGAGAAGTGGGCTGAGAAGCAGGAGAAATTGAGGAAGATGGTGAAGCAGGTTCTGAAGTGTGATGTGACCAAAGCTAACCCCAGGGGCCCTGTGTCCCTGCCGCCAGCTGACTGCATCGTCTCCACCCTGTGCTTGGAGGGTGCCTGCAAGGACCTGGCCACTTTCCACAGTGCCCTGAGGAACATCAGCACCCTCCTGAAGCCAGGGAGGCACCTGGTCATGGTGACTGCCCTTGGGGACACCTACTACAGCCCTTTTTCTGGCACTAAATAAACTCCTGAGTGTTCCAACTGTGTCTGTGAGCTGGGATTTGTGCAGCACACACAGCACCCAGGATTGGGGTAACCCCAGCAGCTCCCCCCAGCCCAGGGACAGGGATAGTGCCTGGAAGGAAGAAGGGTATAATTATATAAATACATAAAAAAGCAAACAAAAACCCCAAAACAAACTCTCCAAACAAATAAACCACCAAGCCTCTTCTAAAGTTGAAACTAGCAAGTGGAATTGGTTGAAATCTCAGCAATATTTCCAAGTGCCTGCACATTAAGAGTGAAAACAGGCAGCCAAAGAATGGGGGTTTCCACTTTGCTACTTTGAAGAGCAAAAAGGGCACCAAAAAGTGACACAAACAAGCACAACAGAATTCCAATAGCATCTCTGAAGCACCTGAAGTGGTTCCTTTTCTCTCACTGTGTATTTTTCAAGCCTGGGCTGGGTGAGGCTGCACCAGGCAATGCCTGAGCCCACCAGCTCCTACCGTGGTCTCTGGCCAGGGCTGTGGCACCTGCACGTGGAACAAGCCAGGGTGGCATGAGCGCCACACGCTCCCAGCCAAGCCTGAGGAGACCCAGAGAGAGAAAACAGGCAGAGCAAAAGTAAATGAGGCTCCAGGGAAATTAAGGCAAAGTGGAAGTCCTGGCAAAGCGAGGTAATAATTCCCTTTCTGAACGAGTGACTGTTTGGAATTTAACCAGGCGAACGCGATTAAACCAAATGGATATAAATTCTAGGTGCGGCGGCAAGTAATGAAGTGGAGAAAATGAACAGCACCCAATTAACAAGGAAATCGGATCTGCCGCAACGCGGGGGGATCTAATGAAAAATGAAGGCTCAACTGCCCCTTTCAAAATTTTTCCAGATGGAGAACACCCGTTTTACATCCGGCATCTTCTGGGATACCCAGGGGATTGCAGTGGCTGGGGAGAGCCGACCGGATGCTTTCCAACTTTTCCACTTTTTCCCCCCCCCCCACTTTTTGGAGAAGTGAAATCCCTGGGAAGGCTGATGTGGGTCCCACTCCAACGGGATCCAGCCATAGGAGCAGCTGGGCTTGGAGGCCCCGGGGAGAACCCCCGGTGTCCCACTGCAGCCCCCCCGGAATGCAGAGCCCTCGCGGCTTCCCTGCTCCCAAAGAACCCATCTGGGGGTTTTTCACCTGCATCCCGGTTTTTAACTGGCTGCCTCAGACCCTTTCAGTTTCCCATCAGTTTCACAACAGCGTGGGAATAACGGGGAAACAGAGAAAACGCGGCACTGGCTGCCAAGCGGCAGGACCTGGACGCAAGCTCGTGACACAGATGCGCTGTCGCGATAGCGGGGCCGGTGCACGTGACGCATCAACGACTTCCTTACGGCAAACGGGGCCTATTGGGTTATTGGCTAATTACAGGTCACCAGAGAGTTCCCGGGGCCCGCGGGGCCGCAGGCGGGGGCTGCGCACGTCCCGTGCGCCCCGGCACACGCGGGCCCGTCCCGCCCGCATTCTGCGCCCGCAGCTGCCGCTGAGCCCGTGCTCGCGAGGCCCCGGTCCTGTCCACGTTCCCTTTCCCACGCCCGGCTCCATTCCTATTCCCGTTCCCGTCCCTGGCCCCGTTCCCATTCCTGCCTTCCCCGTTCCCATTCCTGCCTTCCCCATTGCCCCGTTCCCCCATTCCCCACTGCCCCGTTCCCGTTCCCCACTGCCCCCTTCCCCCGTTCCCCATTCCCCATTGCCCCGTTCCCGTTCCCATTGCCCCGTTCCCGTTCCCATTGCCCCGTTCCCCGTTCCCGTTCCCATTGCCCCGTTCCCCGTTCCCATTGCCCCGTTCCCCGTTCCCCATTGCCCCGTTCCCGTTCCCCGTTCCCGTTCCCATTGCCCCGTTCCCGTTCCCATTGCCCCGTTCCCCGTTCCCGTTCCCCGTTCCCGTTCCGCCCCCGCCGGAAGGGGCGGGCCCTGCACGCACGCGCCGCCGGTGACGTCACGCCAAGCGCGGCGCGCGGGGTGGGGGCGCAGGCGCTGGAGAGCGCGCGCGCTCAGATCTCGGCGCGGCGATGGGGGCGGCGGCTGCCGAGGCGAACCGGACGCTGTTCGTGGGGAACCTGGACCCCAAGGTCACCGAGGAGCTCATCTTCGAGCTCTTCCACCAGGTATCGCCCGGCGCCCGTGCTGTGTGTACCGGGGGGGGACGCGGCGGGGGGGCCGCGGCCGCCATGGCCGGCGGGGCTACGGCGGCCGCCGCGGGACAGGGTTCGGCGGGGCGCACGTGCTCGGCGGCGGTCGCTCCCTCCCGGTGTTTGCTTAACGCCTTCGCCCCCGATGCCAGGCGGGTCCCGTGATCACCGTGAAGATCCCGAAGGACCGGGATGGACGGCCCAAGCAGTTCGCCTTCGTCAATTTCAAGCACGAGGAGTCGGTGCCGTACGGACTGCGGCTGCTCAACGGGATCAAGCTGTACGGCCGGCCCATGCGCATCCAGTTCCGATCAGGTACCGGAGGAACCTTAAATAACCCGTTTTCTAGAGGGAAAGTGAACTGCTGTCAACTGCTCCCAGCCTGCAACAGAATCACAGTTAATCGGGTAAATTGCAGGAGCCTCTCACCAAGGCTCACCCTCCTCTGCCAGCTCTGCTCCCCTCACACACTCCTGTCCCAGTGCTTCCACCAGGGACTTTTTGTCCCTCGTGGCCGGTGTAACCCCCTTGGCTGAGCCTTCTCTTTGTGTTTTTATTGGTTATTCCTGCAGCATCTCTGAGATCTGTTATAAATTATCACACAAACACTAAAAATTGCATCTGGTGGTGGTTAAATGAGGCACATTGGCTACAATATCTCTGCCCTTTCCTAGTGGGAATTAAGACAGTTGCAGTGCCATATTTTGGTAACTGGACCATGTGCTTTTGCAGGTCACTGATGAAATGTGAGAGCCAATTAAACACGTGGAAACTTGAGAGCCAATTCAAAACGTGTTGATGTCCTGCAAATTCACACCCAAGTTCCTTATCTGGTATTTGTGGGTCTCCTGAAATATTTGTCTCTCCCCAGGGAGCAGTCATGCAGCCCAGGATATCAATCCATCCTGTCCCCCGCTCACAGCTGCTGGCACCAGCCCTCCTGGGATGCCTCATCCAGCATCCAACTGCAGCAGGTATGAGTCTTGTTGGCACAGGAGCGTGGAGTGGAGATAGACATTGCATGGCTCACAGCGTTTCTGGCTACTTCCAAGGGCAATCTGGTGTTTCTTCCCTGTGGAGGGAGCACCAGTGGGATACCGACACCCCTTGGACTGCAGCTGTTGTGTGTTTAAGGCTGAAACTCCTAATCTGTTTTCTGTGCAGGTATGAGAGGGTTCCAGATGGCATGGCCGCACCAGGGTTCCCGTCGAGCCTGCAGAGACAAGCAGTGGTACGTGCGCACACTCACAGGCACAGGTTGTGGGAATGTACTTTTGGAGTGCTGAGATGACAATTCCAGAAGATTTGAAGCTCCTGGAACAGTTGGGGGTCTGTTGGGAGGGCTCTGGGCTGTGGGAGTCCAGCTGTGGGTGAAGTAGTGGGTAGTGGTTATTAAGCTTGCATTCGGTCTCACTTCCAAACAAACCTGTTCTGTTCTCCTGGTATTTACAGTGTGAGTTAGGGTCCAGCCCAGGGTTTAGTTCAAGCACTGCACTGGGCAGCGAGTGTACCAAACCAAGCATGCCTTTCCCTCTTTCCCTTCCAGATGAACAGTGCGGCTCGGCAGCAACTGCAGTTTGGGGGGAAATATGAGCAGCCTGGCTTTGCCCCTCCTGGCTACCCGCACTCCTTCCACGCCCCTCCGGGCTCCCCGGGGCCGCGGCGCTCTGAGGGGCCAGCCCTGCGCAAGGGCCGGCTGGGTGCCCACCCCTACCCCCCAGACACCCGCCACTTCGGCCGCGAGCGCTTTGGGGAGCGCGGCCCCGACTACGGCCGGGGCAAACGGGATGAGTACGGCTTTGATGAGAGGGGCCACGACGCCGAGCACCACTACCGGGGCGGCCGGGAGGAGCACTACGACGACAGGCACCGGGATGGCTGGAGCTACGACTACCGCAGGGAGAGCTACAGAGAGGCCAAGTGGCACTCATCGCGGCATTGATGGACTCGAGGGCAAAGCAAATGTGACCTGTTTCTCACTGAATACATGTATAAATCCCCCCCAAAACCCCCAGTGAAGTCACCTTTTAGTGTTTGTAAAAATACCAGCAGTGCAGTCCTGCCAAACTCTGGTCTCAGTATTAAATGTCTTAACTCACACTTCAGGGCTTTTCACGGGGTAACAAAGCTGTGGTGAAGATTTGGAGAAACCACTACTCTGTCCTTGTGTCACAGAGAAGTGCTGCTAGTATTTTTTAGGAGAAAGGAACATCTGTGTCATATGGAAGGGTCTAGCCTTTTAAGCAGGGTTGAGGTGGGACAGATGCTGCCTGGCATCTGCAACATTCCTCATGTTTTTTATACAGTCGTAGAATCACAGAATGGTCTAGGTTGGTAGGTACTTTAAAGACCACCTCATTCCAACCCCCTGCCAAAGGCAGGGACACCTTCCACTAGACCAGGTTGCTCAGAGCCCCATCCAATCCGGCCTTGAACGCCTCCAGCGACGGGGCGTTCACAATTTCCCTGGGTAACCTTCTGCAGTGCTTAAGCACCCCCACAGTAAAGAATTTTTTCCTAATACGTAATCCAAACCTACTCTCTTTCAATTTGAACCCATTCCCCGTTGTCCATTTAAAATATGACAGCATCGTCTTGGAGAACATTAAAAGTCCCTGGGGAAAGCCCCTGGGTGAGCCCCCTCTTTTGAAGCGGGGGGAGCGGAGCTCCTCCGTGGGATCGGTGACGGGAGGAGGGCCCCGGGCTACGCCGGACTACATCTCCCAGCAGCCCTTGCGGCGCGTCCACCCCCACGAAGCGCGGACGGCGGCGCGGGGGCCACCGGGAGCTGTAGTGCGGCGGCTATGCTGGGCGGCGGCCGCGCCGGCCTGGGCCGCCTGCGGATCTGCGCCGGGCGGCTGTGGCGGGGCCGGCGGAGGGCAGCGGCCATGGCCGGCGGCGACATGGGGCAGCGCATGGTCTGGGTGGACCTGGAGGTGCGGGGCAGCGGCGCGGGGCGGCGGGGGGCGCGGGGAAGGACCGGACGGGACGGGGGGCGCGGGCCCCCGGGCGCGCTGACGCTGCCGCTCGCCCCTGGCAGATGACGGGCCTGGACGTGGAGAAGGACCAGATCTTGGAGATGGCGTGTCTGATCACCGACTGCGACCTCAACGTGCTGGCCGAGGTGAGGGGGCCGGGCGGGACCCAGCGGGCACCCCCGGCCCCGGCAGGACCGCGCCGCTTGCAGGGGATGCTGGAACAAAGTAACCCCGGGCGATGCCGTGCTCCGGCCGCGTTGGGATCCGCTGCTCCGCACCGGGAGCGTGGGAGCGGCACCGGAGCGCGGGGACCTGCGTCACGCTGCACTTCGGGTCTCCAGGCTGAAACTGCTCCGTGCTCTGCTTGTGTTTGGGACTAAACTTTTACATGCTTGTAAACTTTTATTCCATTACCTTTATGTTTTCCTCTCCCCGACAGGGCCCGAACCTGATTATCAACCAGCCCGACGAGCTGCTGGAGAGCATGTCCGAGTGGTGCAAGGAGCATCACGGGAAGGTAAAGCCCTTCTCCGTCTTGGCCGCGATGAGAATGACGTGTAATTCTGAGTGATGAGCTGCAGTACGGCCGCCTGAGCAGGGACAACTCCTGTGCTGAGCAGTTTGCAGTCAGACAGAGGGGTTGAAAGACAGGAGACAGTATCTGTCTTATTTTGTATTGAGGAGCCTCTGTGGAACGTTTTGCCCAAGGTGTCACAAGTCATCTGCGGCACAGTTCAAACTGCGCTCGGGGATCTTTAGCCTTCAGCTTCCAGCTTGCCTGAAGGAGCCTGTGCTTCGCAGGCTGGTTTCTGATAAGTTGGAATAGTGCTGGAAGCTACTTCCTGGTTTGAGAGAGCTCGGGAGCATCAGCACAGCCCAGCAGCAGTGAGGCTCCCCTGAGAGGGCTGGAGCAGGCAGGAGGGGCCAGAATGGGGTCTGTTGCTCAGGGATGTGCCACTGGCTCGCATCTCCTAAGACAAGGGCTCAGCCTTCCTCTCTCAGGGTGAGGTTGGGAATTGGGGTTTGGTTCCTTGGTCCTCTCAAAGAGCTGCTGGCCACCTCCTGCCTGTGTGGGAGCCATGGTGTAGGTGGGGTGGTTGGGCTCCTCTTGAGAGCTCCTCCTGCTGAAGTCTTGCATAAAATAATTCAGAATAATTCCAGTGGAGAATGGGAAGGTGAAGCTTGAATGCCTGAGTAAGAACAGGTGCAGGATCAGTGCAGAAGAGTCCAGAGCCAGTGAAATGCAGATTTCTTCCTGTGGATTCTGATGCATGTGGGATTAAACAGGTCTGTAAGCACTGGGCTTTTGCCTGTCCCCTCAGTGCTGTGAGCCTTGCGGATTTTTTCACTGAAGGCTTCACTTTTGCAGTAAGATTATTTTTTGGTCTTTGGGCCACCAGAGAAAGGTTCCTTCTTGCCAGCAGCAAGAGAGCAAATGGATTTTCCAGTCCCTGATGATGAATTGAAATTCAAGTTAGTTTTAAGATACCCATAACCCCCCTTCCTCCCCCTTCGGCATCTTGCTCTCCCTAGGAAGAATTAGCAAGAGTTTGGGAAATGAATATTAATTTACTGTGATGGGTGCTTTTCCCTGCTCCAGTTGAGGATTCCGGCTCGGCTTCAGCTCGGGAGTGAATTGGAGATGGTAGCATGCGTCCTTGCTGCTCCTGAGGAGCTACTTATTTTTAATTGACTAAGAGAAGAGAAGCAATTAGAATATAGATGAAAATGCTGCCACATAATGAATTTTTTAACCACCACTTGGATCTGTCAAGTAGATTTTTGCGGCACAGTCGTGGAAATATATAGCGTAGCCAGATGGAAATAAATCACTGAGAACACTTGGAGAGGATTTGACATTTAACTATTGAAAAAAAAGAAGGGAGGAACTTCTCTGATTTATAGGAATCCTGATAAACCCTGAAGGCAAGATCCTGTTTATTTGTGTTCACTGGTACCTGCTGCTCCCTGCTGGGGAGGCGAGTGCCTCTCCTGAAACAGGGATATAAGGGGGTGTAACGCTCTCCTGGCTCAAGGATGTGCAGGTGGATAAACAACACCTCACGTCTTGGTAACTGAGAACAAGTCTGAGCAAAGAAATCAAAAAAAGGGAAAGAAAAAACCCCAAACCCCACGGCAAGGTCAGTGCTGCCAGGACTATTTACCTGCCTTGGTTTTACTTCCCAAGCAGGAGGTCCCTGGGGAGAGTAGAGGCTGGGGGTGCCCCAGAGAACTGAGATGCAGAGTTCAGGAGGTACCTGGGGAACAAACAGCGCTCAAAGGGTTGACCTTTCACTGCAGAGTTAAACATTTACTTGAGAACTGGAGTATTCCTGGCAGTGTCTGTGACAGAGTGTTTCTGATTTATGACTTGGCTCTTTTTTGCAGTCTGGCCTTACTAAGGCTGTGAAGGAGAGTAAAATCTCACTGCAGCAGGCAGAGTACGAATTCCTGTCCTTCGTGCGGCAGCAGACACCCCCGGGGCTCTGTCCTCTCGCAGGTGAAGCATCTTCTTTCTTAACTACAACATCATCATCCATCCTGCACTCCCAGTGGGATGCAAACACACACTGGCACCTGTGGCAGGGATGTGTTCCTGTTCTATGCTGTGTCTTTTCCTCCCTGGGTATCCAACCAAAGGCCAAATAAGGATCTTCCGGGTGTCCTCTTACCCAGAATTGCTTTCAGAATGTTCATATATGATCTTGGGACAGGTGCTGAGTGAAATTAATACCAATGGCCATTTTCACTTGGGAAGAAACCCAGTGTTGGCATAATTCTTTGATACTTATCTGTGTGACACAAACTGTGGGAGTAGTAACTGAGGAATTACTAGAGGTGTTAGTATTAAACCCTGTGTGATCTGATCCTGCAATGAAAATCTGACAAACCTTTACAATCATGTTTGCTAGAAAATGGGATAAATGAGCTGCTTGTGAATGGCTTTTGGTCCCCTGTGATCTCTCCCAGCTCGCTCCGCCTGCTGCTCGTTTCTATGTCGCTCTGTAGCGTCTTTGAAGAAACATCTTGTTTTGTGTCTTTGTAGGTAACTCTGTTCATGCAGATAAGAAATTCCTTGACAAATACATGCCGCAGTTCATGAGGCACCTTCATTACAGGATCATTGATGTGAGCACTGTCAAGGAACTTTGCAGGTAAACGTTCCCCCAATTAAGTGGTTTGAAAGGTAACCCTGGGATGCCCATTCGTGATGCTGGGGCTCTGCAGATCACAGCAGGGGCACAGACTCCCATGTCTGTGGCACCTCTGGGTGTCAGTGAAACCAAAATTCCTTCACCAAGTGTAACAAACCTGCAGCAGTCACCAGACATGGTTTTGAATCCCAGTTTTCTTTTTAAGTGGCAATTTTTCTGCTCACAGGCGCTGGTATCCAGAGGAGTATGAGTTTGCACCAAAGAAGGCGGCTTCTCACAGGTGAGCTTTGTGCTTCTGTCTCTGACTGAGCAGGGCTTGTCCTGCAGGGAACTCTGCTCTTCCTGAGCAGGATATGGGGCTCCCTGTGAATTCCAGCATCCTGTGTCTGATGCAGGTGGAGGCTGTGTGCTTCTGCACCCTGTCAGATGTTTGTATTCTCCTGTCCAAAGCCTAGATAGTGTAGGGAAATGGAGTATTGAAATACAGAGAACCAGAAGTTTCCTCAGTCCTTCTGATTCACTCAGCTCTTCGAGGTGCATGTTTGTTGGCCATGCAAACAATCACTTAATGGGGGTTATCTGCCTTTTTTTTGGGTAGAGTTGGTTACAGAAACACAAAAATTGGAGGACTGTGAATGGGGGGTGAGTCCTGCTCCTGCCTATTTCCTGAGCTTGGAATGTGCCAGAGAGGGAGTGGGAAGGAGCCAGGGAACCTCTGTGGCTCCGCTCTGATGTGACCGTGCTGGGCCAGAAGGGAGGCTCTGGTACAAACAGAGAAGCAGGAGGGCTGGCTGTCGCAGAGGTTCTGGCAAAGTCATGGTTGATGTGCTTCTGCATGGGGCTGAGCCCTGAGCAGGCCCTGGCTGGAGCAGAGGGCAGGTCTCTGGAGCGCTCGTCTCTTCCCTTGGATCGAATTGTTTTTAACGGCCAGCGCTGTAGACCCCGCTGGCTTCCAGCAGCTGTGTCCCACGGTGACATAAACTAATAAGCTGTTGGCACCGCTGGACTTTTATTGCTTCCCTGAGACAATGAGGGTTATTTTCATTTCTGACAGATGCACCTTCCATGTGCATCAGTTTGGTTTCCTGCAGCCTGGAAGTTTTCAGCGGCATTAGGATCCGGGCGTAGCTGGAGATGGACCCAGACGCTTTTAAACCCTCCTTAATTCTCTTTCAGAGCACTTGATGACATCAGGGAAAGCATCAAAGAGCTCCAGTTCTACAGAGACCACATCTTCAAGAGGAAAACGGATGAGAAGAAAAGGAAACTGATTGAGAACGGGGAAAGCGATAAAGCTGCCAGCTGATTTCTCCTCCCACCACGCCAGCCCGTAGCACACACTAGATGCGTCTCCTGGTTCTTTTATGTTTGCCAGTCTCTTGGGAAGCTGCACCCTGGGTTACCTTGTTTCTTACCAGCTGTTCAATGCAGACAGGAGCCTGAGTTGCTGCTGCTTTTCACTTTGAGTGGGGAATCAGCACACTGGGCCTCAGCGGCGCCCAGGTTCGGATGGTGTAGGTAGAACGTGCTGTTTGATATTCCTTACACCTGGTTTTAGGTGCAGTCTTTCACGACACAATAAAACAGTTCAGTTGAAAGATGGTGGTTTTGGACAGCCTTTCTTTGGTGCTCACCACACTGCCAGGTGAACTGCTGTTCCTGGTCTCCCCTGGGCAGTCCTGGAGCGGGAGCTGCCAGCCCATAAACCAGAGGGTGTATTGGAGCACGGGGTGTGCAGCTCCCAGGCATGTTTTTATTATGGGCATTAATAATAATGGCCATCCAGGGCTTCTCAGTCCTGCTGATTGTTGGAACACCTGCTCTGCCAACCCTGGGAATGATTGTTACTGCAGAGAGGCCATTAAAATGGTTAATGGGGCAAATAAATGAGTCTCTGAAATGTCTCTCTCCTCTGTCACCAACTCCCAGGTAAGTCGGCAATTCCAACAAGGTTTGTTTTCTGTGTGGGCAGGCTTGGAGCAAGGCAGAGCTGAGGGACATCCCTGCACAGGCTTATCCACCACTGCCAGCAGCTGCAGAGATGCCTGGATGCATCCCTATAGAGCTGCTGGCCCCACCCGCTGGGGCCCTGGGATGGCACCGTGTTGGAGCCAAGGACCCTTGGTTCACCCTTGTCCCAGCAGCTCCCCAGACCCACGTCACAGCTGCCTGCCAGCAGAATCCACTCTGGCTTTCATTTCCATGTTGTTGGTTTTCTCCCCTTCCTTTGACTTCTTCTTTCTGACCTACTTCTCCTGCTTTTCATATTTTATTCCTTGTTAAGATGCTTTTGTTTTTCTCAAAATGTTTTCTAAGGAACGTATGCCACCTGTGTTTATACATTTTTAAATATTGTTTATTCTTGCTTCTGAAGTAACAGTGCTGCATGGAGGATTTTTATCTCATTTCCCTGTGTTATGCAATAACATTCCTGGTTTTCTGTGCTGGCATCATTTGAGGTTCCAGTTTAGTACAAATTTGTCATGCACGTGGCAGAGCACAGATAAACCCTACCAAAGTGGGGTATTATTTTGGTCTGGAAACAAAGCTGCCTTCTGCAGCAGGGGCTGGGTAGAGGGAATGGGCAAGGACCCCCTGGCTTCACACCATTCCCTTCTGTAGGAGCACTTGCACCAGTTGTTGTTCGCAGGCTCTGAAAGCTCCATCACCATCACACAATCATGGAGGTTCCAGATACAGGGATGCAAATTACTGTGTTTTTGGATATGGTAGCTAAAAAAATTCTTCAAAGGCAAGTACAGAGTATTCCTGGGAGCTCTTGGCTCCACCCCTGAATGCTCATGGAAATCTCTTGGATCGAGGTGGTTAACAGCACATTGAACCTCTAACTGCACAAGGAGTTTGTGTTCCTGTTCTCACTGTTCGGAACAGGAGTCCCCACAGTTCCAGCCACTGCCAGGATGGAGAGTTTCCCATGTGGAAGCTCCTTCCAGACAGGAGCCATTTGAGCCTCCATTTGGCAAAAAGCAACCAGTTATCCCTCCCTCCCTCTCTCCTTCATCTTTTCTCTGCCCTTCCCTGCATCTCTCATTCTCTCCATCCATCCATCCATCCATCCATCCATCCATCCATCCATCCATCCACACTGCACTCTTTGGGTGCAAACCACAGAAATCAGGAAAAATATCAGCTCATGCTACACTTTTGCCCAGCTTCCTGCGATTTTCTCCCGTTCCCATTTTTTAGAGAAATCCTTCTGCTCCCAGGCACAGCTGCTGGCTCCACCGCAATGGTCCAGAAGAACTTCTGCCCTCGGCAGCTGCAGCACGGACATAACATCAACCTTATAAAGGCAGGGGATGAAACAGTGACCCTCAAGAAATGTTCCCCCCCAGTTTGTTTGGGCTGAGCTGGATGCTTGGAGGTGGCAGGGATGTGTTGGGGACACTGCACAGCCCACGCTGGCACCGCTGCCAGTGCTGCCCACTGGCCTTGGGAGCCGCTGGGTGCAGCTGCATCGGCTCAAGGTCGGCTGCAGAGAGCCTGGAATAGAAAACCTTCAGACATGATTTTTGTCTCTTTTTTTTTCCTCCCACTGCCGCTGATGATACCCTTTTACTGGAATAACTCTCTCCTGCTGACAGATAAGCTTTTAGGGTAGTGAAATCTCTGTGACACTTTAAGTGCCCTAAATGACAAAACAAGGACGTGCAAGATTACCCCGCGACTACTCCGTAAAACACAACTTGTCAGGAAGTTGCCACGGCCGCTCAGGCCCCATGAGGATGGGGCACCCCCATCCCTCCCAGGACTGTCCTTCCAGCAGCAGAGCAAGTGGAATAGCGTGGGGAGAGGGAAGAGAGGGAAAGGGGCAAAACAGCAGTTAGCGTGAGGAGGAGCCTCCCAAGCCATGGGGACGGAGGGTCCCTCTGGAATCAGGGACCTGTCTCTCTGCCACCTCCCCACTGATGGATGGGATCCAAATGGCCATAAATTGCCAGGTGCTGCAGCAATGTTTTATCCCCGTGCCGGAGGAGCCGCCAGCAGCGGCACAGTGCCACGTGCGGGGCACGGGCTGTCAGTCAAATGCCAAGCGGTGCGGGGAGGGAGAGGTGACAGTCAGTGAGATCCATTCCCCGGCACTAACACCAGCGGTGAGAAGAACATAAATGGGTGTGATAATGGTGTGATAGGGCCTAGCAGACGCCATATTTTGGAAAAGAAAACAATTATCTGGTGAGTCAAGTGGCACCTATTGACCCCTCAGCTCTGGGCACTGAGGGCAGGTTACAGGGTGCAAATCCTTCTGCTTGTCTAAGACCAGGCTTTGTTGTTTACCCTCAAAATCCCCTTTCCTGGGAAGTCTGGGGGGAACTCTGTTCTGAGAAACCATGCAGCCTATGTGAGGGCACAGCCGGGGAAGCTGCCCTGCACCTTCCCCAGACAGAGTCCTCTCCTGCACTGCACTTGCAAGGGAATAAAATCAGTGTCTGCTCCTGACCCAACAGACAAGACCAGAGGGAGGATCACGCTCTCCAAACTTTGCAGAAGGGAAATGAAGCGCAGAGAGATGAAGTGACCTCCATAAGGTCGCATGGGGAATTTGTAGCAGAGCCAAGAACTGAGCTGAGATCTCCAGGGTCCTCATCTACTTCTTCCACTGTAAGATATTCCTTCCGCTTTCCCTCCAGCCAAGTTAAAAATAAAACTGAGTTTCGCGTCCCTTTGGCAGCAACGTGACTCCAGTGCAGCAGTCTGGTCCATGAGCTGCCAGGGCCACGGCACAGAAAGGATCTGCCTGGTTCTCTGCATTGCTCAGTCTTTTGGGGGACTGCTGCATGCATGGGTACATATTAACGTGCATGTACTAGTTATGTGGCACTTTCTGCCTCATAATTAAATGGAACCTCTTCATAGGCCCCTTTGAAGCAAATCTCTGTTGGTTCAGAGAAACTTTCATTGCCAGCCAGCACTCTGCAGTGTTTGTTCTCGTTGCTCCCGCCAGTCAGAATAAAACTCCTGATAACGACAGAGAAGGTGGCTCTGGATTCCCAGTGCCATCACACACTCAAAGCCCGGCCCTTTCTTGGAGTAGGTATCTGCCTGTAGTGGTATCTGCAGCAGGCCCTCATCCATGCCCCGAGGGCTGGGGAGCAGCGTGGAAGGCTCCCCTGCTGTCCTTACTGTCGACTCTGGATGTCTGTATCCCCTCAAAGTCCCCATGAGTCCTCCAAACTGTTGCATGCTTCCATTTTCTGTGCTCTGCTCGCCAACACCCCTGACAGGAGCTGCTTTTTTTAGCAGGGAGGCCCAGGGGCTGTGGGGCGTTCCCTGCCAGGTGTATCTGCGATGCTCTTGCCTTTCCCTGTGCAAGTTTTGACACTCAAACCGCCACTTGTGAACAGCCCGAGAAACACCCCCAACCCATTCCTCGGAGCTGCCATTTGCTGATGGCATCGCTGCTGTTGCTGCAGTTGGTCTTGTGGTGTCTCCCAAACACAGGGAGCTGCGGAGCTGAGAGCAGAGGTAGCGGGCAGAGAAGCGGCTCCAGAAGGGAGCGGGCAATGGAGCCAGGGCCAGGGTGGGAATGCTGCACCGAGCCCATGGGCTTCCCATGGGTGGCTGTTTTTTGACTGCTCCTGCAGTCAAAGCGAGGTCTGAAGGGTACACGCTGCCCTTCTAGACATAATGCCTTGTTCTCAAGGGGAAGAAGAGTTTCCTGCAGGAATTAGATTGTTTTGTTCTTTGTTTCCAGGGGAGACAAGGAGGGAGAAGCCCTGGCTGAACCCCCCTGTAGGTATCAGCATGTGTCAGCACAGAAGGCGATGTCACATGCTTGGTGTTGTCACTCCTGCCTTCTCCCCGACCTGAGGTCCGTGTCCAAGGCAGCAGTGCAGTTTGGGATGATGTTTTTGGTCTGTGAGCCTCTGCAGAGGACAGGCTGACCGGGCCCAGGTGGAAGGTACCAGCTGAGGAGCAAGCCTACAGCTCTGCAGCCCCTGGAGAAACGTGCTCTTCCCACCTCAGGCTCACAAACACCCACCCAGTCAAATGCCACATGCAGCTTGTACAAGATCTGAGTCAGTCTGTGATCATCAGAGTAAGTAAATTAGGGCTAATCAAATCCCCCCCTCCAGAACAAACAGTAATAAGTAAAGGAAACGAGGGGAATGTATTCCTGGCGTGAACGGCTGCATGGCTCCAACCAGGAGTGCTGCATGCACTGGATGCACTGAGGCACCGTCAGCACCATGGAGAAAGGATCCTGCTGTGCCTGGTTCTGACCACACCATGTCCTGGCTCACTGTAATGGATCCGCTTTCATGTCAGGCAGCAAAAATGCGAACAATATGTTCTGGGACAATTATTTCCCTTTCCAGAGGGACAAAGTGACTTGTCTTGGGGTCTTTTCCGTGTCCTCTGCTGCGTGCTCTAATTGCCCCGAGATGCTCTACCTGCAGAGAGCCTTAATACATAATTATATACCATTAGCAATGAGAATAACATGAAAACTGCTTTGGATAATCATGGAGAGCACTGTTCCTGCCAGTCTCCTAGATACCACAGCACACACATATTGGGCTCAATTTGTACAAGAGGGCATTTTGGAAGAATTATCTGAAGCTGGAAATAAGAACAGCAGACACAGTCCTGGTTTCATGGGACTCAGATGGAAACCAATGGGGAAATTCACTGCAAAGGCAAATCAACTAGTAGGATTTTTAATTTTTTAAACCCACCCTAATTAAGAGCAGAGGTAGCGTAGCCCAAAGGAAGCCTTCAGAAGATTGCAGATGCTCTCTGCCTGGAGATCGTGTGATATCTGGTGTTGATTTAAAGACTCTGGGAAGCTGCACTGCCATCCCTAGGTAAACCGTTCCCATGTTTTATGACCATGCTGCTAAGAATTTGTCCCATATTTCTTGCCAGAATTTGTCTTACTTTCATTCCTAACCACTAAGGATCATTTTGTCTTTCCCTATCCCTCTGCCCAGCCACATACCATCAGGATTCCCCTCTCCCTGGGCAGGCATGGCACTGTCAGCACTCCCTCAGCCAATCCAGTCAGCACACCTCATCCCTTTGCTTCTCTTCTTCCTGATTTCCAGAGCTGTGTATCCCCATTTTCTAGAAATCATCCTTACAAGTCCAGCATGTAAACCCCCCTTAATCACTGTGGGGAAGTGCCCAAGTCTTTCTTCTAAAGCTGAAATCGTCTTTCTTGCCTGAAGCACCGCAGCAGCTCCTGGCTCCCACCTCATCCTCCCCCAGGACCCCTTGCTTTGTCCTCCACACAGCAGGATGTTTTTAATCCATCACGACAGCAAGAATCATGCCATCACACTGCCCTGGGACATTTGGAGGCTGCTGGAAGGATGGTCCCTGTTCACCACGATGCTGCTCTGTGCTGCAGGCCTGGGTCCTCCCTGCTGGGGGATGTGCCTCGGTGCTGGCGCTTCCCTCCAAGAACACAGGGCCCCCATCTCCTCCCTGCCCAGTGCGTGGTCCAGCCTGGCCCTCGTGCACTGCAGGGTGTCACCCGCTCCCTCATGCTCTCCCAGCTTTTTCCTTTGACACGTTTTTCAGCCTGAAGGACAGCACTGTCAACCCATCCCTGGAGAATGAAAAAAAGCAAACAGGAATGTTTGGTGGTGCTCCGAGTGCCAAGGACAAGGCTGGCTGCTGCCAAGGTCACAGGTATGAGGATATTCATCTTCATTCCTCACCATCACCATACAGCCTTAGCTGGAGAGAATCGAGCTGCTTCCGGCTGCGCGTGTTTAAAGGATGAGGGAGCACAGGATGGTTCAAGAAGAGATTGCTTCATAAGACAATGGCTGAGCTGATAATGCCAGCTAAAGTCGGGCCACTGGGGACCTCTTACAATTTTAAGATCCAATCAACTTTAAAATATTACTGTCTCAGGCAGGCGACAAGTCTTGGAGCAGAAAACAAGTGATCCTGTTTTATTTACGCAGGAAAGGATGTTCTCCCTGTCCTCACCCACGTATTGAAATATTAATGGTGTTTGTCTGCATAGCTGTGTTAACATCACATTTCCAGAGCTCAGTCCATGAAAGCTCTGGTTAAAACACTTAATGCCATGATGCTGGCTGCCCGGGAGAAGCGGACAGCAGGGATGCAGAGGGCAGGGGCAGCAAGGACACAAAGAAATGCCTCAGGGAGAGAGGCTGCAGTCACAAGGGTCTGTATCTTAATGCCCCCCTCCTCCCAGTGAAACCTCTGACTCCATCACCTTCCTTGTGGCCACATATCACTGCTCTGGTCCAGCACCAGCTGAAAATTTTCAGGTGCATCTGGCCTCCTTCACCCCTCATAGCTGTCATCCTGCAATTACACGAATTCCTGCAAGGTTCAAGCCTGGCTTGCAGAAATTGAGCTTGGGAACAGCCCAACAGCAGCAGCCATGCTCTGGTGTCTGAGCTGGTCATGCTGCAATCCTGCACATGCTCCCTACCTGTTGGGATGCCGACAGAGAGCCTGGCAGCTCTTTGCAGCTGGTCCGTGCGCTGGGTACCGCTGCTGCTGTCTGGGAAGTGCTTGCATGACGCATCATCACTCTGCCTTAGCCTGTGGCCACAGTGGGACGGCAGCAGTGAGGACTGCATTATATATTTTATCATAAACACAAAAGCAGCAACTACCACAGATTCTTAATAAAAATGTGTCTCTGGCGCCCATGCAGAGCGTGAGTTAAACACTGTGTAGCATCAAGCAATTTGCAGCGCCTGCACATGCGATCGTGCAAACGTCCCCAAAGTGCCCCATGGAAAAGTCAATAACATCAATAAAATCAACAACAAATAAAAGCAGCCTGGCTCAGCAGCAAGCTCTATTCACAGGGAACATCTCAGCGACCTTTTGAACAGGCTTAGTGTGAGAAGCATCCCCACGTGCAGGGAGGACGGGCGCTCTCCTCCCTGAGAGCAGCTGCTGTGACAAGTACTGTCCAAGGACAGGAGCCATGTGCCCACTCTCTGGACCGCACCCACCCTCGGATGGCCAGCAGTGCACTGCCTTCTACATAACACTGAGCATCCCTGGCAGCTCTAACAGCACCCAGTCATCCCAGGTGCCTGAGGAACTACCATGATAGAAGCAACAGGTAGGAGCCATCCTTGCAACATCCTGCCCTTTGTTGGGGTATAAAGCACCTCTCCCAAAACTCTTATTCTCTCCTGTGTTGCCTGATGCTGCCCTCTTCCCACCTGCCAGGACCTGTGCTTTAAGTCATGCACCTTATTTTATTATGTGCCCATTCATCCATCCCCGAGATTCACATTCCTCCTCCTTTATGAAAAATTAACTTGTTGGAGCTGATTTATGAAGACTGGCAGGCACCTGTGCTGGAGCAGGGCCCTAATACGTTCATCATGAAGTCCTGTAGTTATTCCTAAAAGAGCTCATGTTAATGCCTCACATTAAAATTCATATTTTATTTTTACATAACTAGATGTCTCTCTGCAATCTTTAAGATATGCCCTTCAGAACCTGGATTTCTTTTTCCTTTTTTTTTTTTTTTTTTGTGAGGGATTGAAGCTGTGTGGTGACAGCTTCTCATAAACACTGGGTGGCATCGGTGCAGGGTGGCAGATCCCGTGCTCGCTGCGCATTGCGTGCCTCGGGTCTGACTGACAGCGAGGACTCACCAAGGTACATCCTCTGTCAAACGTAACTCGCTTTTGTTAGCGCAGCAACAGAAACATTTTCCTTAAGAACATAACCTTTCCCAAATCTCCTTTTGCTAACAGGAGCCAGCTTGCACTGGAAAAGAAACTGGTTGAGCTCTGCACCCTTCTGGAAAACCTTTCAATGCGTGAGGGGTGAGTGGAGCTGGAGCGGGGGAGCAGCTCCCAGGGAGTCTTTCGTGTGAACCAGCTTGTGGAGGAAGTGACGGGCATGAAAGAAGAGCTGCAGGGGGCAAAGGCCTGAATTGTTTGGTGGGAACAGTTTTCCCCTTTCAACCCAGTGTGTTTCATTCCCTGGTAGAAATAAATCTACTGGAACCCCCTGCATTTGGCACAAGTTCAGCTCAAAACATAATTGCCCTCAAAACTCAGACTGGCCAAACTCAAGTCCGGCCTCATGTCCCTCATTTTCCTGACATGTTTCCCTTTGAATGCCAAACACACCTGAGGGGTGGCCAGGGACCCTCAGCATCGTGGGGACAGGGACTGCTGGCACCTCCGCAGGGCTCTCCCCCTGCCCACGCAGCTCGGAGCCAGCCCTGCGGGAAGGCGTTGGCGGGAACAAAGCACCGCAAGCTCCAGCATTCCGCTGCGGATCATAATTGACCACTGAAAGCCTGAGCTACAGTACTAATTTGATAGGACTGCAATCAATTGTGTTTCTTGCTCTCAGATACAGAGAGAGAAAGAAAAGGAGTGGGAAAGTTAATCTGGATTTTTTTTTCACCACGGCAGCAGAAAAACCTTGTCCCTTGTTATTATTTATGTTCAGAGCAGTCTGCTGTGTTGGAAACGCTCACACATGGATGATCCCTGCCCCAAAGAAGGTCTGTTCTCAGCCAGGCAGACACAGAGGCCATCTGTGGCATAGTTGTGGCATAACTTTTGGCTTTCTCTGAGGGATGTGGGACTTGGAGGAGCCGAGCAGCCAGGATGGCTCTGAGCAGGAGGGGCCACGCTAAGCATGCCACTGGCGATGGCCATCATCCAGGCCATCAGGGAGTGAGTGGATATCTTAATCCTGCTCCCACCCTGGATCTGATCCAAGACAGATTGAAGTCAGTGGAAATCTTCCTGTTGCTGCCCTGGGCTTTCAGCCAGACGGGCAGTGGCGTATGGAGTTCCTGGGACACGAGACAGAAAGACGGAAAGCCGGAGCAGAGCTGCTGCGTGACTCTCGTGTGAATGCACAAGTAGATTTTGCTGCAAAGAGGACATGAAGCCCTTAACAGGACTGCCACTGCCCAGGGGGGAGCACTGGAAAACTTTCCCTTGGGTTCCGGGCATTGCCCAAGACAGCAAGTTCCTCTGAGCATCCTCGGCAGTGTGCTCCTGCCCCTGCCCCTGCCCACATCCCATCTGTCCAGAGGCGTCCCAGTTCAGCACTGTGGAACAGGACAAGCCACAGTCTCACAGTGCCCACAGCCAGCAGCACTGCGAGGACAGATCTGCTCTCACTTATTTATTTGTTTTTTGCGGGGCGGTACAGAAAGTGACAGCTCATAAACTGCCTGCCAGCGCCCTCCCTTCCCCGTGTCCTTTGAAGCGCTGCTAACCGCTGGCTTTGAACCCCTCTGTTTATTGTGTGCTGCAAAGCTCACGCCTTCACGACTGACGTAAATTATAGAGCAGGAGTAGAGAGAAAAGGAGGAAGATAATACAAAATGCCCTCCCAACTAACTTTGCTAATTAAACCAGCTCTGAAGCCTTCCCAAACACCCCCATGTCATGACAACATGAACAGCCCATTCCAGTGAAATGATTAAATTTATATTGTGCAGATAAAGTTAAAATGAGACCATTGTTGGTTAATAGCTGAACATGAACCAGCATGTGCCATGGGGGGCAAGAAACCCAAAGGCATCCTGGCTTGTACCAGCAAAATTGTGGCCATCAGAACCAGGATAGTGACTGTAACCCTGTGCTCAGCCCTGCTGAGGCCATGCCTTGAATCCTGGGGTCAGTTTTGCACCTCTCATGACAAGAAAGACACTGCAGTGCTGGAGCGTGTCCAGAGAAGGGCAATGGAGCTGGCAACACGATTAGAGAGGACATGGCAGTTAATGGTTAGACTCAAAGGCCATTTACAACCCAAACGATTCTCTGGGTCTATGATTTACTTCCCATTACTCTTATGCCAATGGGAGCAATCCTTTGGGACATCCTCAAAGAAGAGGATGAGCCCGAGTCGTGTCTCCTCCTGCCATGTTCTCTCCAAGACACCCACAGCACAGAGCAAACGCATCCCTGCTGGGTTTCTCCCTGGCTTAGAACAACAACACCAAGGCTTCAGACATGTGAAATGGGAACTCACTATCCTAACAAGAGTAACATTCCTTGCAGAGGTTCCTTGCGTTGCTGCAATTGAGTTATGAAACACCACGAGGATCAGGTGGACTTTGCAGGAGCTGCTCTTCTCCTGGAGCATTTTTTCTTTGTCTTTAGCTAAAATAACCTTTCAGAAAGCAGGAGCAGCATCCTCCTCCCCCTCAGCCCTCCAGTCACTGTCCTCCGCTGAACATTGATTTTTTGCAATGCTCCTCATTTTTCCTGCTCTGGAAATGAACCTGACTGTGTATTTCTGCAGAGATGGTAGAAAAGAGACAGCAAAGGCAGAGATGTCTGCATGACCATGAGGTCAAACTGGTCCAACTTCTGGGAATCCTTAGAAGAGGCTTCAAGCTGTCCTATCTCAGGCACTTTAAATTCAATACGTTGATAGCTGAAAAAAACCCAGGCTCCTCAATGCTGAAGGAGAATGAGTCTGACCCTGTGCCAAGGAGCACTGTCTGAGGAGCCCCATGGTAGGGTGACAGTGACTTGCCCCAGTCAACTCATCATTTGTGAGTGATTATATTGCATTGATGGGTGGCCATCATTTGCCACTGTACGACTAATTAGCTACCAGGCCCCTGGAGCTTTCTGGCTGCTATTTTAAATCACTATTCCCTCTAAGCAAACAGCAGATAGAAGCAACCTCCATTCCCTAAATAAGGCACGGCAAGAGCTTTCACTCAAAGGAGAAAGCAAAGTGCGAGCTGCAGACGCTGTTGGACGAGGCTCAGAGATGTTTGGATACGGGGTGTCGGTGCTGGCGTGGGACTGCTCGTACCCGCGCTGCTGCCGGCGGCGACTGTGCTGCAGCGTGATAAGCAACGCTGGGAAGAAGAAACTCCAGAGAAAAAAAGGCAACTTTTGCCTCCAGGTCTGCATCTTGCAGTCCCTGAGCACACAGTAAATTCTGCTGGGGGAAGCGTTTCCATCCAGCTGCTGCATCGACAGCCACAGGAGGGCTGGAAAGGCATTGGGTGGAGCTCTGCATGTTTACCACAATTTGTCCTTTGTATTTTCCTGGTGGCAAGAGGCTCTGGGTGTTGAACAGCCCTTGTGCAGGGGGGAGCGCACACATGAGAAGGCAGATTTCTCCCAAAAACATAAAAGTGAAAAATAATAGAGATTACAGATATATTATTGCTGGACAAGGGCTCACCCTAAACAGCTATCTATAATTATACAGTGATTTAATTCCAGACCCAAATGATGAACTGACAAATTTCACAGCCCAGTTTCTATCCTGGAGCCACCTCCCTGCTCACTGAAGCTCATTTTTTGGGGGAGGTTTTGGAGGAAAATGAGCTCTTCCCCCTCAGATCTCCCCAGGGAGTGCTCCCACGATGCAATCGCTCGCTCGCAGCATCCCCGACACAGAAGTACAAACAGCGACATTTCCCAATATCAAACGGGGAGCGGAGGGGAGTTGCTAAGATCAGGCTCTGCTCTGATCTAACTTGCATCTTGCCAGTTTAAAATCTTAATTGAAATGCTACTTGAAAGCCTCCTGAGCACAGGGAGGGAAGATAAACCCAGGCAGTCGGCCTGAATGCCAGAGCAAGGGGAAGGAAAGCCAAAGTACAGTTTTTTTCTGAAAATATCATTTTGTGCTGCCTGTTGCTGGCAGAGGAATGACATGTTCCTTCTCCAGAGAAGGACAGGAGGGAGAGGAAAATCATCTTGCAATCTCAGTGTGAGTATCAGCTGGGCAGCAGTGCTTCGCTCGCCTGCTGCCTCCCTCAGAAATTTGGGAAGAGGGAGGGTAAGAAGAGAAGGAAGCAGACCACCACGTTTGAGCAAAGCTGGGCCTGAAGGTCTCTCTCCGCCCACAGCAGCTCCCTGAAAGGCCTGTTATTCAGCCAGGCAGCTCTTGGGAGCACGCGGGAGAGGGGATGGGGGGGAAACCCCCGAAACTGGTCAGAAACCGACTCGCTGTTAATTACACTTTGCAACATCTGCCACTTGTGACTATTTGTTTTAGCATTTCTATTTTATACATTGAAACACTCTGATTTTTTGTTGTCTGGAGCTACTGAACTGCCTTGAAAAAGAGCTATTGCTCAACAGCAGTAGTGGAGTAAGTGTGACCGGAGCACTGCAGCACACTGACACCACGGCAAGGACCACTCCAAGGCTACGGCAGCCCGGCTGCTGCTTTTTTAGTGATTTGGTTATTTGGGCACCGCGGACAAACCGCTTGTTCATTTGGGAACAACAGAGCTTAAAAAACAAACGAGGTGTTAAAAGGAGGGAGCTCAAAGCTGGGCTTTCATCTGCAGGCTGCGGTGCGGCTTTGATGGGGCTGGGAGAACAGCTCTGTTCTCAGGGGGATAATAATTATGGTTTTGGCTTTGAGAAGTCCGGTGGGTTGGATCTTCACAGGCTCTCGGTGCTCCCCTCCCCGCCTCCTCGCATTTCGACTTCAAAGCAGAAGGGAAGAAGCCCCGAATAGCATCATTTTGTTGATCAAAACCCTGCACTAAACACTGGCCCCGATGAAGAAACCAGAGAGGAGCTTTTCATTAGCGGCAGATGAAAACGACGCCTCTCCCGGGCTCGGCCGCAGCCGCTCCATCCGGACAGCGATATTTCACCGGCTAAGGAGCCGCGCACATCCCGGCCGCGGCCGCGGGCAGAGTACCTTGCTCAGGGCACTGGCATTTAGAAGAAAATGGTTTTCTTTCATCTGTCCAAGTAAATCTCTTTAGAACACTTGTGAGCCTGATTGCTGCCAATTTCCGCTGCTGAATGCAGCCATTCGGAGGGAAGGCATTAGGACGAAGAGATGCTCATAACATTTCAAATGAAGCAGTTTCTTTCCTTTTTTTTTTCCCCATCCCACCTCGGGCTGTGTCTCTTTCACCGTTTGGGTATTCGTTCTTTGAGAACAAGAGATATTTCTCTGCTTGAGCTCTCTGCTCTGCAGTCCCTGCCCAGACACGAAGGCACTTCTGCTTGGAGGGATGAGTCCCCTTTGCAGCTGGGCATCATATAAATATATAAATATAGAATCATAGAACCATAGGGTGGTTTGGGTCAGACGGACCTTAAAGCCCATCTCATTCCACCCCTGCCATGGGCAGGGACACCTTCCACTATCCCAGGTTGCTCCAAGCCCCATCCAACCTGGCCTTGGACACTGCCGGGGATGGGGCAGCCACAGCTTCTCTGGGCAATCACCTGCTGCCCACACAGTGGGATGAACCCAGGACACGGGGAGTTTCTGGGCTGTGCACATGTCCGGCTCCTGCCCAGCTTCTCGGATATCCAGCAGCTCACCCAAGTTTTTCTTGGCAGGACTGCTCTCCATCCCTTCATTCCTAGGCTGTATCAGTACCAGGGGGTTGCCCTAGCCCAGGTGCAGCATCAGCCTTGTTAAACCTCAGGAGATTCCCGTGGGTTACTGCTTGACTGTACTCTGTACCACACACAGAGTAATATATATATATAGAGAGAGAGAGAGTGTAGAGGACTTGGAGCATCTCCTGGTGGTGCTGTGCAGAGCCAGAGTCGCTCGGGGTGTGTACCAGCGCCAGGCTACAACCATTTTCCGCTCATCATTCTGTGCCTGAATATTGCCACACATATGTTATGAAAAATTACCCGCTGCTCAGAGAGCTCCAAGATACAATAAGATTCACATCAACATTAATGAACCCCTGTCTCTCTTGCGAGAGAAAGCTAATGTAATAACAGTGTTATATTCGGCAAACAAATGCTTGAGACAATTTTTTTAAAGCACCAGACAGTAAACAGGACCGAAAATATCCTCATGAATTACAAGAGTCTGAAATCCTCTACTGAGAAATTAATTTAATGGCAGTAAATACTAGAACAATTTCCCCCATGTGAAATGCCACCGCCACATTCAGTTAAAAAGCTTCATTTAAGCAGCACGTGGGCACCCACGAGGGCAGGGAAACGTATTTCATCACCTAATGGTCCTTTGGAAAAGGCTTTGTCCCTCCTGTGCTGGCACTTGGTGATGGATGTGCCTTCCCCCGTGGAAAGATCAGAGAAAGGAAGAGGGAGAACAAGCTGGAGGGACTCAGAAGCAGAAAAACACCCAAACACCCAAACAATTTGGGAACAAACTCAGGTTCAGGGAAATTCTTAAAATATAGCCTCTCTGACCAAAACCCAGACATTTCCAGGTGCCCCCTTGTTCATCTGCTGCAGAAGAAAGAGTTGGTAATTCCCACTGATTTTTGGATGTGGCTTCATACCCTGGAGGGGCCTCGTCTCTGAGAAGCAGCATCTGCCCAGATCGCCGATCAGCGCCTGCCTCCTCCGGCCGTGATGAGATCTGGGAGCGGCTGGAGGAGCCGGCGCGCCGGCCTTCGGGGAGCAAACGGGCTTTGAAAAGAATTATGTTAATCAGAGTAGCCTTCTCCCCGCATCTGTTCAGCTGTTATTCCGGGCAAAATTAATAGGTCTAAGGAAAGATCCAATCATAGTGACAATCTGGTCTGAGCAGCGGGAGGTTTTATAAAGGAGCCGAACTGCGGCTCATTGAAAACACTTAAAGTAATTAGTTACAGGGCTACTCACTTTCTTTCCTTTTAATAGTAATAATGGTTATTAATGTTTACAAATTACAGCGCCTTGCTGCAAATGGAAGAATGGCTGGAGCGGTTGCCCAGGGAAAACGGGCGCTCCGAAATTCAGCCTGTGCTCTCCCTTGGAGACGGATTCTCTTCCCCCAGTCCATGATGCCACAGGGGACGGGCTCCCTCTGCCAGGCTGTGGGCATGCCATGACCAAGCACTCAAAAATACAAGTTGGTTCCATGCCCAAACAGGGGTTTGGCACCAAGGGATGATGGTGTGGCCACCCCTTGCCAGCGGGCACTGTGTTCTCACGTGCCAAGCACCAGGAAAGGCAGGGAGAGAATTGCTCTGATGATAAATATGTAGGAGAAGCTCAAATCAACCTGAACTTTAGAAAAGAAGAAAGATAATTAAAATATAAATAGACATGTTTGTTTCAAAGATTGATGGCAAGCACTCGATTCAGCCTGAAGATTAATCAGGGAAGTATAATTATTCCTTTGCACAAAAAACCCTGTTAAGCCCCCTCCCTGCCCCAAACAGCAGAGGAAGGAGGTGGGTGATGCTGCCAAACTACACATGAAGCTGAAGCTTGAAAGACAGTCCCTCAGCATAGGGACACTGTCATGCAGGGGCTGACACCTTTGCTCCACTCCATGGGTTTGACAGCAGCTTCCCTCATTTCCCCAGACATGCTTCATTTTCACACACTGTGAAACTCTAATGTGGGATTTCCTTGTATCCTTGTCCCCCGCCACACTGCCAAAGCCATTTGTGGGGATGCAAGGCATTGTCCCAGCAAGAAGACATTTTCTCTGTTCTTCTCCTTGCCTTGTAGCCTCTGCAGATTCCCCAAGGACATTTCAAGTTGTAATTATGATGCTATATGTTATTCCCAAGCTCGTGTGACTGGCTCATCGTGCGGGGGGTGCTGCTCAGTGAAGCTTCTCTGTAACCCCGTTACACCCGGGGGCTCTGGGGATGGAGGCAGGAGGTGGCTGTAGCACCCTCAGCCTCGCACTCCTCCCCAGCAAGGGATCAAATGGCCAGGCCAAGGCGAGAGATTGATTTGTGGGAAGCTGTGCTCACGTGTCTCAAGCCATGTGTGACGAGCACAAAGATTTGTTTGACATCTTTTCCACGCAAGGTCAAGTTGTACTCTGCCACTGCTGACTCAGGCAGTGGGGATGCTGCTCCTGTGAGGGTGGGATGCTGTCTCAGCATGCCCAGCCACCAAAGACATGATGTTTCCCTCCGTGCCATTTCCAGCTGTGCAACTTCAGCCCAGCTGATCTCATCAGGTGGGCACCTTGGCAGTAATGCATGGGGTGTACCTGCTTCCACCAGTGCCCTCTCTGTCAGACCCTTCAGTGCTTTCCCCACTGTATTTAAGTCACCCTGCTGTGTTTGCTCAGAACTAGGGGAGATTTCTACCTGGCGTCCCTTGGAATAAGACATCAGAGCACTGTGTGCCAAATGGAAACACAGGAAGAGGAAATTCTACACAAGAGGCAAATGTTTTCACAGCCTTCAAGTTGCTCCCTGTTACTGGTTCTCGCTCTGAGGCTGTTTTGCTGCCCCAGGCTGTGCATCAGACACTCACCCCACGGGTCTCTCATTTACTGGCAGGTCCAAGGTCCCAAGGGAGCTCCCCATCACAAGACAAAGCACGTCCTCGGCTCCTTGCATGTGCCAGCTGGGAGATGGGTCTCTGCTCTTCACATTATTTACTTTTTATAGACAAAGCTGTGACCCTGGACTCCTTTTTAAAGCTTATCTATCATGTACGTCTCTCCTCTCCCTCTCAGCATCATGCTGAGAGGAGGATGTTGTGTGTGGAGAGATGCAGGACTTATCTTGCAGCATCAGTGCTGAGGATGGACTGGCACCCAGGAATTGCCCCCGCCCTTCCCAGTGCAGGCAGCAGTGGGACCAAGGTCCCCACACCCCTCCCTACGGAACGCAGGAGATGAGCAAACACAAAGCAAGGGATGGTGGGAATTTTTGCATGGGAATCAAAAAGAACAAGCTGTCATTGACTACTGAGCGAAGTCAGGGTGCCTTGAGTGCAGTACATTGAGTGCTTTATTTAGAGTATCTGGAGAGAGAACAGGTAAAATAACTGAGTTCAGGGATGAGGCCACGATTCCCCTGGTTTCAGAGAGCTGAGACTCTCCATATGAGAGGTCAAAGTGATTTTCATGAATCAGAATAGTGGTGACAGATGGTCTCCTCTCAGCTGGAAAAAGAGGACTGAAAAAGCTCTTTTCCCCCTTTTTAAATGGCTCTCCATCTCCAAGAGAGCCCACGTCATTCCTGGGCCTTCAGCACTCACACCACACCTGGGCAGCCTGATGGGACCCTGTGGTCCTCGAAGGGTGGCTGCTGCAAAGAGGGAGCTGCCGTGCTCCCCCTCCTCTCCTGCTGCCTCTGTGGTGCCGGGGTCTGGACATGATGGGGCTCATTATTCATATACACATATATATTACATATGTATATATACACATGTACATATTATATATGTATATATACACACACAGGCAACGTGACAGGCAGCTCCTACACCAAACAGAAGGAAGGCAGTTCCCCCTCCACCCCCATTGAGATACCAGTTCATGTGGTAATCTGTCATTATCTTCTCTTCTTTCCTCTCTGACCAAACCTCAGAGCCACTCTGTCTCTGCAAAGAACGGGACAGAAACGCTGCAGGGTCCTGAGGCAGATCCCTGCTTTGTTTGGTTTTCTCTTCTCCACGCACAAGGATGCTGGAAAACAAAGTTAGACATAAAATCCCCTAAATTATTTGATGAAGAAAAAGGCCTGAGTGTGTGTGCCAGGCAGCTTTTAGGGGAGAGGGGAGAGAGGCAGCCCAAAAGCTACTGCTGAGCATATTAAAGAATGGCATTATCAAGTGGAAAAGACAAGACATGTATATAATGCATAAGTAGTGTTTGCTGCTTCTCCAAACAACTCATAGATCACCAGGACACCAGCTCCTAGGAAGAGCAGAAAGGAAAAGAGAGAGGAATGCACGATAGCATCAGAAGAGACGTGTCTGCTGCTGAGGAATGGAAAAAGCCCCAGCCAAAGCCTGGGATCTAGACAGGACTTGGCAATGCCCACGGGTCTGGGGAGATCTGGAGGGAACTGGCACTCAGGAACCCATGAGCCCCATGCCTGACTGAGCTGTCCCCTGCCTGCCAGCATGGGTGTCCCCAGTACCACCTGCGGTGCCAGCCCTGAGTGACGAATGGGGCCTGACAGGGCGGCATCAATCTGCGGATGGAGTGACCTTCAGTCGTACAGGGATGTTTTCAACAACTCGTAAGCGTAAGGAAGGTTCATTTGCGTTCTCATTTAGCATATTAAAAGGGTATTATTGTTACAAACCAGAAACCTAAATGAGCCCCTGGTTGCAGCTTTGGATGAGGCTTTAGACTAAAGGTGCTGGGCAGTGATTAACACGTGGCACAAAATATTTATGCTTCACAAGCAAGGCCAGACATGCTGTCCCTCATGATTAGCGATGGAAGGGCCATAATGCAGCTGTGCAGAGCAGAGGCAGAAGGCACTGGGGAGCACACTGGCTGCAGTGGCCCTGGACTGGGTCCCCCTGTTTCCATGATCCAGCTGTTCAGAGAAGCTGCTGTTCACAAATGCAATGGCTCAGCGTGTACCCCAGATCCTGAAGGGCCATCCTGCTCCTTCTGCTTTTACCAGGGCCTTCTTATTACTGGCAGATTTGTAAGACCCCCCCCTTTGTCAATGAAAGAGTTGTGCAATTTCCTCTCTTGCCTCCTGCTCCGAGCTGTGAACCATTCCCTCGTGCTACTTCCAGACAGAGAAGGGGAGAAAGGAGATGGGAAAGGTCCTGCTGGTGCAGCCTAGTGGGGAAATGAGATTGTTATTATTTGTGGGCTGAGATGCTACTCGCAGACCTCCAGGCTGTCTGAGCGCCTCTGACGGGAGGTGACCGGAGGTGGCTGTCCCCAGCTCGTGCCACTTCAAAACATGCTGGCACCTCTGGCTCCTCTCCCTCCTCAAACACAAGGGCACCACAGCAGCGAAGCCTTGGGAAGCTCCTGTCATGGAGAAATCAGTCACTTTAATTACCCCTTGCACTGCATTTATCTCCATGAAAGGTCCCTGGCTCCTTCAGCGCTGCCTGGCAGGGGGAGCAGAAAGGAGCAGCAATGATCTATATGTTTGTTTATTTATTTCAGTGGCACCAGCACAGAACAGGGGCCTCCTGCACCCCAGGCTTTTCCTATGGCTCACAAGCTTCCAAACTCTGCTCCCCCAACAGACAGAGGGGCTGCTCCAGGAGCCTGGTCAGAAGGTGGGGTGGAGTAAGCAGATCTGGCAACTGGCACCGGGGCAAACACTCCCCTGCTTTGAGGGAAGAGAGAGCAAAGAGGAGCTACGTGCCCAGAAAGCAGGAGGAGAGGCAGGGAGAGGGTAGGGAGGGCAGCATGGCTGTGTCCCTGTCCCCAGAGCGCCGCTGTCTGTGTCAGCCCCAGCAGCTGAGAAGCACTTTCTGCTGTGACAGGGTTTTTTCTGTGATTGACCCCAATTACAGGAGTCAGCCCGCACGGACTGAGCGCGTCACCGGTGTCAGCCCAGCAGCTGCTCGGAGCCTGGAAATGCGGCTGCCCAAATCCATACAAAATGAAGGGCAGGAGCTGGGGTTAAGGGCAGCTGGCATGGTGGTGGATGCTGACAGTGACGCAGCATCCCTGGGAGAGCCCGGCTCATACAGAGACCCCACGTCACCTGCCAGGGACCCCAGGCACCCCCCAGTACTGCCCTGTCCACTCACACTTGCTAGGAGCTGCCCACAGTTTGTTTACAACTTTTCCATTCTTTCCATGCAGTTTTATTACTGGCACAGCAACATCACAAAAGCAGAAAATCAGAACTTGAGTCTTCGGGAGCATTGCAGACCCCACACCCCACAGCGTGGTCGGGTCCAGCTCCAGTGCCCACCTGCTGTGCTCTGTGCATGGCGAGGGATGCTGGGAGTAGCCATGGCACAGGTGGGAAGCCTGGCTTTGCTTCCCAGTTTGACCACTGCCAGCAGTGCCCAGGCCAGGCTGGGGCTGGGGCAGGAGTGTGCTGCCAGCTCCAGCACGGAGCACAGCATTTCCGCCTGCTCCTCACCTGGTGTAAGGACAGGAGGAGGAAGTGCTTTTTTATTCATTTCAAGTTTTCCGTGGAGCATTTAGGAGCACAGGTTGCAGGAGATCAGCAAGCTGCTCCCTGGACAACTGCTCACAAGCAGGTGTTTGTGTTTAGACTCGCTGTTTACGTGCAAGAAGTTTCAAGACCCCCAAACCACTGTCTCCAGGAGGCTCTGCCTGGGTGGGGATTATGAGTAACGGGAACCAGCTGTTCTGACTCAAAACATCTCACTCTGGAGCCCCAAACCCAGCACCTTTGTCTGTTTTCCCCAACAGCAAAGGACAATAACAAAGGGGTTTATAAATGTTCGAGGGTAAATACACTTTCCCAGCTTGTGTTTCATGTCAATGACCTTGCAGAGAGGCAAAGAACTTGTTATAGAGCACAGAGACACAAAACCTGGAATAACACCCATGCAACCAACTTTTACAATGCCGAGGATCTGTCCTCATTTCTGGCTTGAGCAAGAGCTCCTTGACATAGGCAAAACCACCTCACTCAGCAGCTGACGCATTCTCTGCCTTGTTTTTACTACAGTCACTCCTTGGGCTTCTTAGCACTTCAAGAGCATGTGATGTGTGCTCATGGACTAAAGACCTGCACCAGGTAACTGAACCACTGACCAAACAACCAAACCAATGACATTTCTGCTGCACTGACAGAGAAATAAACCCAGGTCCCAGCTGAAGGCTTTGGAGGAACATCACATCGCATTTAGCTCTGGGGAAGCCCCTCCAGGACATAAATAACTTCACCTTCCCCCAGGAAGGCAGCCTCACCACTCCCCTCGTTAGCCACCTGCCCACACCTGGGCCCAGCTGTTCTTTCACCATGCTGGAAGCTCACACAACTTCTGCCTCCCCATCCCCCTTGTCCTGCTGTCCCTCCTGCCTGGGAATGCCCACACCACTCCACCTGTGTTCACTGGAATGTAGGAATTGTGCTGTGCTCAAAGACCCACTTCTGTTATTATTTCATTCCACCGTTATTAATACCCGATTTGATTCCATTTGTTCCATTTTACAGCTTGTCTCCTGCAATTGCCTGGCTTTAGAAATAGTTTTATCTGAGCAGGTGAGGCAGATTATAAATAAATGTTGTACCACACTTTGTATCTTAAGCAAATTTGAGACTTCCCTGATTAGGTACTTTCGCTGGAGAACCTCGTTCTGTCAGATAATTGCAACCTCGGTTCTTTATCCTCCCCTTTTGTTCTCTTCCCCCCTTGGCAAAGCTGCAATCTTGCACGAGAACATCAGCAGACAAAACCCTTGAAAATAACTCTTCAGAAGAAATCTCATTTACTTTTTAATCTGGTTCGGAAATTTGCCAGCAAAATTTCCCCGCGACAAGCAGAGCCATTTATTCCCAGTTATCATACTGGCCAGATCCTCACTCCCAACGCAGGTAATGCAGTGGGACAGCAGAGTGTGCGGAAAGATGGAAACAGAAATCTTGCTATATTATTTATTTGATATATTCTTCCTCCCAATAAGATCAGTGAGCACAGGACAAAGTGATGACCTTATCCATTCCAGCTGCCAATGCTGAAAGGCCACACAGATACTGAGTCTCATTCCACTCACGTTGGTAGGTTTTCCTTTATTTATTTATCAACAGGCACACATGCCTGTATAATACACTTGTATTTAACATTCCTGGGAGGAAGGAGCTGATTCCTCTTGTTTCCTCCTGGACAAGGAGAGTTTCACTGCATTAGTGACTTGAGAATCCTTTTGCCAGTGACAGCCATGGGACAGTGCTGCTCCATGAAGCCATTATGGGTTTGTTTAATAATGTGGCTAATGAGTGTCCACCACAAGGCCCAGGAATTTGTTCTGGGTGGCATCTTCAGGGGCAAAGCAGAGGGAGGGCCCACGTGTTCCAGCACACGGAATGCCCTGGTTCCCTGTGAAGTCTTTAGACTGAAGCTGGTGAGGTCTAGAGTGACGTGGGATCTGCTGTCACTCTGTACCACAAAACAATCCTTGTTCCTCCCTTTTTCCTTACAGTCTGGTGTAATCTAACTGCAGGGATCAGGGGGCTCCTGCTTGGTGTTTGTCCTCTCCTGGACACTGCTGGTGTTTGTCCCCTCTGTGCACTGCTGGCCACTGCCCTCACAGCCTGGGGATCTCCCAACCTACAGCTTCTCTCCATCAGGCAGATTCCCCAGCTGAGCCCAGCGCAGGCGCTGAAGTTTCTGCATAAAAGTTTCCGTCTCTCACTTTTCCTTCTTGGAACGATGCCTCCTGTGGGAAGTGTAAATACAGAAAGATGACAACGTGTGCATTAGCGCTCGTTAGAATGTCATCATTATATCCTGCAAAGTGTCTGCTGAAGGGATCCCTGAAGGACACTTAGAGATGGAGCAGCTGCTCCGGATTTGTTCCAGCTCACATCTCAAAGAAAATGACATTGAGATGAATACGGCATCGCGAGTGTCTTCGGAGCAGAGTGGGGGAAGAGAGGGGTGATCGCCAGCAGCCTTAGGGCCAGGATGGACCTCAGCAGGTTCCCCCCTGCCTGCCCTCTGCCTTTTTAACATTAGTGCTGTGCTGAGGGTCCCCACAGATGAGGGGTGAGATGGAGGGATGTGTGCCCCATCCGCCTTCCCATTCCAGTGCAGGCAGTGGATTCACTGCAGCGGGGGAAGTTTGGATTCTTCGGGGGGAAAACCCAAAACACCATCCAGATGTCTAGAAAATAACATACACCTTACCAAACTCTCAGGTGTATTTTAAGCAGGATTGTCATCTGCTGGAATCAAAACAACCTCACTTATTCCTTCAGTGGAGTGAGGAGGTTTGTACAACAAAAGCTTCGCTGGCACCAGACCCAGGATGGTACCAGGCTCCAGCCTGCCTTTGATGGCCTGATGCCAGGGGAGAGGGGGACACAGGACTGACATGTCTGTGTGACAGCCTCCCTCTGTTTGTCTTCGGAGAGGCAGTCTTGAAGTCGAAATGCAAACAGTCCCGAGGGGGCTTGCTGAAGGAATGAGAAAGGTTAAGACCTGTGATGGACCACAAGAATATCCAGATTCTTACATTGCTGGGAGCCCTCACACTCTTTCCCTGTATATCTGCCCAAAAAATAAAGAAAAAAAGCATTGTCTTCAATTCCCCTGTCTCCCAGGAGCTCCCACCACGTCAAGTAACAAAGCCACAGACAGAGTTTCTTCACTTGACAGCAGCAAACAGCTCCTTCCCCAGGAGCAGTGTTAGGGCTGGAGGGGGACCCCTCCTGTGCAGGGGGCACAAGGGCCTCTCCATGCCAGACAATACTTGGGGAGCTGGCAGAGACCAGGTCATATTTGCATTCAGGTGTGTAGGTCCCAGCCCAATTAATATTTTTTAATCTCATCTGCCAAAAAATCAGCCTGCCTTGAACATGTCCTTCTGCTTCCTTGTGTCATCAGCTGTCCAGCTGCTCAGGAACTGCACATCAGCAAGCTGGGTGTGCTTTGGGACAGAGGCACATCTCCTGAAGGCATCTCCCTGTGGCCTGGCTGGGCTGATGTGGGGTCCTTTGTGCCCACAGCCCTGATATCCTTGCGTGGTGTCTGCAGTGAGTGGCAGGTCAGGGGACAGTGGGGCTGGGGCAGATAAAACACCATGGAACCACCAGGACGTGGAAGAGTTTGTTTCACCTTCTGCTGGAAGAGTCTCCCTGAAATGGAAAGGAATGGGCTGGGAGTGAAGTACCACTGCCACAGGTGGCACTTGCAGAGGCAGAGGGAGGGACAACGAAGGCTGCCAGGAGATGGAACAGAGATGGTGCCAAGCAGCTGCTGCAGTGATGAATTTACTGCAAAATTGTATCGCTCTGGGAGGAGGAAAATAGCCAGAGCCAGTTAATAATTTTTTGGGAAACCAGAAAATTTCTATTTTATCAGTTCAGAATCTGCTTTGGAGAACTGAAGGAGTGTGAAGCGACTCATGTCAGTGCTGGCACAGGTGCTCCAGGGTTGGGTACTTGGGCCAGGACCCTCAGGTGCCACCACAACGCAGATGCCTGTGACAGCTGCAGCTGCCCTGTGCTGCATGTGGCACACCGGAGAGTGTTGGCCATCCGGGAAGGAGGGCTCAGTGTCAGCATTTCACCCCTCCCTGAGACCTGCTGGAAGCTCTACAGAGCTCCATTTCTCTGGGTGACAGACTGCTCCCTTCAAACCTGAGCTGTGGGTAACCCTTTTCATTGCTAAATCAGCCATGTTCACTGGGCAAATATTTCACATATACAGAAGTAGGTGTACTACATATTACATATGGTATTATATATCATGGAATGTGTATTTTTGTGCTCTGAGCTGGGAATCAGGTGCTTCACAATCACTGTGAAAGAACTTCCCCTTCCAACAGGTGCCTCCAGCCATCAAAACATTGGGTTTCCCAGCTGACATCCCCCATTTAACAAATTTCAAGTGAAAAATCTATTTCAGAATGAAATGTTGCCATGCTGCAGCCCAGCAGGGCTGAAACGTTTAAATCCTGCTGCTGCATCTCTTCCTCCTCTCCCATTTTCTGCCTGAACGAGAGATGACTGAGGCAATGGAGGGATGCAGTGGATGCCAGCCCGGCTCTGACCTGAGGCCTGCTGAGGCCACCATGCTGTCCCCAAGGGGGGCGTGTCCCCACTGCTGCAGAGAGAGATGGGGAGTGTGCAAGAGGAGTGGCTGGGGCACGGGCCAGTGCCAAGGTACCAATACGAGGGATGCAACTCCCAGCACAACTCAGTGAAGATGCAAGAAAACTGCCCAGATGGCTGTTTTGTTGGAAACAAGCCTCGTTTGGGGTTTTTGTAATGATTAGGAACTAGTTTAAGCTAAAAGAGCTGGAATAAGAACAGATGAAAGGCACAATCTGCCGAGCTTTATGGCATCCCCGAGCTGGGTGCCGAGCACGCCCACAGTGACTTACAGCACAGCTGACAAACAGCAACTTGTTAAGCTGCGGTGGCTGGATGATACATCTGAGACTTAAAAGCACAAACAGAGATTCATACCAGCCCGCCTGAACCCAACACAATTCCCCATATAGGCAAGGCCTCCTCTTCCATCCTCCCTGCCTCTATATAATGCTGACAGAGCGGCTCCCTCTCCACCAAAAATCTCTCTGGCATCAAACCCAGTGATTTTTATCCTGATTTTTTAAAGCATATGCCTGACTCGGCACCTGCAGCCTCCTCTCTATGCAGCAGAGTTGCCACCTCCCCAAATAGCTGTAATTTCTTTTTAGTTCAATTATTTCTGCCCCATATTGTTTGCAACAGCTGAAGCCAATGATGCTGTTCACATACAACATACTCTGTGTCTTTGTTTTGTGAAATACTAACACTACAATGGTCTGAAGTCACAGAATCATAACCCATTAATAGCTTTCTTCATTTTGGCTGCAGAAGATGGCAGAATAATTCTTTTTTTAAACAAATGTGTGGATTCCAATGAAGCTGGGTCTCTGGCAACTTTTGCATTAAATCTGCATTTACCTGTGCAGATACACTTGGCTTTATTGATTTGTTTCTGGTTTATTTGCAAAAATATTTTTTCTTCTGCATTTTTGCAAAGCACTGCCATGGCCAGGTTGAGGACTAAGAACAAGGAGACACATCTCAAACTCCAGGTCTAACTTCCCATTCCCAGAGAGAGGAGCTAGAATGGGGTAGTTCCCAGGAGGAGTCCTGCTCCCCACATCCCCATTACACTATTTTTTGGGACTTCTTTTCTGAGGCTCCATAGAGTCACACTTGCACCTTCTTTTCTTAGTAAGGAGGAGGCCTTTTTTTAAGGCTTTCTGGCAAATTTGCATATCCCTCCTCCTCTCCTTCCATGCTTAAGCTCCCGAAATACAATAAATATTTCACTTTCAAATCTAGATTCATTAAAGGATGCCCAGCAGGGAGAAATAATAAGATATCACTTTACAGCCCAAATAAAGCACAGAAAGACACAGCCTATAATGTATATTTCAGGCTTTAGGTTGAGATAACTCAGACATTGCTCCTGGTTAAGAAACACGGATGGTGCTGTGTCAGCACCTTGGCTGAAAAAGCAGCTTCTTGTAACGTTTTATGCCTTTTGGGAATGCCTCCCCGTGATCCTCTGGGGCTGCAAGAAGCAGCCCAGAGCAGCGGTCCCTGTCCCTGCACTGGGGGAGAGCTGGGATGCTCCCCTGCCTCATCCCTCCATCCTGCACCATGCCAAGGAAACCAGACCTTCGAATTAGACCCAAAGGGTCTTCTTGGGCGCAAGCGGCAGAGACCCCGCCTTCCCCAAGACTTGCCATGGGCATCATCATGCCTCAGCTTCAGTCACCAAGCCCCAGTGGGGCAGGACACGCTGCAGATCCCGAGAGAGCAGCGCGGTGCTCTCAGCCAGTGCCTCCCCTCCTGGCACAGCTACAGGACCCACCACTGCTGCTTCCCCACGCCATCCACCCGCCCAGCGCTGCAACGCTCACGTCAGTCCCGCAGTTTTGCAAGAGAGCAAAAAACCAGCGTGGGGTGGGAAGGGACAGGGGAGATCCACAGGGATGCGCCGCAAGGGAAACACTGGTAGCGGGATTTTCTTGCCGTGATTGTTACTCTCCCACGTATACTCCTGGCTAATCCAGTAATCTCTTATTTATGTGCAGCCTAATTAAGGCTGTGAGTAGCTTGATCTTTGTTTACTTAAGTGCATAGCAGAAGATTGCCAAGACGAAATGAAATCAGCTCCAGGCAGGCAGGGCTGTGCGCTCGGGATGGCGCGGAGCGGCACCGCCTCTCCGGATGGGATCACAGAGGCTGTTGCATCACACGCCCTGTTGCTAATTCAAGCTTATCTAATAAAGATTCAGATAAACCAGACCAAACCAAACCCAGCGAAGGCTGAAAGAAGCTAATGGGATGTGATTAGTGCTTGTCTGCCTCTGCTGCTGCTGCTACCGGCAGGACCTCACATCCCCAGCCTTGCTTAGGAGTGGGGCTGTGCAGGGAACACCATGCGCAGGGGGCGGGGAGAGACTAACGTGGTTTTAAATCTCATCCCTATAAAATAAACCCGTTAGTGGGCCGATACCCTGCTGGAATCACGGCACAGACACCCGCGATCTGCTGTTTGAGATCAGCCTCTGCTCTCCCTCCCACCACTCCCCATCCGTGCTGGCTCCAGGGGAGCTTTGCTGGGCTTGCACCAGGGTTCCAGGAGGGCTGGATCCGGCTTCTCCTCCCTCACCCCACGGGCTAATCTGTTCCGGCCAGCACATGAAACCTGAATTCCATGAATTACTGCAGGGGACTCGATGGGATGAGATGCACGTGAGTAGCTGTGCACCAACAGGAACAAGGGGGTTGCAAGTTGCCTCTCGTGATTTACACCGACACCAGGGAAATAGATGAAGTAACCACTCATGTGGGTTCCCATTGACTCAGCTACTCTGTCTTAAAGGGGAACATGGATAATGTCACCTTTTCAGAGCGTCACAGATGAAATATGCTCACAGCATTGCATACGTTATGATTTTTATGCTTACCACACTGGGAGCTTCTTCTCCTCCCATCAACTCACAGAGCAGATCCCACAAGCTGAGCCAGCTAACGAGACTATTACATTTGCAATGTGCACTGCCACCCTACATCTTCCAAACCCTCTCCAAATGGATCTGTTTGGACCCATTTTAAATATAAATATTGCTGGGTTCTGTGCTAAATGTGTACGCAATGCGTTTTACGAAACCTTTAACAAATTCTGTGCAGAAGAATATGTTTTCCCATATGGGCTGCTTAAAGAAAGGCAGATGTGAGGCAATCCAAATCCCTCATATGCTTCTCCTCCTTCTCCCTTTCCTTTTGGCAAACTAAGTCAGGCAAAGACAAATATTGTATCAAAGAGTTATGGAAATAAACATGAATGTAGCTCAAGGGCACAAGTAAGTTTCTGGAATATTTTCTCTGTGCAATTAATAGGTAGCATTGCGGGGGGAGCACGAGTACCCAAAATATGCCCGAGGAAGCTAATTTTATTGTGCAGACGGTACTCTGGGATCCGCAGAGTGAGCTGCGTTAAGCAACATTAGTCAGGATACTCTTAATAGGCTGCGGAGAAAGATGAGGAAACGTGTCAGAAGTTGAGGGAGAGCAGGTAACACCGAGCTGCAGGGAGGTTGAGCTGGGACACGGGGACAGGGCCTGCTGCAAGCCAGAGGGCAAGATGTGGGAGCCACATTAGGGACTCAGGTGTGAGGGGCTGGTCAGCCCTCTGGAGCAGGCTTCAGAAGCCTCTGGAGGTGGCACTGCCTGTCCTGGAACTCGCTCCTGGGAAGGATGCTCTGGGACCACTGCCAGCCTTGCCGTGCATTCTGCAGACGCAGGAACTCCGTGGCCGGTGAAGCGTGCGCTGTGTGGGAACTGCTCATCCTGTGCCCAGGGCCATGTAAAAACAGATGGCAGAGAATGCACCCACAGATAAATCTGTGGTGTTCTGCACTCTGTCCGTGGTCATGCCCTGGCGCCCTGTTCCCACGGGATGGGCACACGGGGTCCCACAGCTGAACCCACTGCTGAAGAAAAACAGGAGGCCAAACACCAGCATCAAGCTGTATCTCACTACAAACCCCATTTCTTACAAGAAGAAAAAGAAATAAATATCTAGCTCTTCTGCCAGGTTCCTCAGTTCATTAAATAACCTGCAAACATTAAACCAGATGTTGTGTTTTATCGCTTGACTCAGATCATTATGACTTTATTTCTGATGGGCCTGGAATAAATGAAATGCAGTTATAAAGGTTATTTAACTATTAAAACAACTATTAATTAAAGTTTGCCAAGTCCTGGGGGCCCTGAGGACAAGAGGCAGCTAGGTAAATGTCAGTTATTATTTAATAAGTCCTTGTTGTTGAAATACGTGGCACGTGAGCTGCATCCCCAGCAGGAGCTGGGAGCTTGCAGATCCCTGCTATAAATATTTTGCCCAGTGTTTGCACGGCAGAGGAAAGGTGGGAGGTGATTTAGTGCCAGGGTCGATACTGCCAGGGACTGAGGGCTCAGTGAGCAGAGGAAAAGGAGCTGCAGGGCAGATGCCCAGCAGAACTCAGCTCCCCGAGGGGCTCAGGTGAGTGGGAGACAGGGAGAGGCTCGCAGGGGCCTCATTCCCTGTCCCGGGCTGAGCGGTGACATGGATGGCACAGACGATTTGCACATCGCTGCTCGTGCTTTGGGCTGCGCTCACCTCGTCGCTCACTCCTGCCCTCTCCAGCCTGGGAACGCTGTGGGTCGGGGCTCTCTTGTGTTTTCTGCCTACGAAGCAATGGCCCTGGGCTGGGGCCCTGGGAGGAAGAAAGGTGGCAATAAATTGTACAACAGCAACAGCTCTGAGCTCATCCAGGATTTCCTGAAACTGCTCTAATGCCACTAATTAACAGAAATAACGCTGAATAAGCTTCCAACGCATCAGAGCTTGAGGACTAAAGGACTCCACTGAGCTGGAACCTAGGGGAAAGAAATATGGAGCTGCTTTTGCACATTATCCTGTAATTAGGGCTTGCTGCAGCTCTGCCCCTGTTCCCTCCGTGACGAAGCACAGCCTGTGTCCCACTGGTGGCATGTACCAAGAGGAACAGCCACCTCACAAGTCCCTGCTTTGTACACGTGAACAAAAATAAAACAATAATTTGATTCTTTTAAGTATGAAGGAGGAGAAGAAGGGAGAGAGAAATGAATATGGAACAGACAGCCTGAGCATTAAATGGGGATGAAATGCTGCCAATGTTCTTTTAAAGACAAACCAAGAAAATGAAGGGGCTGCACTCAGCTGCCACCGCAACAGCGATCGCTCATCAAGTCAAAGTTTCACTCTAATCACTTCAGTTGTTAAGGGGAAAAAAGTAGAGCAGTGCTGGGCTTGGAGAATTACCACTCCTTGCCATCCCCTGTCCCAGGATGCCATCAACAGGGCTGAGCCCTTGGCTTGTGAGGAGCCTCTTTGGGGGCTAGACCACCCCAGATTTCTTGTGTGATCTCTGCTAAGTACTTTGGAATCCTCAATAATTTATTGCAAGGAGTTTCATCTTATTCAGGAAAGCATTGCTATAATTTTTATTTCTCCTGTATCTTCTCTGAGGTGTCTCAGAACTAAACACTAATGCTCAGGTGATCATTAAAACCTCCTATTTCCAGGGCTGGATTTTCCCTGCTGTACACTTTGGAGGGAACTGTATTTCTTGGCTTTCAGCCTGTGTGTGCAGGGTTTCCTCTGGCACAACTCTGTATCAGCTTTCTGAACTGACAGGGTTAATCAGGGCACAGACATTCCTGCCAACAGCTCAGGTAATTGCCGTCTCTGTTCATCATTTTGTACTGGGCAAAGCAAACACCATTGCCAAGCCAGGCACTCGCTCACCAGCTACTGGTGGATGTCCTTAAAATTTCTCCAACTTCTTTAAACTTGCCTACTTGACACAGCTGTGTGTCATCGCAAATTCTGTTCCTCCACAGCTTATTGCTTCTCTAGATCATTAATGACTGCGTGGCACAGTCCTGGAGCAAGAGCAAATCCCAGAGGCTTGCTCCGCTTCATCGTCTCCAGCCACAATTTATCTGCTATTCTCTTTGATGCCACGGCCAGTGAAGCAGTGATGAGAGCTGTGTCCCCAAAGAGCCCTTCCTCCAGAAACAATGTGAAGAGCCATGGTCCCACACAGCCCTGCAGCGAGGTGGATGAGCAGTGGCTCTTGGAGAGCTCGGTAGCGAGGTAGGGTTTGGAGCGCAAGAAATGGCATAAGCTGGAGCCCTGCTTGCCAGGGCAGCAGGAGCAGGACTCCCCAGGAAGCCACAGGCTGGAACCTAGTGGGGAAGGAGCCCTCTTGTCCCTTCAGCAAAGGAACTTTCAAGGTTTTCCTCATAAATCCTTTCTTAGAAATTCCCTATAAATGCAACTTTGCCAATTTAGTCTTTAGCCCAAGGGAGAATCTTTTTGGTGAAAACAGAATTGACAGGTGAGCAGGAGAAGGAAATAAAAGTCCTTTCACACCTCTGTTTCTGTCTTTGGCCAAAACAGCAGCCAGCAACATGGCACAGTGACTTATTTTATTTAAACCTTATTTTCTGCCAGGAGTAACCTCCCGAGTGTCTTGCTGTAGCTCAGATTACTGACCTGCCGTGCGTGTGGCGATGTGACAGCGCTGGAGGATTTGCTGCCTCGGTGTGAAACACTGAATGTCCCCTCTCCCAGGGAGCTGCCCCTCCGTTGCTGAGACAGGCGATACGAGGTCGGTGTCAGGACTGTGTGTGCTGCAGGTACCTTCGCCAGAGATTCAATCTGGGGCTGAAAGTCACTGGAGGAAGAAGTAATTAATGCAAATCCCCAGGGCTGGATCAATGCAGATATGGAGGCTTTATAGCCTCCCTGGAAGGTAAAAGCTCTTACTGGGTTCTTATTTCAAGAGTTCACGTGGCACAAAAGATCTTGAAATGCTATAAATACCTCCCAAGGTGCTGCAGAGACCCACGATGCCATCAGCGCCACGTGGAACCGTCCATAACAGGAATTTGGACACACATGGCCTCTGCACGGGGCCTGGGACGGCATTCAGTGCATTTATCTTGGTCTAGATAAACAGTAACAACCCAATTGTGTTTGTTCAGGGCCTCCTGCTCTGTCGCTGTCTCTTAGAGCCTGGCTTCAGGTGCTGGGCAGCCAGCACCACTGAGATGGTTGGGGTAATGGCAAGCTTTCAAGTACAAGATGGTTTTTGCTTCCCAAGAGTCTGTCTGCTTTTTCCCATAATTTCATCCAATGGACAATTTTAGCTTTTCCCAGATGTTCCTAAATTTGCCCATACTTCCTTTCCAAGCCCATCACAGTTACAGCAACACAGCTGCTGCTGCCCCAGAAAGAACATGGGCAGTTTGGACTTGGCAATCCTGTGGGTCAGGATCCCTCCTTGCACTCCGGCCTTCCTTCTGCAGGGATGCAGGAGGACATTAAGCCAGGAGCCAGGATGCACACACCAGCTGCTGGGCAATGGGGTTGTCAGAAGAAGCAGCTCCCCATGGCTCACCTCAAGGATCCCCTTGTGGGATGGGGTGGGAGGTCGTGGTGCTCTCTGTGAGATCAGCACTTCACCATCTGCTCCAGAGCAGGCTGTGCACCCTGAAACCCTGCCAGCTGCCCCCTCTGTCAGAGTCAAGTGCAGTTAATGCAGGCAATCCAATCCAGCTGGGGCCGGTCAAGTTCTCCCCAGAGGTGCACAACGGCGTTACCGATGTTTTCACAGGATTTAAACTTCCAGTGCAATAGCCAGGAATAAAGTGAGCTTCGTCCGTGCATTACTGCTACCTTTTTTGCATACAATTGAATAAATTACCCTTTGTTATGAAACATTAATCCTCTTTGCTAAATGGAATAATTCCCACCTCGGATGCGGCGGAAGGTCGGAGTGCCCTCAGAGCAGACCTGGGGGCATCCTCTCATGCAGTGTAATGACAGATGGGGCAGGAGAGCTCCTGTGCCCAGGGGAGAGCCAGCCCATCACTGGAGGGTGAGGTGTTCCCTGGGGCATCCTCAGCTAGAGCAACCTATATGAATTTTATATATAAATATATATATATATATATATATATGGTGAATATATGTTCCAGTCCAGCAAGAAGGGTGCCCATGTCTCCCTTTCTGTGGCACTGGCAGGTTTCCTCTGCCCTCACACACACACACCAGGTTCCAATGCTGGCACCAGGAGGGATCCATTAGGAGGAAACTCCACAAATCTCAGTGTGATGCTACAGCTCCTGACAAAATGAAGGCAAGTATCTGGTTCAGATCTGCACTTAAAACAATCCAGAGGGCTATTAGTATTCACCCTGCGTGATCCAGATGGAGTAATAGCAGCTGTATGAATAAAATTAAAATTGGAAAGCTGAGGCTGCCTCATGCTTAGGAAGAGGCTGAAGATTGGAGCTGGCAATGGCAACGCTTCAGCAAGAGCTGGGCCCTCTCTCCAGCTTGTGTGACCAGCCCTTTGCTGTGGGAATGTCCCACTGCTCAGCACTGCAAGGTGGGCAGCGCTTGGCTGTGCTCTGAGCCTGCCATGCCAGCGTGGTCAGAGGGCTCCAGGACATGGGGGCAAGGAGCACATTCAGAGGAGGACACTTTCCTTGGCCTGCACCTCTTGGCAAAGCTCGGGAACTTTCCTGAACCTCCCCTCAGAGCAGCAGCATGCAGGGAGCCTGGATCTGCCAGGCAGAGGGAGGGATGCAGAGGGGAGCAGGGCTGCAGTGAACCCATCAGCCTGGGGGGAGCACACGGGGAAGCAGGAATCCTCTTCAAGCAGCAAGCAGGTGAAATCCATACTGCTTTTAACCAGGCTGCAAATTTCAGGCTGTAGTTCATTAATTCAAAGAGATAGAATTGACGTCCCTCCCCTTCCCATCGATGCAGTCAAAGGGTCTCTCCATGTCTCCCAGTGCTGCCATCGTATTCCGATAGCCCCGACTGCCTCTGCAGAACTGGATCGTTGCTTCCTCCAGGGACTCTTCGGAGATGCCCGTAACAAAACCACTCACACCCCACTGGCACCAGGCGCCGCTCCCTCTGCCTGCCTGTCTGCCCAGGAAACGGACTGGGGAGGAAGCTGCTGTGTGAGGATCCTCCACTTGGATTGCAAAGAGACGGTGGCTGTCTGATTCAAAACACCGATTTTTGCCAAGAGTCCCTAAGCACTATTATTCATGGCTGCTTATGAAACCCCTCATTAGCTGAAGAAGCTAATTGTTGTTGTTGAAAAAACGAGCAGTGAATCTCCAGGTCTGGCGTTCTGCCACTCCAGGAGCCTGGGCTTGTTTGCTGTGGGGCTCAGCCTCCTTTGCTGTTGCAGACAGGAAAATATTCCCCAACAAACCCCACCTTTTTCCCCCATACTACCAACTGTCTTTCCTTTTTCCCTGCCCAAATTTGATGCGCAGAAACATTCAGGGGTTCTAGGGGATGCCAGCCAGTACTTTGTGACTCATTTCAGAAAAATTCTGGACAGCAGCAAAGTGACCTCTACAGTGCCCATAGTGGGGAAAACGTTATCCTGCATGAGAGCATCTATGCGAGGACTCGGGACAGAGCTCCTCCACCTCCCTCTGCCCACCTGCAGGAAGAGGCATCGCTCTGGGGTCAGGAGCAGCATCAATGTGACCACCAGCTCACAAACCATGCCTCCCATCCAGCTGCTGGGAGCAACGAGGCTCCAGTCAGGAGGAAATTGTTTTGCAGGTATGTTTTGCTAACAATAGAGGTTTCTGCTTCTGAGAATGCTGTTTTGCTTAATACCTGCTTTCTGCAGAGTGGCAATGTGATGGAGTAATAGCCCTGGCACGGGTATGAGGGGTCTGGCTGGTGACAAGAGAACAGACAGCTGTATCCATCAGGAAAGAAAGAAAACAAGTGTAAAGGAAATAAGTGCTCCACGTAGGAATTCCCTGACAACATAAGGTTTTAATCTTCAGGATTAAATGGTGTTGTGATCCCTTACTGCACAATAAATGTATTTGCAGGGGGAAATGTGCCAATTTTCTTCTCTGCAAAGAGAAAAGAGAGCTGGACCTGAGCAGTGTTCCGCTTATAGGGAATAAAATGCAGATTTGTTTTGAAAAGTTATCTGATAGAGGCAAAATGAGACCTAAATCCCATGGTGTGGCACAGAGCCCAACTGGCTGGAGCACCTGTCCCAGTTACCTGTTCTGCACTTGCTTTCTGGGGACACTGGAGATCACTCAGTGGCTGCACAAACACCAAAAAATTAACTGCTAATAAGAAAGTGGCAAACCGAGTCCTAGATGATAGATCCTGCCCATGGGACAGAGGGGCAGAGCCTGCACTGCAACCCCCAGCCACTGCTGCCAGCCCCGTCATATCAACAGCCCTTGGCCCTCTGAACTGAACCCTAAAACCACCCAGTGACCCCAGACATGTAATTATTCCTTTATATTTTCCCGGGATTGTTTCCATTGCACAGAGAGGGCCGTCACACACCGGGCACTGAGTGTTTATGCCTATGAATTATTCACGTTCTGTGGAGCCAGACATCATTATCCCCATGTGAGATAAAGGAGCGGGTGCACATCTACATGGATGAAGATATAACACTGGCTTTAAAAAGAATTACAGTTCTTGGTATTCTCCTCCCAAACAAAACCCCCAAGATGCAATGCTCCGTTTTTTCTTCCTTTGAAAGAAAAGCAGTAAACGCTAAGCCCTGCCAAGCTCCTAATGAGAGGCTGCTCTGCCCCACATCCCTGCCCAACAGCCACTAACCCCTGGCCCACCCTGGTTGCAACCCTAAGTATCCCTAGTGTGACCCACTGCACAGAAATGCAGGCCTGCAGAAGTTGGAGAGGAGCTGCTGAGGCTTCCCAGCTGCTTCTGGCTCTTTCTCTGAGCTCTACATTGATGTGCCACCTCTGTCCACATTCAGGAGCAGCCCACAAGCAGCAGCTCCTGCGTGGGTGTACAGCAGCCCCCACAACCCGACCATGAGCTGTGGGCATCTGTGGCACCACGAGGAACCCCAGGGCTGACAGAGCTCCGAGCACCCCTGCAGCCCGCTGCAAGCCTACACAAACCAGCCCCAACACCCTGATGTGGTGCCACTGGCAGTGTGGGTGCAGCAAAGCAGAGCGACAGCCCTGCTGCCCAGAGCCCCCCAAAGCAGAGCTGCACGGCGGGGGGACCACAGCACCCACTGTCACCCCCACTACAGCCGCTCTCTCCAGGATCTCCACAAGCCCGGCTGCGTGTCAGGGGAGTAAAGCTTCTCTGCAAAAGGAAAAAAAACCAAAACCCCTCTGAAGTGTGTGATAAACACGAGTGTAAAGGAAAGTGCTTGTTTTAAAAACTGGTAAGAAATCCTTCAGCTGCTGTCCTTCTTCACTCTCCGCAGGGGTGACGGAGGGGGCCAGTGCTCCTATTGATCTGACCCACAACACCCCGAGCGCAGCTCGTTACCGAAACAGAAAAGCAATGTTCAGCAACACAACATCTTGTTAACTCGGGAAGTCGGGGGAGCCCTCCCGCCTCCCAGCAATCATTCCAGCATCGCCTGCCTAAACAGAGCCGAATGGCACTGCTCTTAATGGGGTTATTAATAACTGTCACGTTCCACGAAGGTGAAATAATGTTCCTGCTTTCATCCATAGATTAGACCAAACCTGTGGGGAATTGTCCGAGCCCCCCATCCCCGCTTTGTGCCCTGACGCTGGTGCAGAGGAGCAGCACCGCTGACACCGTGGTCATCGGGACGGCCGAGGGCAGCTCCCCAACACCAAACCCTTGGCAAAAACATCTCCATTTTTGCTCTAAAACAAATGCACTCAGTGCTTTCTCGTAGTTACGCTTTTAGACCTAAGTATAACTAAAAGCCAGAGAGAGGAGAGAGTGTTAAGAGACTGTTCAACTGCAGGCAAGAAAAATCTCAGTCCCCACGTATTAATTTAAAGTTTGAGGTTTTTACGGGGATGCTGCTGAGGCAGACACAGCTATGAGTAAATATGTCAAAATAATCTATCAAGTAGAAAGCTGGTCCCTGAGCTGTTCAATGCAAGAGGTAAATTACACAAAGATTATCATTAGATTTCCAAAACACCTTCCAAAAAAAAGGGAAAGAAAGGGAAAGGACGAGATTTGAGTATCTCTCTTAAGGCTTAGACTGTTCCCAGCCCTTTCTTGCTTTCAGAAGCAGTCATTAAATTTTGAGGCTCCCAAGCACACGAGAGCCCTGCTCTGCTGGAGCTCCTGACCAGACCAGGGGCTGCTCCCCTTCCCCTCCCTCAATACCCTCAAGCTGGGCCAGCCCTGGCTCTGGTGGGAAGGATGCTTCCAGGCCCCAGTGTCACATGGAGCTGGAAAGACTGGAAAAATCTGCCCACCCCGCCAGAGGGCTCTGAGTCTCTTGCTGGCAGAAGGGCTAAATTAATCCATTTAATAAAGAAAAACCCAGCCTTCAGAATAAAACAAGATCCAAGATCTCTCTGAGCAGTGTTTCCCTTGAGGCTTACCAGCACTGCGTTTTCCATCACAAAAATAATGTCCTGTAAAAGACTGATTAGTCAGCTGATAATTGAGTTCTTAAATGTCAAAAACAATATGGTATGAATATTCAGCAGATCATGCCATGAAACTTACCTGTTCCATCAACAATGACTAACAGTTTCTATTCCCATTGTTCTTTTCCAGATATTATGTTAATTTGACTTTTCTGAGGTGATGAACAAGGCTCCCTTAAAACACAGTCTTGCAGGTTAATGTGTAACGGGCTGCTTAAAAGAAAACAGTTTGGAAGTCATGCTTGACTTCCATCCTTGTGCATTAGCTCCAGCTTGCAGTTCAGGGAGAGGGCCAATTGAATCAAAACTGCTCAAAGCAGACAGAGTTAATCTTTTGTCTTCTGAGAAGAAGAAAACCTGGTATGTAGATTGAAAAAAAGAAGTCATATTTTTGTGCTGCTTGAGGTTAAATGCAGCCTGGGGTCAAGGTCACAACACTTTTCAGACCTCATTTAATTTAAGAGGGGAAAACACGGGCTGTGTTTCCTTCAGGGCTGTATCTCTGGTTTTTAAAGGGTGGTACCAGTTATAACTCCATTCCCCACCACCCTGGGGCACAGCCACCCTGCCAGGTTTCTACTCAGTGAACAGTACACCCATCCAAGCCATGAGCAGCCAATTTCTCCAAGAGAATCCTGTGGGAAACGGTATCAGAGGCTTTACCACGCTCTCGGCCATCACTGATGGAAGCCAGCATCCAGAACAGCAAATGGCAGCAAGTTTAAGGACTGAAGGATTGCATCTCTGCATCTTTCTAAGCGTGTGTTTAATTAACGCCTCATGCAAACTGTGAGCTCGGGAGCCTGGCTCTCAGTTACCCAAACCCAGATTTATGGGCTCAGTGTGGAGTGGTTAGCAAAGATATTTAAAACCAATCAGGCCCTTGGAGAGGCAGATCCAAGCAGTCCAGGCTGTGCTTATTATGCTGGAGAAAATGAAAATAAAGCCATCAAGCTCACCAGACAAGTGGGTTATTTGTACTATTTTTTTTAGTGATTAGTCTCTTTAATAATGCCTTTTGCCTGCAGTGGGAGAAACTCTCCATCGCGCTCTCGCACACCGTGCTGCTGATGGATGACACTCCCATGTGACCAACCAAACTCAATTTTAATGTTTCCTGATGCCACTGAGAAGAATGAAAAGGCAATTATAATTTCTTCCAGCCTCAGTTGTTGCCAAATGCTAAGGGGTGCGGGCTCCTTGGCTGAGGAACTTTGTGCTTGACTTCGCTGAAGATTTTCAAACACATGAGGCATCTTCAAAAATGTCAACCTTTTAGGTGAAAAAGCAAAATGGAACTTTTGGGGGTTTTTCCCCCTCAGTCTCCCTGTCCCTTATATCAGTCACTGGCTGAACCTCCCATGCATCATGCACTCAGAACCTTTAGGAGAGAAGAAAGTCCCACAGCTGAAGCATCTGGTTTGGGTGCTCTCCATTCCTCCCAAATTCCAGATGGACCTTGGCTTTGGTCTGCAAGGCATCTGCCAGAGCTTAAGAGGACAGATCTGTCCATTGACTTTTCCACGGTACAGACTGACTGCAGGAGCCATTACTGCAAATGATATATCAAGGACCTTTTCAGAAGCTTGCTCTGGTGGGACCCAGAACCAGAGAGGGCACAAGGGAGGAATCTGCTTTTTAAATGTTACTATTTTGTAAAAAATCCATCTGTAGAAATGGCACAAAAAGGACCCTGTTAAAACAGCATCAGTATTCCACCTGATAGAAGCCAGAGATTTGGGGGAATTTCTTTCAGTCTTTGAAGGTTTCCATCTCATACAAAACTCTGCGTATTGTTATGGACAATACCCTGTCACTCACATAGTTCCAGCATGTCTGGTGGGGGGCTAGAAAAAGAAGGATTTTTTTCCTCCATGGCAGGGTGAGAGAAGGTGACCTCTCCCGCATGCACCGAGTTAATCACCATCATGCCTCTCCTTTGCTGCCCAGGCTGGTAGCCCTAATTACACCAACCTATTTTTCATGAGTACAATGGGAGAGAGTTTCGAAGGATCAGCGCTCCTATGGGGAGAAATTAACCTCCTTCCCTGAGCCGGGATATAATGGTTGTTTATTCCTCCCGGTGGCACCATAACTCTCAGCAGAACAGCCGACAGAACAAGAGTAATACACGGGGCAAGCACAGGGCAGGGATCCAGCCCGCACACAACAGGTACCCAGCCAATTCCTCACCAGCCAGGCAGCGTCACCTGCTAGGAAAAAGTTCCAGCCCTCTTCCCTGAAACATGTTGCAATTACCAAAGCAATTGGAATTTTAATCAGCAATGCCACGGAAGTGTTTCTGACTCAGTCGCCTGTGTAAAAATCATGCAAACAACCCCAAAATGAAACCCTTGGGAGGATTGCGAATGGCCATCCCCGTTTAGAAGGGGAGACGAGGGGATTTCTTGGCAGCATCACTCCTCCCGCGGTGTGAGCCGGCCCTGGGGCTCCCAGAGCCATCAGAGCCCGGCAGGTGGGTGCAAGGGAAGCTGCCGGGGACAGCCCCGGCACAGAGAGGGAGGAGAAGGGGCCCGCAGTGCCGCGAGCCCCTCGCTGCATCCCCGCAGCCAGCACTGGCACCTCAGCGCAGTGTGAGCCAAGCCCCTCGCAGCATCCCGGCTCGCCCATGTTTCTGCCTGCTGGGGTTTCAGCTGGTGTATTCCTTTGGTCTGAGCGTGCCCACTGTAGCCCCTGCCCCCGTCCTTTTCCCCGCTCCCCAGTGACCAGTCGGGGGTCGGGTTCTTGTTTTTGCCTTCCCCGGGTCTGCACGCCGCCCTGCTACTACTGCAGAAAGCAGAAAACTAGTTTAACATCTCATTTATTTCATAGAGGAGAAAGTAATTCCCTGCTGAATGATTGTCCTGAACCAACAATTCAGAAAGCAGGAATTTACAGTGCCTGCCGGAGCCGGGAGTGCATTACTGTAGTGCTGCTCCATGATGGAGCTGAAATATGTTTTTTCCCTCCTGTTAGCCTGAAGAGAAAAGCCATTAAATATGATTAAGGTTAAGAGATTGCTAAAATTACAAACAGCCGCCATTCAATTATTTTGGTCTATAAAATGCAACACAGATTGGAGTTATTTCTCCGAAATGTGTTTTTAGAAAATAACATAACACAACTAATGTGGTTTGATGTAGCAAATCAGGTTTCAGATACTCCTCGTAATGCAAAACTAAAAGGTTCATAATTTAACTCAAAGTTCGTAACTTGAAGTCATCAGGTGGCTGCTCTGTTAAAAAAGTGGGGGGCCAAAAAAAAAATCAATCCTGCCCCAACGAATACGCCGTGGAGTTGTCTAAAGCCAGAGAGTCAATCAGTTTTAGCACCCATTAAAGCAAAGACAGAAAAATGCAACAACTTGGCATAACAGTCACACATTTTTTATGGAGAATAAATCTCCCCAACAGTTTCTGCAATTTCTAACACGGCCTGAGGTGGGTGTGAGGGACGTGTAGGGACTGGGAGACTCTGCTGGAGTGTGAGAGGATCATGGGGAGGGCTGCTGGGGTGTCACAGAGGTTGTGGGCAATGAGGAGCACCCGTTCCTCTCCACGCCACTGATTCGTGCAGTGCCAGGCTCACTGTGCCCCAAAGAAACTGCACACAATGTATTTTCTGTCAGCAAGATGCAAGGAGCTGAAATAATTGGAAAGTTGGAAAAAAATGTGGATGGGGATATAGCAACGGCTAGAGACTGGTATTATTATGGTTAATAAAAGATGAGGAATTGCATTATTCTGCTGAAAGCAACACAAACCTCGTGGAGTCCCTGGAGGCTGGCTCCAGAGTTGTTTCCATCAGCGAACTCGGAGCGAGCTTGGCATGGAGCCACGTGTCTGTGGTCGTGGACGGGGAGGGCAGGGCGGGAGGTGTTTCATGTGCTGGGCACTCGCTCCGTGTTGGTGGCATCGCCAGCCCCATCCCGCAGCCAAGGGAACCATCCAGCTGACCCAGCAGCACTGAGGCCTGGCAAATTCATGTCTTACGAGGATTTCTCACCCCCTAGATGCTGCTTACTTGCCTGCCAGTGCCTGCAGGATTCGCATATTCCCACTGTGGTTATCCCAATGGCCCAAAGTGACACCCAGGAAAAACATTTACTTCCACTTTTCAGAGTTTATACACAAGATCCTTCTGTAGTGGGTTGAAAAGGGTTAATGTGTGAGAAATAGATCATTTGATGAGTAACTGCATGATTAGGACCCAACGGATCGATAATTTCTTATAAATGTATAAATAATTCATTCTGCTAATGTGCTTGTAATAACCTCACACGTACCCACTTGTGTCTCACAACAGCTACTCACTCCTTTGTCAGCCCCACATAAAGCAATACAGGGCAGAGAAAACACAGCAGACACTCCTGATGTAGCCAGGATTCAGCTGAGCAGGTTTTTCCAGCAGAAACCTTGTAAAAAACACTGGACCTCAACACCTCGCCCTTGTGAAGATGTTGGCAAAGAGCAGCTGGTGGACTCCTCAGCTGGTCAGCAGCTTCTTGCCACAAATCCAAACCTTCTCCACCTTTCTGGCAAGCACTGGGGTGGTCAGAACACTCTTTCCTCACCTTTTCCAGCTCTAGTCCCTCAAAAGAAGCCTTGTGGAAACACAGATGGAGAATTTCCAGTATGCTAGCCCAGCATTCCCCTTCCTGCCCACATCGCCTGGGTGCCTGACTGTCCTTAGACCATTCTGAGGACACCCTGCACCTCCCCTCCCTTGGCTCACTTGCCAAGCAGCCACTCGGCACATGGACCAGCAGAGAACTCTCTGACAGGTAATTAGCTGCAGAAAAAAGCGAATGAAAAACAGAGCCTGAATTAATAACAACGCGCACACACGAATTTGTCTGGAGATGCACAATGAATTACTTTAATTTACCAAAAGCGCCTGGTTTATCTGCGGATGGGAGCAGATACGTCTTCATTTCTGCTCATCTTTGGGAATTGCAGCGGCAGCTGGGGAGCAAGGCAAGGCTCCAGCCATTCCCATTCCCTTGCTGTGCCAGAAAGTGCAGACCCTGACACTGTCTGGCTGTACCCACAGTCACACTGAAGGTGACAGTCAGAAAGGACAGGGGCAGATGGATCCTGATAATTATTGCTATTTTGAAGAGAAAAAGGAAAAGTAAGTGCCACTACTTCAAACTAACCCTATGAACTTCCAGGGGAACACTGTGTGATGAAAAAGGGCAAAAAGAGATTAAAATAAAAGCATCAACCAGCCCTGGCACAGGAGCACTGGAGGCAAAGCCATGGGCTGGGCTGTTCCTGGGGCACGTGGCTCCTCCTCTCTTGGGAGGCAGGAGCAAGGTGGGAGTGAAGGTGAGCTTTGCGTTTTCCTTCAAGGCTCATTGCTTTGGAGTTTCAGCCTTAAAGCTGAATTTCAATTACATGCCCAGTAATATTCACTTAATGAAAAGTACCATCCTTGCCCGGTGGGCTGCAGCAGGAAGGAAGGAGAGGAAAAAGAAGGATTAAGCATCACTCCTGTGGACAGGCACCTCGCCTGCCTGCGTCCCAGTGCCTCCCTCACTCCCAAGATGATGATGCAATGCAGGGGACACTTGTCCCAGGCAGATCTTCCGGAATCTCAATGGGGTGATATAATTTGAGGAGCTGGGCATTCAGAGTGTGTCAGCAAAATCCACCACCAGCATTGCTCTGCTGGTGGGAGGGATGGAGGGATGGATGGATGCCTCCCATCGCTGGCTGGGTACCGCTCCACTGGCAGGAGGGATGGAAATGGAGCAGCACATGGCCCATCAGGGATTGCAGAGAGGGCTGCCAGACACCATCCCAAGCAGGGCAGGCAGCAGCACAGCATTGTTCCCAGCTCTCCTCCTTCTGCATACCCTGGGCCCACCTGGCTTACAGGGAAAAGACATTACTTTAGGATTAGGCTTCCATCTGATTCTCATCAAAGGCTCTGGTCACCACCTATTTGCTTAACACCAGACCTTTCAGGCACCATCAAAGTTAACAGGGCTTGACAGATTTGGGATTAAACACAAAAGCCAGACAAATCCATACTTTCACAGGAGGTCCCAGTGGATGCACCAGGACAGGCAGGATTAGGGGAAGAAAAAAGGGAAAAGGAAAGAGGAGAGAGAGACTCACATAGGATCTAGCTGGTGCTGCTCATGCCAGGAGCATTGCCCCTGTGCCAGCATCCTGCTCTCATCCCCAGCCAGGATGCTGTTTGCTTGTCTTGTCCACTTTTCCCAGCTTATTCCCTGGTGAAATGTACACCTGGAAAACCAAAGCCATTAGCAGCTCTGCTGAGAGCTGATGAACCTGCAGCAGCAGCTCAGGCATTCCAGGGTACAAGGTCTTGTTTATAAACCACTCTTCTCCCTTAGCCAAACAGAAGCTCAAAAGCAGCAGGTCTGATTGAATTACGTGTTTAATATTTAACAAGGGGTCAGGTTAGATAATCAAATAGTCCTTTTTGGCTGAAAATTAGTCCTGAGGTCAGTACAGAAGCTGCATAGCTTCTCCTCTGTGGCAAGGGGGGCTACTTCTTCCCATTGCAGTAGTGATCACGGAGGACTTGGGCAGGGAGCTCAGGAGAATCCCAGGAAAGACCAAGATGTTTTTAAAATACCATTAGAAAAGAAACATAAAATACACTTTATCACCTAATGAGACTTCCTTGATGTCATGGAAACAAAATTTTGGAATTAACAGGTCTGCTTCTGTCACAGCTTGTTGTGCCCACCCTAGACCCCTGAGCTGGCACATGAGCAGCCACCACTGGTTCTTGTGGGAATGGGAGCCCTCCTGACACTCCAATTCCAGCAGGGACAGCTCTGCAGAGGCACAGCCCTGGCCTTGCCAGACCACAGCCCTCCCTGGCATCATTTATCTGCAGCTGTAAACAAGCATGTCCATTCTGTGAGCAAATTGGAGCGATGGCCAGTCACCGATAGCAATTCCCAGTAATTAAATGAGAATTAATTGATTTACCAAGCAATGCACTTGCTTTATATATGGTGTTTTTATTAGCAAACCCTAGTTACTTAAGTAATTTCCAAGGCATATTTATTAGCGCTGCATAAATCTGAGTAAACAAGTAATTTTTAATTGTGAGAATAATTAAAAATGGCCACGTATGTTTATTGAAGAGCACACCCTGCCAGAGCTGTGTTTGAGGAGGCTTTTTCGCCCCAGTCTGGCACCCTGGGTTGTGCCACCTCCTGGTGTAGCCATCCCAGGTACCAGTAGCCCACTGCCCTGGGAAATCATCACCTTCTCCATCACAAAATATCATTTGTCAGATTTATTTCCCACCAGGAGACCCCCCAGTTGGTGCAAGGACTGCTCCCATGGTGTATCCCAGCCCAGCAGGAACACTGCTGGCAGAGGAACATTCTCCTCCATCCCCCCATTGTCCCCCACACTCCTCCTCACCTCCCCACCTTGCACAGAAAGATCCCAAAGGCTTTTTTTTTTTTTGGGGGGGGGGTCTCATGATTAAAAAATCGGCTCTGCAACGCTTTATGCATGCATCTGTTATGCTAAAATAACCCTCCTTCCTAACCATGCCCACCTGCTGTCTTTTTCAATTTTAAGTATTTCTAAGTAGCAATCAAATCAGTATAATTTGTTCTTTATCTCAGAAAAACCATTGTGAAAGAAAAATGTGACCATTATGTTACATCAGGGAAAAATACCAGCCCTTTCTTTCCAGCCTTCTCTCTGTTCTATCAGATCTCAGTCGTCATTATGCCCGTCAGATTTAATATTGCTCGAATGCTCCGAGCTTTCTTTAATCACCGCAACCTTTCTGCCGTCCCCGAGCTCCCCCCTCCCCAAGGTTAAGGCTTTTTTCCTTTCTTTTTTAATTCAGATACATAAATACGCATATTATGAATGCGTTAAGGGTTTCCAGGAGACGGCTTGCGGGGCTGTTTCGGGAGCAGGCTGCTGGCAGAGCGTTACCATCAGCTGCTATTGTGCGGGACGGAGGGGCCGGGGCTGGGAAAGGCGGGATGCGCCAGACAGGGCCACCACCCACCGGCTGCTCCGGAGGGATCAGAACAACAACCCGAGCAAATATTGATGCTATAATCAATGCTGAGATTAGGATTGACTGTCGGAACACACCCAGGTCGCTGTAAAAACATTCAGTGCTGCAGATTTCAATAAAGCCTACGGATCAGAGGGCAACGGTAAATGATTATTTATAGACTCGCGGCAGAGGCAGGGCAGAGAGGGAGCCCATTACAGTTTGGATCAATCCCTTCACGTGCCAAGGGCTGGCTGCGATGCATTGGGGCAGGCTTTGGGAAGATCTCTCTTTGACTCAAAGGATGGGGCAGCAGAACCTTTCATCCATTTTCAATCACCTGATTCCTTGCAGGCTTAGGCCCCTTTCAGTTCACTAATTATTCAAACATCTTTCCAGATCCCTCAAATGGTCTCTGGCCACCCTGACCCCCCAAAACACCTCTCTTGAGCCCAAGACTGTCATCGCTGTGCTGGAACTGAGCCCTGATCATCCTTTTTGTCCTTTGGATGAGATTTTAGAGGAGCCTCTCCATGCACTGCAGCAGCTGGGGAACCTGCAAACACAACAGTGGCCTCTGGCAACACCTCAGCCTGTGTTATCTCCACGGACTCCTCCCGAGACACAGCCACAGGGACCGTGTTGCCGCCAGCACGGATGTGATGCTCACTGCATCCTGGCACAAGAGGCCACTGAGGAACTGGGCCTCAGAGAAGCTTGCCCTGCAGCCTGCAGACCTCAGATCAGCTTTGGCAAGAATAGTTGCTAAAAATAAATCCTTTCCTTTCCTTCCCTTTTGACTTCCCAAAAGCCAGGCTAAAAATAAGAGCTATTTGCAGGAAAATCCCCCACTGCTGAGCCTCCTTTTCCCCGTTTCTTTCCCAGGACACAACACTGTTGCTGCTAAGGGACCTGCGAGCACATCTCCAAGAGATGAGAAAAGTGGCACACAAGGTTCAAAGCATTAAACAGGCACCCAGGGCTGGGGTCAAGCATTTCTGGTGATGAGTGAGCTCCCCTTGCCAGCTCTTTAGTCCACTGAGAGATCAGCACTGACCTGCTGACCACATGCTCCAGACAGAGGGGCTGCAGGACCAGCCCTCCTGGCCAGCACCCCCCAGCCTCCACTGCCTTCCTGCTTTCCCACCCCAGCACACCCTGCATACATGCTCTCCAGCCAGCTCAGCTACACTTCACAGAGTCTAGTTTCCATAAATAAAAATTAAGCAAACACTTAACAAGCGTCATGCATATTAATACTCTCCAGGTGAAGGTTAGCATGAGCTGTGATTGTGGCAAATCCGCATTTGATTAGATTGACTTGAAAACAGGGGAGATAAACAACCCACAAAACCCTAAAAATCACTATAATTTATTCTTTTGACCTCTACGAGTTTCTCAGTTTTATACAGCTTCAGCCTCCTTCCCTACTCAGGGCACTTCAAAGGAGCAGGTGGTGGCACATGAAAAGCAACTCCCTTCCCCTGGCCTCTTGAATGGCTCCCCACCTGTACACACAGCCTCTGTACAGCGACTCAGAGTGTTTGACTCAGCCAGCCTGTAAAAACCTCCTTGTGGAAATGAGAGACCTGTTACAGGTCCCTCTGCTGAGCCTGGAGCGGGACATCGAGGCTGTTGGGTAAGCAGGAGGTGTTGGGGATGGCACACCTGGCGCTCGAGTCGCCTTCTCTCACAAACTGCGGTGGGTTAGTTCTGAGCTGTGCTGCTGCTGGGAAGCCAGTGGGATGAGGCTGCCTTGGGAAGCAGTGCTTCCCCCCTGCCAGCCCCCAGATACAAACTCTCTAACAGATCTATACCTCTGCAGTAACATTCCTACAGCCCAGGCAGCTCCGCCTGGGCCCAAGCACACATCTGGGGGAGTGCAGATGTTTTACGAGACCCCTCACGGGATGAACGAAGAAGCTCCCAGTTCCTGAGTTTTTCCCAGCACAGCAGTCACTGCTTTCCCCACCCTCTAACCCAAGCCATAAAGAACATTCCAGCTGCAGACAGAGCAACAACAGCTGCTTAACAAACCCCAGTAAAGACAATGTGGCAGGATCCAAACTGCGGCTGGAAGTTCTCCGTGGGATCCCTGCTCCACTGCTGAGCAACAGGCGCAGTTGCTGTGGAAGATGGGCCATTATTATTCATTCCTGTCCCGTTTGTGGTGACAGTGTTAATCACAGCAGTCTCTGGGAGAAGGATGCTAATGAAGATGTGATGCGGGCAGCGCCGTCTGCAGCCATTTCTCAATTCATTAGCATCCTGTCACTCCGAGGGGCGACCGCAGAGACCTGTGTTCCCACCTTTCACCAAAACATGACAGGATAATAAAGCAACACTATTTTTACTGGGGAAAAGCCAAGTACATTCCTTAAGCTCAGTGTTTGTTACGGTGAGTCCCTTAAACTGGGAACAAAAAAAAGGGAGCAAAACCCCAGCACCCAACTGAGCAACAACAAACTGCCTTGCATCCCTGGCAGGGCACCCACAGGCAGGTCCAGCAGCCCCATTCCTCAGTACAAGGTGCTGCTACACCCACGGCAAGGAGCAGGGAATTGCATGGAGTGAGCCTGAAAATCTGTGTGGGTGTCCCAAGGCAGGACAGACCCTGGCAGCTGAGGGCAGGGACAGGCAGCTCCTGCAGTGCTGATGCCCTCACACCTGCACAAACTCTTTATTTGGTGGCAGGGATATGGAGAAGGGAACAGGCAGCAATGCACAACAGGTGAAACTCAAATCTCTGGATCTGAGGTCCAGACTGTGCTCCACCAACCAGACAATTCTCAATGTCCCCTACTATTTGTGCTCCACATCATGCCAGGTGAATGGTACCCCTTTGGTAGGGCAGATTTATTCCAGCAGCTCCACATAACAAACAAGCCCATTTCACTACTGAAATCAGAGAGTGAAATCGCACATCCTCAGAAAGATGCAGTGTGCCATAACCAGCTTTAGGTTAGGAAACACAGTCCTTCGAGCCATCTGATGGGTGCCTGAGGTAACATGGTAATAGATAAGGCAGATTTCTATCGTAGCTGTGAGCATCCCGCTCTGCTCTGGGCAGGCTTTCATGCTGTTTCCATCACTGTGACATCCAAACTCAAACGTCTCTGCTCTGACCATGTGTCATCTGTTACCAGCAAACATTCAGATGAGCTGTGAAGCTCATGCAAATACTCACTAAATTTGGGAGATGCAGTTTTTGCTGGTATCTGTTCTCTTGACAGTGGCTCCATCATCCGATTGGGAATAACAGCAGCACAGTGTGAGCCAAGGGTAGCAGACAGCTGGCATGAAGCCTTGTAAAATATACCTTGTGCTCACCCCCAAAGCCACCTGTCTGGCTGATTTGGGATAGAGCCATAAACCAAGCCAGAGGATGCATTTGCGGACACTGGGAAGAAGTCAGCCACTTTTCAGTCTGGGGCTTGTTTTCACCCTCGGCAGACAGGGAGGGGAATGAGCCATGTCTCCCTCACTGCACCAGAGACAAGGCACTCACCCTCCTCTGACAGGATCTCTTGGAGACACCGAGGGGCTGCTGCCGTTTGGGGCATGACCCAATCCCTCTCGGCATGACGGGATCCTGTGGAGGGCAGACCAAGCATGCTGGAGTAGTAACATGGGCTGGTGGGGACCTGTAGCTAGAGCATTCCAGCTAGGAAATTTAAATTACACTTTGGAAGGTGGAACGATGTGCCTGTGTTTGAATGGCAGCATCTGCTTTTAGTGAGATGCTCATGAGCAGCAAGTTTGGCAGATGCCGGTACAACAAAGCAGCCAGGAGGTCCCTGGCTGTGTCAGCTTCCTGAATCCAAAAGAAATCCCATTGCCTCCCTTCCTGTAACAGCTGAGCAGCAATCAATGCCAAGGGCCCCAGCTCTGAGGCAGGGTGAGACGAACACATGTTGGCAGTGCCTGGACAGCACCAGAGACCTCGCACTTCTCTGATTGAATTTCACTCCTCTCCCCTGGATACCTCCTGGCTTCCCTGCCAGCCTCAGCTGCAGCACAGCATCGTCTGAGCTGTGAACACTCAGCCAGCACATCCAGCCACTGCTGCCCGAGCCCTCCCCAGGGCTCTCAGCTCTCCACAGCCGTCACTGCTTCTGATGGCAAAGTGGTTTTGTGGATGACTGGGGAAAAGTGACCAGGGCGAGGGATCACCACCGGGAGAGGAGACAGAGATGTAGAGAAGGCAAGCAGGCAACAGGAACACATCCAGAGCCAGCCCATTTGAGGGCATGGCCATGCCAAGATTCACGTGGGGGTCCCATCCCTGCATGGAGCCACCCAACAAGGACTGGAGGAAGCAACCTTCTGAAGCAGCTGACAAGGAAAACGCATTTGCCGCCCTCCCAGATGAAAGAAAATGTTCAGTGCACACTCTGACAGTACGAACCTCTCCTGATCTGATGCTCATTCCTCTTGAAAACACTCAAAAAAAGAATAAGCTTGCTCCCCATCCTCCTCTTGCAGGCTCGCACAAAGGCACCAGCTCTTCTCCATATGTCTTTTTTTTAAAAAAAGAAAGACCACGCACTTCCATTTAATTAAAAGTATCTACGTAGGAATGAGATTAATTAATTCTCCTTCTACCCAAGAGCCCTCTCATTGTGTTCGCTTAAATGAGGTTTTAAATGTTGTCTCTGTGCTGTATCTGGGCCAGTTGTCTCCAGACAACACTTGGAATGTTCTTCCAGCTCGTGCTATACCACCCTGCATCTCTTACAAGGAAATGGAGAGCACAGGGCCAGCCACTCCTTGCTTTGGAAGATGTTCCGAGTAGAGCTCAGGACACAGGTGGGCATCTCCAAGGATCTGCTCATCCTCCCAGTAGCCTGTATAGTCTGGGACACAGGCAGCCTCCACACAACACTCGAAATGCCAGGAGAGAGCTGCCAAAGCTGCACAGCCCAGCTGGAGCACAGTGGAGGGGAAGCAGCAGCTGGGACAGGACCTTGTGCCCCACACCACTGGTGCTGATGATGAGTGAGAAGCACGGAGGAAGCACCTCCACCCCCTCCCGGCACCACCAGCCCTGGCTCCAGCTCCTCTGATGCAAATCAGTAAATCAACAGCCTGGGAGATGCCACTTCCCAACCTGACACTTTCCGTAGCCACCCGCCCATTTCTCTGCACGGGTCAAGCACAAATACACTGAAGGATGACAGCTGACAGGAGAACTTGGCTTGAACCACCCCAAATATAAGGAAGAGAACAAAGGAACAAGCTCCTCAGCTTTGGAGGGGTGACCTCAAGCAATGCTGCAAGAATGGCCTTGTCTATTCTGCCTGAGGAGCAACACACGTACTCTTTGCACCCAAATTCCACCTGTTGCAGGGAAAACATCTTTCTGCTACTTGGAGCTGCCCATGATCATGGCAGGGAGCCCTGCTCTTCCCTTCCCAAATGGCTCCCCCAAGTAGACCCCTGGCAAAGCACCACGTTTGCATCCCACTTTCCTGGGGCAATTTACGTTTCACCCAAATCCCCTATGATGAATCGTTATCTGAGTGCCCATGGCAAGCCTGCAGTGACTTTGCTCACTCAGATTAGCTCCTTGCGGTGCTCAGCCAGTTCATACAGATTTCTGATAAATGTTTTGACAGATTTTCCTTACTTGGGGGGAAAACCCAAAAACCCAGGAGGGGTGGAGGGGAAGAAGAAAGAGACCCTTTGTCTGCCCATACTCCAGATAGCACTGGAGATGTGAAATACTCATTGCCTTTCAACCAGGCAGGATCAACAAGCTGGCAAACACCTCTCTACCCCCAGATAACAGATCATCTCTTTTTCCCCGGCCCTGCTCCGCCAGCAGCTCCTGGGTCTTGCTTCTTTCCTGCACTGTGCCACGCTGCCTGCCCTGGAGGAGCCAGGACTCCACGGAAGGATGCTGCTCCACCTGCTCCTTCCTCTGCACCCTAAGGAGGACTGGAGGCTGCAGGTGGATCTTTAAGCCGATTTGGGATGCCCAGGCAGCAGTTATCTCCTCCCAATTTATGTCTCTGCAGCAGACACTGTAAATTCAGTGGATTGCCTTAACCTTTGGTGTTGTCTCTCCCCTGTAACTCTAATCTTTTATTCATCTCAAATATGAGCAAAGATTTTCTAGATAGTAAAGTGACAATGAGACTGCTGGGTATGTCACCCTTTGGTCAGACATGGGGACTGTGGATGCTCTTGGTGCCACCTGCAGCTCCCCACCTGTGCAGGACCCCGATGCCGGATTTGGACTGGCACCAGTAAGGATGCAGGCACCTGAGTTCCAGCTCCTGTGATATTCAAGTCTCCCCCTGGGAGATCCAGGGCTTGCAGAGAGGAGCACATAGCCTGCAGTCTGCCTGGGGATGGAAATTTCCACCATCCCTTTCATGCACCCGTTTACTCTCCGCTGGATTTTTCTGCTTGCCATTAGCCTTCAGAGCTCTGATTTGTCGGCCTGTCATTTGGACAAATGTTGACGGGCAGAAACAAGCAGGGTTTTCTTTTCCCCCCTCCCCTTTTCTCTCTTTTTCCACCTTCCACGCTCTCCACTGCCAGTGAGAACATCAAGGGAAAAGGATGAACAACTGACCCATAAAATAAATACAGGGCTTACAGTTTCTGATAGAGATTAAATATTGTAGGAGTCATGACTAGATAAAAGCCAGTGGAAGGAAAAGCCTCAGACCTCAATAGAGCATTAAATAAAAAGAAAGCAGCACATATACACACACCCAGACACAAGAAGATGTGCTGCAAGATTTATGGGGAGTTTGATAATCTGAACTGGTTTTGCTCCAAGCAGACTCACCTCAGGAATGCAGCTCAAACATGGCCCTGAGGAGGCCGAGGAGATGAGTAGAGGCAGAACATGGCTCTGCTTCACCCTATCCGTGGGCTGGCAGCCTCTGTCCCCAGCCCCAGAGAGGCCCCCAGCAGCACTCCCAGTGCCGGACACAGTGACCAGTCCACATGGACCGAACAGGCTGGGGCAGACTGTGGGAGCACAGCAGTGGTGGTAGGTGATGGCAGCTCCTCCAGAGCTCAAGGGCTTCCATGGGCACATTTGGCACAATCTGCTTCTGACCCTGCCAGTCTCTGCAGGGGAAGCTGCTGGTCCAAGGGTTTCCATTGAACACACAAAGGGTCCAACAGCCTCAGCAAACCCTGCTCCTCATTTCCCTTTGCCTCACTGAAAACTGTCTAAGCTCTCCCGTGACCCAGCTCCTGAACCTGGAGCTGGCCAAGCCACCGCAGATTTAATTTCCCCTCCCTCAACTTGCAAACCTGTGAAGTTTTGGGTTTGCTCCAAAGCATCCCATTAACTGTGGCACGAGCACTGTGGCCAGGGCACAGCTCGAGGCAGGGCTGCTGCCCCTGTGCCCTGCAGTGGGTCCCTTCCCCAGGACCAGGAGCACCCTGAGGCTCCAGCTGAGCAGCCAAGCAATCAGGCAAACACCAGGCAGTTAAAGGGAGAATTGGAGCCGCTCTCGGCAGCAAATTAGACATTTAAAAACTGAGGAGAGTGAGTGGTGAAGATTAAATGTGTTATAGATTTGCTGGAGGAGAGGCGAGTGAAGCAAAGGTGGATCATTGACACCCCTCAGGCAACTGGGTGAAGATTTGTTTACGTACTGGTGTGTAATCAAGTAGGAATGAATGCGAGACACGGGGCCTTAATTTTTCATTTGCAATCAAGGCCACGCACACACCTTTTCTTAGTCACAGAAAAACACTGCCACGCTCCCTGTCCCTGCTCAGCAGCATTACCCGGAGAAGGGACAATTACCAGGGATAATCGGGCTGATTGCGGACAGGAGCAGTGGGGGAAGGAAGGCTCTGGGGCTGCAGGGAAGGGCTGCCAGGCCAGTGGGTGTGGGAAGAAGCCTGGTTCCCGGCAGATCCCAGTCACCACTGGAGGATGCTCTGGGCACCCTGTTCCCCTGGCTTGGAGCACATTATGTGGAAGAAACACGAATGCCCAGAGCACAGAGTGGACAAGGGGCATGTCTGAGGAAGGACAATGTCTGAGCAAGCTGTACCCCAGCACAGGGCACGGGGCAGCACCTCCTTGTCCTGGGAATGGACACAGGGACCAGGTACAGAGGATGGAAAGCTGACCATGGGCACGGAAAACAGCAGAGAGGAGCTGGAACAGAGAAGGGAACAAAGGTGCAGGGGAAGAAAAGAACATGGAGAGTCACAGGCTGAAGATTACCTTCTCCATCTCATTGAGATTCCCATGCAGGTCCCATTTTGAGGAGATGCTGCCAGCCTGTCGCAGCTGTGGTGCTTGGAGGCAGTGAGGTGCTGTCCCGAGGGAGGCTGAGAGCCAAGAACAGAGGAGAGAGGAGGGCGTCTGATCAAATATTCCCTTTACTCCTGGCAGCCTTCACATCTCCTGTTCGCTCGTTCCGTGCGTGCCTGCTCCGAGAGTGCTCCGGCAGGCGAGGGGATGCCAGCACCACTCACCCCACTTGTTGCAGCCAGGAGGGAGCCTCAGGAATCCCGGGAGGAATGGTGCTGCTGTGACAGATGCTTAACCTGGGGCACTGAAGCCCGGGGCTCAAAATCCCAGGTATGACATGGTACCGAGCATCCCCTGCTGCACAGGTACCACTGCAGTGAGGGATTCCCACTTTTGGGCAGTTTGTTGAGGATGAAGAGGGGATCCCACTCACCCCAAAGGATGCTGAGAGCCAGCACCTGAGGACTTGGGTTAGCACTGGTAGTGTTGGGACACAAAGCAGGAAAACAGGATTTCCAGGATTTCTCTGGGGACAGGGCATAGAACAGCTTAAAGCAACTCTGCCAGCCACCACAGGGAATGAAGTCTGGAGGCAGACGTGGGTCTGGCTCACAGCAGAATCTTAAGACAGAGATGAAACTTCCCAGGGCTGCTGAATCCGTTCAATCTTCCAAAGGGGCTCAGTTTCCCCAGCCTCTGGGGTGCAGGGTGCCCCCCCAACCACACTTAGATTGCCCAGTGCCTGAACCCTGCTCACTTTGGATTGCAGAGCCGAGGGACTGCTGAATGGCATCTCACTGTACCCTTCCTATCTAAGTTCTGCATCCCCGTTCCATCTGTACACATTTTTCCCATGCTGCCCACATCACTCCAGGTCTGTGACTTACAGGGCTGCTGCTATCCTGCAGAACAGGATAAGGAACTGGAGCGGGAGAACATGGTTGTGGGCAGATAGGCAGAGGCACACAGGTTAGAGCTGATATTAATGTAGCTCGGCCTGGGCTGGCAGGGAAAAGAGATGGAGAGTTCTGCCACCAGCGCTGGCACCACAGAGCGAGGCACCGACGAGTCCTGAGCAAAGCGGGACCTGTCAGTCCACCCAGCTCTGGAGACTGGGCGAGGGGACAGGATGAGCCTGGAGGGGTGAGCGAGGAACTGACCCGACATGGGACAGGGAGACATCCTGTGAGGCACCCCTCTGGCAGCAGCAGGGCTGCAGGAGCTGATGATGTCCCCAGGCACTGGGGCTCTCTCTCCAGGAGAGCCTGTGCTGGGATGGATCCCTGAGCTCTCATCCTTCTCGCAGGCTCCAGTGGCACAGCTGGCCCTGAGCAGAGTTTGCTTGTTTAACTCAAGCTCTTTATTGCACTAAAGTTTGCTTATTCAAGTAAAGTTTACTTTTTCACATAGTGTTTGTTAATTCATCTAAAGTTTATTTTTCCTCCTTAAACCTGTTTGTTTACGCAAAGTCTGTTTATTTTACTCAAACTGACCAAGGAGCTCCTCAGTTTGCAGACCAGCTGCAGGGTTAGGGTTAGTGCAGAGCTCTGCAGAATCCCCTTTCCTGCCTTTCCCCACAGGACCCTGCTAAGCCCCTGCCCTGCTCACCGTGTACACAGGTTTCCAGGAGAGACCTCGTGCTGCAGGGATCACATCTCCACACTGACTCTGGCTGGTTAAAACAGGACAGGGCCAGTTTAAACTCTTAATGGTCAGTAGACTGAAATTCTTTTCCTGGTTACACTAATTCAGATGTAAATTTTTAAGCCAGGTGTTGGGGTTTAGATGGAATTTGGGTTTTCCCTTCACTGAAATTACACATCCAGATGAAGCTGCTGGGACACAGCACCGGGGTGTCACATGTGCCCCCACCCGATCAATGCCACCTGGAGCAGGTGTTATCCCAGGTGGCACAGACGCTGCCTAGAAAATGGGATTGGATCTTCAGAAAAAGCTATTAGCCCCTTGTCAGGACCCTCTGATGAGAACTGACTGGCTGGCGTGGATCGATGCTGCCAGCTCACGCCTCGTCCCTGCTCCCGTGTATTTCAATCACCCAGCCCAGGATCCAGGTACACCTTACCTGACGTGAGTTTAAGTGTCATTTATTGCTAATTACTTTACGTGGCATAAGCTCTTTGACAACTTCAGCCTGGCAGAAAAGGCTGTAATTACACAAGTCAGATGCCCAGTTAAAATAATTCCTCCCTGTATTTGGTTAAAAAGGGAAGAAAACTAAGAACTGTATTACTGACCTAATAAAATAATTCTGCAATTAGGACCAAATGACTTCTGCAACTCATGAAAATGTGAAGTTCAGGGCAAAAAATAATGATCATTTTCTTAATTTTCATAAAATCCTGGCAGTGTCCTTAGCTCTATGTAATGGAACAGGCTCAGCAGCTGGGGGGTCAGGCCTGGGGAGTGTGTTTCTGCAGCTGGACACTTAGGATATGGGACTCACTCAGTCTTGTTGCTCAATTGTTTACCCTTTCCAGCTTTCCCCATCCCAGTTCTTTGTATCTCAGTATCTGAAAAGTTAATGCACAGGGATTCCTCAGGTACCTGATCCCACATGCTACAGGTACAGTTTCCTGCCACCCACTTGTAACACCTGTGTAGGGCCAGAAAAGCGAAGGACAAGTATTTAGATCCACTGGGAAGAAAAGCACCAGTAAATAACCTTAAAACCCTGAAAGACGTGGACCCCTGAGAGGATAAATTACAGACACCTCAAGTGTGAGACACAATTAGTGCTGGCTTGAGGAGAAAACCATCGTGAGCCGGCATCGGGGACCTGTGAGCTGCAAATCTCTTCTGCATTGAAATAATTGCAATAGCCATGGAAACCATCATGAGCTCTGCTCATTTCAGGTAAGAAAAGAGCGAGCCGCTTTTTTGGCTGTGCCCTACGGTTTTTTCCTCAGTGTCATGATTTCTCTCAGAAAAACATTATTTGTGACGTAACCATACGAGATGCACTGAGCGCTCAAGAGCTGCACAGTGGCCTTGGAGCAGTGGCAGCCACCGCCTCCAACACACACCCCCCGGTCCGCGCGGCTCCTCCAGCGCCGGGCACGCTGCTTCTGCATGGTTGTTCCCGGTGTGATCTTCTCGAAAAGCAATTGTCTTTCTCCTCATCCTTTGTGCAAAATATAAAAGATTAATGATTGTAATTTCAGCGCCGCAGCTGCCTCGCAGCCTGATTTGGGGGCTGTGGTGGGGGGAAAGGCGGGAGGAGAAGCGTGTGCTGCTGCCATCGACGGCTGCCCGAGGCCGAGCGGAGCCGAACGGATCCTCCCCAGCAGCGCTGGTTGTTGGAGTTGGGTGTCTTGAGGCAAACAGACTTTGCGTGTCACAACCTGGAAATGCCAAGTGTTTTAAGGGGAGATGCCAAGAAATCCGGCAGCACCAAGATGGAACGGGAGACAAGAACGGGGTGAAGGAAGTCACATATTTTAACACCTTTCAAGGGAGGATTCAAATATTTGTCTGCTATTAAGACCTTGTGTACTGACCTACTCCAGCTTGGGAAGGTCGGAGCATCAGTGACAGATCAATTTTCTCCAAGGCATTACTCCTCAAAGAAAATAATTTAGCAATTATAAACAAGAAACTTATGAAATCTGCTCTGTATTTTATGCAGCTTCAATACATCAGGTTTAACTCTTTTTGTTCCAGGCAGTGCTGGGTGTTACCTGCTTGGCCCCAGCTCCTCCTGCCCATGTCACCAGTGGAGCTCCAATGGTGGGCTCTGTAACAGCCGGGATAAAGAGTGCAAAACAAGATCTAGTTTTGTAACATTAATTTTTTTTTATTAAGAAGACAGATATTTCATAGTACTTCTTTTCCTTTGTAAAAATGGGATACATGAACCAATACAAAATGTGAATGGGAACAGATGGATATGTATTTTCTTACACTGTAACATCTTCCATGGACACCTTAAAACAGAACTGGCCTAAGGGGAAAAAATAAAAAGGCCGGGTAAATAAAGAACAAGGTTGTTTATCATCAGTTCCGCGTCCTTCATTTGTGATCCTCCTTTAAACAAGGTTGTTCTTTCTTCACGCTTCAAAGTCCTAATGATCTAAAGCTGTACAAAGTAATACTCAACAATACATTTCAACAGTGCACTGTATACTGAAGAAAAAATACATAAACCGATATACAACTAAAATTAATAATTTCCTGTTTTTTCTCCTGTTTTTTATGTGGGTTTTTTATTTTTCCAATGCGTGGGGCCGAAATTTTGCAATCTACCTGAGACGGAAAACACCAATCAAACACATGAACCTGAGACATGTCAACATTGTAAGTCAAAGTTACATCGGTAACACTGCACTACGGTACACTTCCAAACAAGTATGGGCTGCTCAAGGCCAGGATGCCCGTCCCGTGCTGCCGCCGCCGGGCCACGGAGCCCCCGGCTCCAACCTGGCTGCTTCTCATCGCGATGGGGATTGGCAATGGTGCTGAGGGCTCAGAAAAGAGCTGCGCTCGACAAAATCTGCTCAGAAAAAAGGGTGCTTCGTGAGGTTCTGCTTGTGAAGAGGGAAAAGACGGAATACTGCTGGGGAATGGGCCTGCTTGCTGCACCAGGCCACCCTGTTCCCAAAGGAATCCCACATTGTAATGGTTCTGCCAAAAACAACAACTGAGAAACAAACACACGGAAATGCCCCCCCACAAAACCCCTAAAAAATCCTCAAACCTGACACTAAGATTAATGCTTTCCTTAAATAAATCAGATACATTTGTCACGTAAACACAATAAAAAATTATCGCTCGAAATCCATGATTACTCACCAAAAAAAAGTCAGCATATATAACTTTATACCGTCTTCCCGCTGCGGTTTGCTACCTGTCGCTTACAATTCCGATTGAGCCAGAGTCTCCTGTGCACCTATGGCTTTAGTGGTCATTAGCACGCTCGTTTCAACACGAATTCCCGCATTTTACTCAGCAGGTAGAAAAAAAAGGCAGTTTTGTTTATCCAGCCGCTCTCCAGGTCTGGCCCCACGCGTCAGAGGGGCTTTACCTGCTGCTCCCATGGCTGCCAACAGGGAGAGGATGAGGAGAAGCCCCCGTGCCCAGGAGAGCTCTGCCTGCCCAGCAAGGACCCTGCTCCTGCATCCCCACGGCCGAGCAGCGCCTCTGCCGAGCTTCAGCCCATTTCCCAGCTGCCACCATCGAAAGCACCTGAAACAGCCACAAAGGGGGGCTCGGGGGGTGTTATCCAAGCCCTGACGGCAAATGGGGAACGGGACATGGGTACACTGAACTGCAAACTACGCATCTAAAATGTGCTGGTTCTCCTCCGATGAGCTTGAGTTCTGAACGGAAACCGGTGAAGAGAAAAAAGGGGAAACACCTTCAGAGAAACGCACCTACTCCACGGGGTCCCAGCTGGCAACTCCAGAAACAGGAAAGGGGAAACGAAGAGCCACAGAAACCCGAAGGGAACTAACGCACAGAAGCCCCTCTTCTTCCCAGCCTCCCCCCGACCCGAACAAACAGAAATTAAACAAGGCACAGAATCTTCTGCAAATGACTTCACTAAACTAAATCCAAGCTGGACTTGGCCAAAAAAAGAAAACCCAAACGAACTGAGGTGTCAAACAGCAGAGTGTACTTTACGAGGAATATTTTTACACAGCAAATCCCGGACCTTCCCGGCCTCACCGCTCTCCACACATTTGCTTTTTTTTCCTTAAAAAAAAAAAGACACAAGCTGGTTGCAACTTCCAAGATCACTGTCTTTGTAGCGTTTAAATAGGGCCAGTAGTAACCGTCCACAGTTGGACACCTCATGGGAACCAAGGCTGCTCTAGATGAAGTACTCTTTCTTTTCCTCGGAGTTGTTTTGTCCCCCCTCTGCATTGATGATGGCTGTGTCTGCATCGGCCGCATCATCTGCTCCTTTGGCTTCGTGAGTGAAGTATGTACCTGCAAGGAAAGTGGAGGCTGTGTGACTCTTTGGGGGTCTTGGTGCGGGTGCCAAGGGAGCGACCGACAAAGGAAACAAAACACCACTGGGAGAGAAACTGGGGGGGTCAGTCGCATCAGACATGCCAACACCGTGACTGAGGGGACACACGTGCCTGGCCTTTCATCCTCCAGCTTTGGTCTCTGTCTTACCTTTATGTCTGGCAAAATATCGCCCTAAAATGATGAGCAGGCAAAGCATCGCGAAGACGACGACGGCCACGACGCCACCAACCACGGCATGGTCCACGCTCCGTATGGCCCCTTCCTCACCTGCACGGGAATCTGTTGAGATCAGAAGAGGAATAAGCATTGGGGACTTACTCCGATGCTCTTGGCAGGGTCTGGCTGCAGCTGCTCTCAGGATGGAAAGAGCTGCCCTCAGGCTCTCCAGAGGAGCAGGGGTGAAGCACAGAGCTAACTAGACAGATGAGTTCGGGCAGAGGAGCTTTGTCCGGAGCCGAACTGATCTGGCGGCTCGACTCGCGAGGTGTTTTCCGCTAAAAGCAGCAGCACTATGACTATGCACGTGGGAGACAGCTGGGAGAGGGGAGGAAGGGCACATGGAGTCATTGGTGGGGACTTATTTTGGGATATTTCCCTACAGTGCTGCCCAGATCTCAGCCTTTCTGGTGGATGGGGCACGAAGAAGAGCAAGAACAATATGGGAATACTAATTGATAGCTCTGAGAAAGGTCATTAACGAATGCCCTGTGGAAAACATTTCAACTTCCCAAGACACTCCTTACCCAAAACCCAACCCGTCCAGCACGGAAAATGTGTTTACAACCATCCTCTGCCCCGACTGAACTGGGTTCCACCATGAAGCCCCACCTTTGCTGTTCATTGCAACCCACAAGGACACAACACTCCTGACCCAAACGCTAACACCTACTCCGAGGCCCACAGTGAGCAGTAACTGTACAGTGCCTCTGACTGCTTTACTGCGTTTATTTAACTCCTCACCACACAATTAGTTTCCTTTCAGCAGCGCCTCTCCCTCGGGACGCCGTCACCTGGGAGAGGGATGACTGATGTGGTGGAGGAACAGCTCCGGAATGAACCCCGGATGAGCTATGGCCATGTAAAATGAATGTATAGCAGTGTAAACAATTTTAATTTAAGAACGCAGCTACATCAACCCTCGCTGCAATCCTAATGGCAACTGAGATTTATAACGCAGTAAAAAACAATTATTCTCCTGCTGATTAATACATTAACATTTTGGAATAGAAGCTAAACCATTGTCTCTTTTTTTTAGTGAGTCAAGCACGACACCTCCATTAAAATGATTTACTGGCCATACCTTACAATTTAAGCACAGCAGCAACAGAAACGGTAAAAATCTTTTAACTTTACATGATTTGTGAAGTCATATGTGAAGGATTTACCATTTAAATCTTTCACTACAAGAAGCACATGGCCCATAAATCTGCCCTGCCTGTGCCTGCCCGGACACCTCGGAGAAATGCGTTTTGCCAGGACGACTGAGAGAGCAAATGCAAGTCAATTTTTAAGAAAGATTTATCTCCGTCTCCCTCCAAAGAACAGAGCAAATCTCTGAAGCCTCCACCTCTAATAATATTTGAAGTTTATCGATCAAGCGTACAGATCCGTGACAGCTAAAGGTAATGGGGCTCTTTTGAGCCGAGACCTGATACAAAGCTTTCGAGCAGCAGCTGGGATTTACGCTTTCTATCGATATTTCCAATTCTGCTCCAAGATTAAGGACTGAGGGACCCCACTAGATAACTCGGGACCAAGAGCACCATAAAGCGCCTTTTAATTAAAACAATTTAAGAAAAAAAGCCCCTTTGAGTAACCTCTGAGAGCAGGAGCCTCAGCGTGGGCAGGGAGATGCTGGGATGGGACACTGCAGAGACCCTTCCAGCAGCTTGGCTGATAAGAAAAAAACTGCAGCCAAAAAAGGATTATTCCCCTGCAAACCAAAAGCCTTCACTGTCACATCCCTGAACCCCAAGCCATGGCACTGTGGTAAGAGTGTGCCAAGCAATCCAAAAGCACAGCAAAGGGGGACCTTCTGTCTCATCTCCAGTGGGAACGGACCATGCTGTGATCCCTTCCCAGCATCTGCTGCTGTGGCAACTGCCTGACCATCCCTGCATGCTGATGGGAAAGGTGCCCACACACACGGCATGCTGTGGGGTGCTGAGCTGACCCCGTGCCCAGGCACAGGATCTGCTGCTTGCCCAGGGTGGCAGCTGGGGAAAACCAGCACCCCGGGAGCTCCTAATCCGACACAGCCTTCCCGCTGCCGCTCCAGCTTGGCTAATCTGGCCTCTGTGAACCTGCTCTCTGCAAAGCAACTGAACTGGCTCATCTGCTGGAGCAGCTGCTTTAGGTACGCTTCACTCCATTTTTTTCTTATTTTTTTTAGAAACTTTGTGCCCAGTTCTGCTCGGCTGCATTCGGAGCAGACAGCAGCAGCCCAGCCTGGGCGGATGAGTGCCTCGTTGACATCTGGAACAGCTGAGGGGCATAAACGCACTGAGTTACGGCTCTGTAATGTGCTTCCAGCAAGATTTTGCATCAAGAGGCATTTTTTCTTCATCATCATAAATTAAGGTTCTGGAAAGACAAAGGCATGTGTTCGTGCTGGCGGCAGCAGCCTCCACACCGTCCCACCAGCCCACGGCCGCGGAGACAGGGCTGTGCCAGAGCCTTGTGCCTGACACATCCCTCATGTCTTCCCTTTGATCGGCACCATGCCAAGAGCAGGGAGAGAGGGCTCCCCTGAGAAGGGACTTTGGCTTAAAGCCTTGCCAGGTTTGTTCAGCAGAGTTTGTTAAGCATGAGTTCCTCAACTGGGATGTGCAGGGCCATTTTTCTCAATTGTTTCTCTTCAGGAAGACCCCTGCGAGGTGACAGCCCCAAGTTCACACTGTTACACGTGGCTAAATACATCTTCAAGCTTACACACAGTCTAAAACATTCTCCTTCAGGATCTCCTCTCCTTGCCTCCAGCACCTCATCAAACCCCATATGCTCCAGGAGCATGACCCAGCACCAAGAGCTCTGCCTGCTGGCACAGCAAAGCCCAACTCCACTGCCAGCGATTCCGACACTGCTCCCAGCAAACCTGTCTGTGTGCCACCAGCCCCTCCACATCCTGTCCCTTGCTATTTCTTTGGTAATTAACAAAGTGTCAGGTCTATAGAACAAAGACTAATTCCCCAAAGCGAAGGAGAGACTTGACCTTAACAACCGAAATCTGCTTTAAATGCTGTCTCCAATTCACCCAAGCTATTCCCGCTTCCTATCTCTGATTAAACCAGAAATCACAACTTTATTGCTGAAGAGGGAACAGTCAAGATGGCAGGAACTGACAAAATGCCACATTATTTGCTAATCCTAATATGTTATTCTTCCTCAAGATTTGCTTTTCTCAGCACCAATTCAATTACAGATGCTACAAATCCTCCTGACATTTAATTCCCTCTTGTCAGGGCGCAGTAAATGTATACATGCAGAGCTTTCCCGTTAGGATGTTAATATATATTGGAGCAAGCTGGATCCTGGCCTCTCCAGCGAATCATCAGGAATTTTCCTATTAGGGGTTTTGTTTTGGGTTTGCTTGCGAGTTTTTGTGGGTGGGGCAGAAGGAGGGAGGGAAGGGCAGGGAAGGAAGACATCACAGCATGTTGTCACCAACATGCCCCCTCAGGGCTACTCTGCAGCTACGGTGCACCTTGGCTGAACCGTTTTTGTGTTGATGCTTTGCTTGGCACCAAAGCACCTTAAAGGAAAACTGCATCAGTAATGGTACAATCCACTTGCCAGAACTGAACTCATGCAGGAAAAAAATCCATTTTTCTTTCCAAGTGCTGTGCTGTTCCCCCAAGGGATTGGCACGGCTGCACCCCACCACAGGGGATGCCAGGGTTTCATGGGATGCCGCACTGGGTCCATCTGCCCACGGTGCAGATCACTGCAGAGCAGCAGGAACGCTCCAGAGCCTCTTCTAGGGTGGCCAGGAAGAGACTTAGGCAGCTTTAAACTTATTTTTGCTGATTATTTTAACCAATTGCTCACGTAATCAACAAAATAGTGATTACACTGCTGGAATGGGAACCCTGAAGTTTTCCTTTAAACAGAAAGTGCGGATCAGCAAACAGCACATAGACAGGAGAGAAAGGAGTTTGGGACTGGTTGCTACTCATCACAGAACTAAGGAACTAATTCCAAAGGTCAGGAGCAGTACGGAGCAGACGCTGAGCTAGGGATTGTCCATCTAAGTACTGATAATCATCATCTGTGATTCACACCTGCAGGTTCTCAGCTATGGGGGTTTTGGGGGAGACTCTCTTTAAACGTACATATATTAATGATCTCCAGGTTTCCAACATTTCTGCCAATGTAAGTGCTAAAACCAACTTTCTGTGGGCTCTCAAGAAAAATGTTGGTGATGGTAAGAGCAGCACCCTGACAGTGTGGGTCAGCGCTTACACCGAGGTTTAGCAGAGGGAAGACTTTTCTGCTCCCAGCTTCTCAATGAAAAGCTTCCACTCAGTTCCATTTTAATGAGGCTTTAAATATAGATGTATCTATGAATATTCCACTCTTTTCGTCGTCAGCAGCAGCATCTCAAGACTAAAAGCAAGACTGAGCTGGACCGGGCTGCCTGTATTTTAAATCTCCTTTCTACCCACGCTAACAGCTTCAGATCTATTTGGGTCAAACCACTTCATGTTTACCTTCAGTGCTCCCCATGCTCTCAGCAGCGGGTCCCGCGAGGCTCGAAGCGGCGGCTTTGGGCTCACCTTGGTGACGGGAGCCCTCTGCACACACGAGCATCCTCGAGTGCCCGGAGGCAGCAGCTCCTTCCAGTGACCTCCTGCAGCCAGGACCAGCCAGCCCCCACCTCTCCACCGCCGCTGGCACCGCTCCTGACATTACTGCTGCTGCCAACAGCTCCTTCCCTGTGCTCCAGCACCCTCTCCAGCCAATTACGGCTCTCCCTCGGCTCAGTGCCAGAGGTGCAGAGCAAAGGCAGCACTGGGAGATGCAGCCTGTCCTGATGGGATGATGCAGGAAAGCCCAGGTTTTATGGAACCCTGCTGTGTGGTGCTCCCGTCTCCCGACCTTCCTCCTCACCTCCCTCCGGCTACACACTCTGCATAGCCCAACAGTGTAACATTCTGGGGTATCTCTGGACAGCCCTGACCCTCCTCTATGAGCATTTCTGCTGTAAAAGCAGAGAACAGAGGGAGATTTTTATGAAAATGTAGTTTAGACATTAATTTTGGCATATTGGATTTACTGCTGCACTTGCACAAAAATTTGCCTTTTATTTCTGGGTGAAAATGATTGTCAAGCTCCTGACATTGGACAGTGTGGGCTAAACTTGTGTGTAATCATGAGCAAGCTTATACACACTGACCCCACTGACAGCTCCTGAGCTTCCCAGATGTGCAGGTAACATCTGTGTCACAGCAGGAAAAAGGAAACCTATGCCAACGGCTTTGAAGAATTCCTAAACAAGTGATCTCTTCTAAATCTGGTTATAGTTCAGTTTATTAAATGATTATCACATCAGCACACCTGAAGATCCCACAGGTCATGATTTGGGCACTAATGGCCTAAAGTCACTTGAGCACTCCTGAAAACCTTGTGAGCCAATTATTCATTTTCCTTGGAGGTAAGAAACATCAGGATTGCACTGACACCTCCCAACTGAATCCGGGGTCAATTCTTTTGCGGAATGAAGTTTTTGAAATGATGGAGCAACACTAGAGGTTGGACTTGGCAGGGGGTGCTGGTGGAAGAACAAGCTGCCATTATTCCATGAACACTATAAACCACTTAGCCACAACGTGGGAGGACAGAAATCACTGCCTATGACAGGATGAGCAATAATGTTATTCATTCCCACCGCGTGGCGTGGAGCAGGCTACCCCTCCTCAAATTTATTGAGGGGCTGTTAAACAGCAGTGTTAACCTGCCTGTCGTATCGTAATTGAATTTGGTCTAATTTAAACCAGAGAAATTTGAGGAGTTCATCCTTCTTCAATCAATAAGCTCCCCTTCAGCGACCCATTTCAAGATCGCTTCATAAAAAATAACGCGCTTTCTTTGAATAAATGTGCTCACCCCAGCAGAGCTCAGAGCTGAGCAGCTGCTCCCACTGACTCCTCACTGGAGAAGGGAGCCCTGCTCTCAGCCGATGGCCATTGATCCACCAGCACCCCCTCCGCAAAGGTGCTGATCGAGCTGTGGTCAGGGAACCTGGCCCCATGCAGAGGCTGCGCGGAGCCATCGTGACCATTCCCTGTTTTACAGGAGGTGCTGACGCCCTGGAGCAGAGCCAGCAGAGCTCAGGGAGTGCTGGGGCAGGTCCCCAGAGCGCGGCGCTCGGAGCCCGTGGCAGTGTCTGTTCGCGTGCACCTGCGTGCACAGGTGCGCACAACACACACGCACTCAGGGCTTGCCCTCGCCATTCCCGGTGCTGCAGGAATCCTGCCTGTCGGTCTGCGCCGGGCTGGAATGAGGAACTGAGAGCTGCGAGGCCAGCCCTCTCCGCACCCTAAGGGCTCAGGATGTGAGGAACAAGAGGATTGCGAGAGGCACGGACACACAGAACTCGGCCGGGAAGAGCGAGGATGGCTCTGGACTCAGGCTACCTGGGCGGAAGGCAAGGGATGCATTACTTAATTGCACGGTCGGCAGAGCCTCGGTTGAAGCTGTGGGCGGGACAGGTGTACCTGGAAGGAACAGCACACTGAGCAAACACGGCAGCAGCCCCCACGCCCGCCACGCTATGGTCCCCGTGGGGGTGGGCACATGCCCTGCATCCCTCAGGGTGGTGCCCAGGGCTCCCAGCACCCACTCCTGCCAGAGCGGAGGGCGGTGTTCCCGACAGAGAGCTCAACTCCAGCACTCACCTGGACCACCCATCTGAGAGCCCCAGTGTGCTGACCTCGGGCCAAAAATGCGACCTGGTTTCAGTTTCCTGACATTCTAAACAGAGGCTATGGGGCAGAGGCCGCTCTGTTTGTAGCAGAGAAGGGCCTGGGGCTTTCTCTCTAGTGCCTCCTCCATACCTGACCCAGTAAGATCCTGACCACTCCTGACCAGGAATGATCACCCTTTGGGCAGGCAGGAGTAATCTGAAGAGCAACAAGCAAAAGTTTTAAACTCTTAGGAAAAAAATCAGTAGCCAAGCCAGATGCTCCAAAATGGGTGTCTGGCAGCACACGACAGGTGCTCGCTGTGGGCAGAGGCTCTGCGTGCACTGTGCTCTGTAAAGGCGGGGGAAATTTTGGCTTCCATTCCAGATTCAGAAAAAAGACTACACTGAGCTATGTGCTCCGGGAAATGTGTGAGCCCCTCTGGGCAGCACAGACTGGGGAGCAGACACCCATTCTGGGCAATTCCTTTAAGGAATTTTTTCCTATTCTTCTCTTCATTCACCAAAAAGTGTATTTTTCCTTAAAAAATAGAATTTTAAAAAGTAGAACTTATCAGAGCAAAACAATTTCCCCCATCCACTCAGGGATGTTCACCAGAGCCCTGGTGCATCTTACCTATGGGATCTGTCCCAGGCCTGCAATAGTAATTGTTAGCATCACTCAGTGTTAGAACACATCCAGAATGAATCCATCATTTCTGACCTCTTGGCCAAAGCACACCTGTAGTGGCTTATGGGATGGGATGTTCCCGATTTGATCGGGTGAGACGGAACTGTTTGACAGAATAAGATGACGACCCAGGGGTTTTTTGGGGTATTTTTTTGCTCCATGCTGAACCCCTGACAGAACAGCACTGGGTTCCAACCCCCCTGGGCTGGGCTCTTCCCAGGGGGCCAAATGGCTGCTCTGGCCCTGTGGCCAGGATTGCACACCCTGCGTTGGAGTGGCCGCATGCAGCAACAGAGCCCGGCAGGTACCAGGGGTCTGCAGGAACGCTCTGCAAGTGGGAGCAAAAAAAAAAAAAAAGGGTGGATTTCTATAGGAAAACATGAAGAACAGAGATTTAGGTTTGTACCACTGGTACGGACCCTGTTCTGAATGCACCCAACTGCACCCACTGAAGATGCTGTTATGCTTTAATATCAATTGCTGCTAATTGGCAAGGACCAGCCATGAGGATGCATTTATACCCCTTTCAGTCCAGTGTGGATAAAAACAGGCTCGAACCATTTACTTGGTTTGGCCTCACTGATGAAACAATCACCTCCTTTTTGCCCCCAAACTGACGCTGGTATGATGAGGAATCCCCAAGCAGCCAAGGGTTAGTGCTGGCCGCCTGTTTTAAGGGGGGTTTCACACAACACGGCAGAGTCAAGTGCTTTACAAACAAAGATTCAACTCAACCGGTCTCCAAATCAGCGTTCAAAAAATTCCAGCCAGGAGGGAACCACAGTGGTTGGCCTCGGTGCCCTGCACCTCCTGCCCCATGTCTGAGGACGCCACACAGAAATGGGTGCCAAAACAACAACCAAAAAAAAAAAAAAAAAAAGAAAAAAAGAAAAAGGAGGAAAACCCCAACAGAAAGGAGTGCACTTCCAAGCTGCGAGAGCGTGGGGGGAATGGCTGTGCCATAGCGACTGCACAATGCAACATGGCCAAGATGCAGAAATCAGAGTGGAACCAGTGTCTAGTGAAGGAGAGCAGCGGGTTACCTACGGACTAGCCCTTACCTGAGAGATCCCCATAGTCCAGCTCCTCGGCCGAATTGGGCAACTGAGTAAAGCCTTACAAGTAAAAACAAACTCATTTTTCTCTGTGTTTCTCAAGCGACAAAAAACAACACACTTAAGAACTGAGGATGAATTTCTTGGGGGGAGGGGGGGAAGAGAATGCATCAGTCACTTGCCACCGTCTGCCGGTGTGGGCAGAGCCATCGTGTGACACAAGTGCAATCGTGGCCTTTATTACAGACAGAAATGTTCCTCGTTCTACACTGTTGGCACACGAAACATGGCATTGAGACCACTCATAACAGCATGCAGAGCCCCCCAAACTCTGCCATTCAGCTGTCACGGGGACAATTTCCCAATTTAGTCCAGGCTGATTTTGGTCCTGCATACATAGAGCAATGGAAAACTTGCTTCCAGTTTTGCAGCCAATCCAATTATTTTGGTCATGGTGACAAGTCTGGACATTTATCGATGAGAGAATATGAATATTGCACAGTGCATGTCATGGCCTGTTTGCAGCTGCGGGCTGTGTTGTCCACCAAACCATTGGACAAACCGGCTTTTTTTCATTTGCCCAAATGTGATGCATTTATGGAAAAAGCATCTGTCCCCAAAGCTATAAAGCAATCAGGGAGGCACATGGTCGTGGCCACCACAGGCAGCCAGCGCTGCCTGTGAGGGCATTAGTGCTGCTTGGTTTGGGAATTTGAGGAAGTGCTGGGGTCTGCAGGCAGAGCATCCCCATGGGTGGCCATCCCGGCACCAGTGACAGGGCAAACCAGTGCCGGGAGGCCACCCAGACTTACTGAAATGTGGAGTGGGGCAATGTTACCCTGTGGGCTGGGACTTCCACGACTCACTCTTGCCGCTGGCCACTAAAAGCAAATGCATAAAGCGAAGAAAAAAAATTCCCATGAAGAGATCCCGCATCCCTGGGCACTGGGGAACCTGGGATCGTCAGCTCACAGACTTGCTACTGGTGCTGACTGTCTGTTAAATAGCCAAGCTGTGAGTGCAGTATGGTCAATGTGCAGACTGGCCCCACTGCAGAGCAGCAATATGTATATTTATAAATACACACTGCTCTTTAAAGATCAAACTCATTTTCAGTGACCAGTTTTTAAATACATCAAATCACTAGGAAGCTATGTTGGAATTACCTCCTGAAGTGGGAAGCCATTTAGATTAATAGCAGGAAATTTGCTTGTGTGCCACTCTTGGGTTTCAGGGAGCCCTTTTCAGGTTTTCAGGAGCCTTTTTCCTATAAATGATCTATAAATACAACAGTTGACTCACAGAAGCACTGGCCATACAGAGCTGTACTTGGCAGAGGAGCCCTTCAACTTTTCTTTCTCCAAAATTGCTTCTGTAGAGTTCCCTTTAAAGGAACTACATTTTATCACTGATGAAAAAGGGCAATGTTACATTTTTTATGAAGCAAAAAAAATCCTTTTCAGAATAAAATTTGCAACAATTCCACAATTCCGTTTCTCCCTGCACTTGGGACACTACTTCTTGATTCTTCTCATTAAACTTCCATATTGATTACTAAAGCCCCTTCTTCTCACTACTGAGGGGATGAACTCAAAGTCTGCCACTACTCCTGTTAGAGAAATGAAAGGGAACTTTTCGCTCTGCTCCATTTCCCTGGAAATGATAAACACTCGGCAGGCACAGCCGGCACGGCGAGCACGTCCTGCAGCTCAGCCAGGTGCCCACATGAGGACCAGGCACCCCGGCTATATTTAGGTTCCTATGGGCTCCTACACTACATCCAGTTTTAAGGAAAAGCCAATTTCTCTCCCGTCTCAGGCTCTAAATAAGCAATTAGGGATTCCGTTTCATGGCGTGCGTGGCGGCGCTGCACAGAGCCGCAGCGTGCGCAGACAGCGCTGTGATGTTTTATTCAACCGCCCCAAGGACGGGAGCTCTAAAATGCATTGAGGAACAGATTCACTATTAGCTGCACTTTTAAGTAGGGCATTTCCAAGAGGGAAGGAGGCAGTCGGACTGGCAGAGATGCTTGATGATGGCAATGCAGAAAGCTCTGAGGCTTTTTCTGTGGCACCTGGCGAGGTGTACGGCACTCTGGGGTGACCAGGCTTTCGCTTCAGCCAAGCAAAACTCATTTTCAGGGACTGAGCACTATCAGAAAAAGGAACAAGAGCGTAGCACAATAGTGTTACCTGTTCTTGGACCAAACCTGCTAAGGCCACAATTAAAAACCCACATGGGCTTTCAGGGAAGAATTTCCAGCCTGTAAAATGATTTACCTGCTGCATAATGGGCCAAGTATTTTCTTATCACTCTTCATTTGTGATTGGGATGTTTTCCTTATTTTAACCTTCACTCCAGGCTTCCTGCTTTGCCAGCTTCAGAGGAGGCTTTTTCACCCTACCTTTCCATGACAATGAGCAGAAATGCTGCCTGTGCTGAGGCAGCATTGCCTGGTTCTTGCCTCGCCGGGGGAGTGGGGAGCAGCCCTGAGCCCCCATTGCTGGGTGGACGGATGGACGGACAGGGCCGCAAGCACAATGCCCTGCGTGGGCAACGCCCGCATCCTGGGGAATCACTCTGAGCTCTTGAAGCTCTCTGCTTAGAACCGGGTAAGGGCAGAATTTGGAAAAAACTGGACACAAGGTCAGTGTGTCCAAGGTCATGGCTGCTTAGAGATGTCCTGCTTGCATAGGGGGCAAACGTGAGCCGGGCATCTCACCTGAGGGGCTCCACAAAGGCTAGCACCGCATGAGGGCCGAGCTCTCTGGCCACCGAGCAGCAACAGGGGCCAGGTCATTAAAAACTGGCACATTGATTTTGGTGGGGACAGGGGCAGGGGAAGAAAATTGAAAAGGCCTGGCAGAAAAAGTGCTTTCTCCCCAGACTGAGTGGCGCAGACACTCCAGGTTGTTACTCTCCCGGCTCCACCAAGTTCTGCCCGTATTCCAGCTCAAACAGTGGGACCTGCGATGTCAGCCCCACAGGCACCCTGACCCCATGGGGGCACACTGAGAGGGAGGAGGGCTGAAGCTGGGAAACCCCGGCTTCGTGGGGTGCAGCGGAAGCACAAGCCTTCCTGCCGGCCATGACCATGCTGTTATTGGAGCTCTGGCAATGAACAGTGCAGAGAAAGGAGAAAGTGCATCAGAAAATTCACAGTTAAGCTCTCATTTTTCAACAAAAGAGTTAACAACATTCGTGCGTTAGGTCACTCATGCATCGCTGCCGTCAACTCCATTCCGTGAGGAAACGGGAATGGCAGGGCCTTGGCTGCTGCTGGGACATGCACACACATACAGGACTCCTTCCCCCCAGTCCTCTAGGATACACTCCAAAACTTTAAATGGCTCAAAACCCTCTTTCCCCGATTGAAGCATTGTGCTGGCTATACACTGGCCTTAGGTTCAATTTTCTTTGCTAGCAAGCTCTTTTTTGGGTTGGTTTTTGGTTTTGGTTTTTTTTTTTTTTTTTTTGGTTGGTTGGTTGATTTTCTTTTTTCTTCCCCCAATTCATTTTAAATCGTTTTTGGAGAAAATCCATTTGGCTGTATTCATGCCCATGCATTTCTAGTCATTCACAGACATGCTCACTCCCATCGGACATCGGAAAGAACAAATGGCCAACATACAGAAACACCTGGTATACTCCATACACACTCCAGCAACACAAGCTTGGAAAGAAATCCAGAGTCTTCACGGGAAAAGCACCCCACAAGGGCAAGCACGGGGGAATTTGGGACAAACTGGCTGGTTTTAAGGCAGGAAAGTTTGTGGCAGCTCGTTTGACTGGGATAGGTTGTCATTTCAGCTGGCTACCTCCCTGGCAGCAATCTTCCCCACAAAGAGGGTAAGCCCTCGAGTTAAAAATAGGCTTTTTATGGCTTTCCCAGAACAAAGAAAAAGGAGGAAAGACATCAGGAATTGCTTAAAAAAAGGGGATAAGGGCTCACCATCGAGCATCTGCCCAGCTTGTCCTCATTGCAGAGAATAAGACATGCCTACATTGAGCCTTTCCTGATGCAGAGACACCTAGAAAGGATGCTGGGAGTTGTGCTATCATCAAGGCTACCTGATCTTTAGGGATCAACATCCAGCCATGAACACGTAGCTACAAAATCAGCAACGTTGGCTCTTGACATTTAACACACACAGGGAGATCGTCACACAGACAAAACACAAGTGTGCCCGCAGATTTCCGATCTTTATGCCAAGTGAGAAAATGCATCCAAGTAGGTAAGTGATTTGGGATAAGAAGTGCAAGCCCCTTCACTTGATATGGGACATTGCTACTGAATGATTGCCCCACTCAGTCCTGCCTCTGACCTCGTCCAAGCAACACCTCAAGGGGAACAGGCGGGAGAACAGGGTGCTGTGTGCTAGGGATTTCTGTCAGTAAAAAAATCAGTCAGTTTATCAGAGTTAAAAGAAACTAGAACAGTGAAGTCCAACATGGATTAGCTGTAATTAAAAATTGTCAGAGGTTTCGGTTCTTCAGCTGAAAAGTAAGCTTGTGCCAAAAAATGGGATGCTCAACTTCCAGCCTGCAGCGCGTACGTAGGCTCGCCGGGGAACGGAGGAAGCTCAGGAAGCTGTCAAGCTGTTAGCTAGACTGCCTCGAGCAGACGAGAAGGGTTACTTTGCTAGACTGCTATGCTGAGACGAAAGTGTTGCTATTTGTTTTCCCAATCTCCTTCTGCAGTGTAATAACGCAAACTTCCCTGCCGACCTTGGAGGCGAGCGCTCCTCTGTGGAGCATCCCAGAATCCCCCGTGCTGCCCTATGCCAGCAGACCTGCTGGATGCCCTGTCTTAAAAACTAACTCAAAATGCAAGAAAAATGCTCAAAAAAAAAAATTTTAAACTTAATTCTTTTTCATGTGTGAAGTGACTCTCAAGTCAATGGATGGAGAATCACTTGGCATCGCTTGGACCTGGATGCCACTTCCATGGGGCTTGGGCTTGCCTGGCACCAGGATGATCAGCTGGGGAGCTCTCAGCAGAAATGACAAGAGCAGACAGACTTTCCAACCTTAGAACCCATGTTGCATTTATGAGATGAGTCCACCTGAAACACAGTTCTCCCTTGAAGACTCCAGTTCCCTTTTTGGCTTCCCCTTCCCAGGCTTGTCTTGCCACTCAGCAGCGCTGAGAAATAAGATAAACAGGAATGTGATACCAACCGTGAACTGCCGGTTCTGTCGTCGCCGTTGTGTCTACACACGGGAACAGAGGATTGGAGGAAGGGAAGAAACAGGAGGAACAGCATGCAAAAAAAGGGAAAATGGAAAAAATGGAACAGATAATATATGAGCAAGCTTTCAAAGAACATTGCGTGACAAGCAATAATAAAATGAAAGGCAAAAAGCATTTGAAGTGAGTTGCACTGTTTAGAAGACATGCCTCCAGTTCAAAAGCTATGAGCCTGAGGAAAACAGTAAATTTTTCTCTTTTTCCAGGACCTTGCCAGAACAATTACTGGTGGTTGCAAAGTCAGGGGAACAGGAGACAGGAGAGAACACCGACACCAATGGTTTGGTTGGTGGGGACAAAACAGAAGCTCCAGAGCAGGATGAGGAGCTGAGGCTCAGCACGTCGCTGTTACACACTCAAACACTGCCCTCACCAGAGCACCCATGGCCAGGGAACAGTCTGCTTCTGCCTCTCCTCCAGCTTCCCAGCCACCACCTGCATGAGGAATCATTTTTTTCAGCATAAAATATGTTCTAGAACTGGTAACTGTGGACAAACATTACCAGTCCCTCTGCTGCAGCAGGTACCTGGTTGAACAGCTATGGGTAATTAAAATATCCTGGATGGTTTTTTGCTGGTTAGTGTGAAGCTGAGTCTACTCCATATGGCCTACATCCCACTGGAAATTTCTTGGGGGGTGCTGCCTTGCCAACGGAGAGATGCTTTGTCTCTTCCACGTGTTTTCAAAAGGCAGTTTAAAAGACTGACCCAACTCTGAAGGCTTTTTCTGACAGTTATTTCCCCACACCAATAGGTTTAAACCAAATGTAACCACATTACCCGAATTTCCTGGCTTATTTAGTTGTTGCAGCCCATTTGCTTTCCATCTGGAGGTAGGTATTCCGTGGCAGGGGTCAGTGGCTGGAGCGGGCTGGCTCCTCAGAACGTGGCACTGAAATAAAGCCCCAGAGCCAACGGCCCAGCCCAGGTTTGTCCCAGCCCTGCGTGGTTCGAGGCAGGCAGTGTTTGAGTGAGTAACAGCGTGCGAGTGAGCGCACAGAAGCGCTGCACTGCGTGTCCCTGCACAGCAGCCGGAGCTTGGGTTTTGCAGCAACGACAGACAATTCACAGCGGCATTTCCCCTCGGTGACATGCTGGCAGAGAACCCGGGCGCGGGTCCCCTGCGCGGGCAGAGGCAGCAGTGGAAAAAGGAGGACCTGTTTCTTGGCAATTTAGCTGAGGACAGCCCAGGGCCGAATTCCTGAAGCAGCAGCAAAGACAAGAATCATACAAGGAATACACAATACTTACAGATACCAGGTCTACATGCTTTAATTATGGAAGCAAAACAAATAAACCCTGCACAGTTTAATAAACTGCACCAAGATTTGCATAACAGATTACCAAGCTGTCATTAGCCTGTTTCCACTGCCAACATAGGCTGTTCTCATCTTGGCAACCAAATCTAAGGCACCCTCAAGGAGGCCAGCCCTTGTTCTCCTGCGGGAGCTCTGGGGGCTGTAAGGGAAACCTTCCAAAGCCACGAGGAGACCAAGAGTGGGGGCTTTGCTTTGGTTTTGGGCAGCAATTCCCATTCGTTTTAACCAAGCAAATGGTGGAAGGGGAAATGGCGGTGGAAGTGGGGGGAAAGTCATTGTTTAGAAGGGGTTGTAAAACTGAGCATTAATTCCTGAGATAGCATCTTGACATCTATAAATAGTCTCAATTTACTGTCTTCCTGAAATAAAAAAAGTTATGTCAGCTTTTACACTAAATAGAGAATCTGCTGGAAGCAAACTTGTATTGATGTGCTGGAAGAGATTATTAGTCAAGAAAACAGTGCAAACTGGACAGTGCATCTCGCTTCCCCGTCCGGGGACAGAGACCAACAGGTTACACAAAATAAAGTTCTCAAGCGGTTGTAAGTGCGAACAAATATCCACGTCAAACAACATGTTGGCTGCAGCTGGAATGACAAAGTTATGATTAGCAAATGGTTTGGATGGTTGCAATAGGAAACACAGACTGGTTAAAGTTTAGAGTGAGCTTTCAGGGAGCCTTGTTCAATCCCAGTCTTCTTTGGGAAGAAGGACTGTACACACCAGTATTCCGGAGAGAACAACCCCGTGTTAAAGAGATGAGCGCCCCGACACTGGTGTGTTTCTACATCATCGTGTGGCAGAGGAGAGAAAAGTGGTCCCTGGTGCTTTGGTACCAAACCAGTGCATTCCTGTAAATCCGTGTGTGTCCTGGCCCTGCCGCCGTCACTCCTCACCCGGGAAGGAACATCCTGGCCCTGCAGTGCTGCTGCTCATACAACCCGTAACTTCAAGCTGCACTGGATAACTTCAAAGGTGCTTTCCTGAATCCTGGGTATGTGCCACCAGCTTCTGCTTTGCTTTCAAGACCAGCCACACGTCCATGTCAGAGTAGGCACACAGCACCCCAGGGATCAGCCTTCTGCCCCATGTCCTACAACAAAAAACATCTCTTCTCCTTAAATGCTGACCAACAAGAAGTCTTTGATACACTCCTGACTTAACTAATGTTGAACAAAGCCAAGGAAAGGCTTTGCCTCACAAAAAAGCACTGTTCTGGTCCCAAGCTATCGACACGCAGAACAGCTACACGACCACCCCGGGCTGATAGCTATCATTTAAAACGGAAAGCTGGTGATGAAGAACGAGCTGGTTTACCAGGTGTAGCAAAGCCAAGAGGACGTAGTAATCACATAACCAAACAGACTCAAGTCAATGTGGGATTTTCTACCTTAATATCAAAGCTTCTCTTCCCAATGCCAGTAAGGAAGAGAACTAAATGCGCTGTTTGGGAAAAGCAGAACAATGCCATGGACTTCCAAAATCTCCATGTACAAAAGCTCCTCAGAGGCCTGGTTTATAGTTACAGAAGGTACCCAAGGGAGTAACCACTGGCCTCTACAAAGCTGCAAATTTCATTTTATTGGGATTTCTGTGTAGCACTGGCCATAAGAAATAAATAGCTGCCAGCTAAGACAACTCAGATGACACCCAAGCTCTAGGCACTCACCACCTCATTAGGCAGCTACATAAGGGCACATGCACATACACACACACACACATATTTATAAAATTACTGCGTGGAGGCAGCTGGGCAACATCTCTCAGTGTTATGAGCTCCATCGCTGAGCCTCCTCGTTTTCTCAAATGGATTCTCTCCAACTCCAAACTGTTTGCGGAGTGTGACCAGGCCCTTTAAACTTGGCCATAATTAGTCCACAGCCTCAAACAGAACAAGCACGATGGAGGAATATTAAAACCCCAGCAGCAAAATTAAATTCCCCCGGTTGAATGCTGGAGCCGCAGTGCTGCAGCCTCGCAGAGGTACTCGGTGCTGGGGCTGAGGAGCACACACAGAATTACAGCAGCACATCCGCAAAATAACGGCAGAACACGCTGCTGCCTTTTAAATTTAAAGAGGCTTTAGCAAGTATAGATATCCATTCAATATATTGCTTTTTAAATTGCTTTCTGAACTGAAACCAAAAGCCAATCTGATCCCTGACGCGTGGAGCTCTTATTCTTCCTGATTTTCCAGACTACTTCACATGTACTGACCAGGGCGAGTGTGATTTCCTGCACATTGCTGCCTTCGCAGCAGCCTGAGGGAACAGCATGGGGCACTGCAAACAGATTCATTCCTGCTTTGGCTCCGGTCCTTGGGGCTGATGAAAAGCCCTACAAAACCCTTCCCGGCGTTCCCCTGGATCAAACTTCTGTGGGACACCAGCACAGATGTCACATCCCCCAGCAGTGCGAGAGCTGAGGGGTGACGGGACTCAAACACCAGAGTGCAGTGGCACGTCCATCCTTTCCCTCACCACAGCCACCCTCTCCCTCACCACGTGCTCCTCCAAGGATGGATGGAGATGTCCTTTGCATTCCAAAGCCCTCTGACCTACTCCATACAGCACTCCAGGTTGGCTCTGAGTGCCCCTGTTCAGGCGTGCTGCAATGGGCTCTGGAGACAGCCTGATTAGCGGACCAGATGTTTCACAAAAATCATCACAATCTGTACGGATGTTGTGTGTGACCAGAAAAAAAACAGTCTGAAATTAACACAGTGGCTCCAGCCATGCTTTTGCATGTTTCCCCATACAGATTTGGGAGGATTTTGGTTTGATTTCAAGCCCAACCTTGCATGCGCCCCATGCTTCTGCTCAGCAAGATGATGGTTTGTGCACTGCTTATGCTGTGTCACCAAGGGCAAGGCCAGATATGATGGATCCTGTCTGCAACTGGCTGGACGTGGGACTGAAAGACTGAATTTTATTTCATTTTATTTCCTGTCCCAGGCCTGTCAGCTCTACCTTTAGCCCGTTTAATGTGGACACATCCTGGATGAAAATGTCAGAAAGGCACAGAATCATCTTTAAATTAACTTGACATTTTACCAGGGACAAGCAGAACTTTCAACAGAAAGCAAAAGTTAAATAATAAATAATTTGGGGGAACAAATCCCTGGGCTGTGTCCCTGCACAGCGGCATCAAGCATCAGAACGTGTCACAACTCGACAGCAGACTGGAAACGCTGAGAGCAAACCGGCAGCCCTGGCTGCTCCTGCTGACGTGCCCATCTCCCGTTGGCAGCACGGGCACCTCCACATCCCCGGAAAAGCCAGAGACTGTAAGAGAGTCCAGACTGCTGAGCTGAAGCTGACCACTCTGAGCTGACCAGGCAGCAAACGTGTTTCCCTTTTACGATTAAATTCCATGTCACCACCTGCAGCAGCCCCAGGCAGAAGTGGCCATACCTGAGCCGACGCCACGATCCTGCCTGTGCTTTAGTCATCCCCACGCTGCATCTTTGCCTCCCACAAACCCACTGCAAGGAAATCTGAGAAAAGGATGACTGGCACTGCATTATTCCTGCCCACCAGCCACTGGGATTACTGTCGGAATAAACCCCCTGCAACTGCAGCTTTTCACACCACCAGCCGTAATCAGGAAAGGACAAACTCCTACTGAGAATAAAACCATCATTTTTCTTGTATTGAGGAAATTTTTTGGCACGTGAAATGCTCTGAAAACCTGCAACACTATTTTTGCTCATGGAGTTCACATTTCCATGCGCTATTATTTTTAAGGCACCTGGGATGACACAGAAGCATGCTTCTCAGGAGACAGTGCCTGGCCCCGTGGGTGACAGGAGATTTCCACTACCAGGTGTGCCCCTGCTCAAGAGCTGATATTCCAACTCAGCATCAATTCTCAGCTCCTGCTTTGGAGCTTGCTGGCTCCGACACACCTCCAAGCCAAGCAGAGCTTGCTCCTGTGCTTGTACAAATCCTGAGCCTCAGGAAGGAACTCAGAGCTGTTTCCACAGGATGGGCTTGGTGCTTCCCAGACGCATTCACCGAGGGGGCTGGAGCACCTCTGGGAATTCTCAAGTGAAAACCACTACCTGCAGTGTTAGAGCCCCCTGAAATATACACACACACCCACATACACACGTCCCTGCTCCTCCAAGGGATCAGTGGGATTTAAAATATGCTCTAAATGGGCATTCCAGGGAGGACATCAGGAGCCCCCAGCCTGCTGCTAATACTGCCACAAAGGGTGGAGAGCAGCGCCTTTGCAGAGTCAGCAGCACCCACTGCAGGGCTGGCAACACCGGCAACCTGCACGTGTCACCCCCAGTTCTTCACCAAAACTGCTGCCAAGACACCTGTGCAATTCCACCTGTGGAGAAAGTGTGGGAAATGCAAATGTGCAGCTAGGAATGATGCCGTGGATCCTGGAGGTGGGTGTGTCAATGGACCGGGCGGCAGCGAGGAGGCTGGGAAAGGCAGGCAAAGGCTCCGCGCCGTGCTCCAAGATGAGGGCTGGGCTGTGATTAAGGACCTTTATCTCCCAGGAAACAACAGCTGTCCAAGCCCAGCATTTCAAGGAGCGACTCCAGGGTAATTCAAATGATGCCGTTTGCTGTATCGTATTGTACATCTTAATGAAGAAAGCCACAAGGACAATTTAACTGATAAAGAAGGGCTTGGCAGTGATAACGGCTGAAACACCAAAGGATGGCTGGAATACCAATGTTGTTGGAGGCTACGTGGAAAAGATCAAGCTGTCACGCAGGAAATCTCTTCAAGCACCTACACTAAAGTGACAGAGGGAAAGCTCTAAAGGTCGTGGTGTCTGGAAACTTCACCACTGCTCAGCTTGTCCTTTGCTGGAGAAAGCATCAGGTCAGCTTTCCAAGAGCTCCCCCAGAAACTCCCTGAACCAATAAATCAAAAGGACAACTCCAAGGGCAGAATTTTCTAGGGTCACCTGCTAGAAACTGCTTCAGTGCAGCCTCTCTCCCCATGTTTTATTCAATTAAGGCAAGACAATTGTTTTTCAGAACTACTCCATGGTTCCAGGGGACATGAACTAGGTCAGGGTTATACTAGAAGTAGGGGGAGAAAAGCAAAATAAAGCAGATTTCAAGTCCACCTCATCCTAAGGATTGGATTCCACTGGGCTGGCTCTAGATGCCTGGATTGCCAGCAGCTCAGGGAACGCCCCGTTGGCTCCCACTGCTCCTCTGTCAGACAGGAAGAATGCAGGAGCATTCAGCTGAGGATGGGAATTAAGTTATCAGGTGTCTCTCGAGGCTTTAAAAAGTGTTCCAACACTATTCTGCTATGTAATTCTAGAGATTATGTTAATTTGACCTAATTTTTTCCAGCCACAAAGTCTCTTAACTATCAAAGGGCAGAAGTTGGTGTGGCTCCATGCTCCTGAGCACCGACTGGAGAGGACACACATGCACATCTGCACAACAGAGGGGGAAGCCTTGACTTGACTGTTCTGGCTGGGAAAAGCACACTGAACTCATGGGCAGAGGACGGGAAGACGCATGTCAAGAAGACTCAGTGCCAGGGAAGAAAATAATAATTTCTCTTATCAGCATTAACGAATCTTCTTCCGACAGATTGTGAGCAGGAACTGCTGGAATCAGGGAGCAATATCACATTTTCATTACTTTTCCAGCCTCCTCAGCAGTTCAAAGCCAACACAGAAAAGCATCAAGGAGGCGATGGAGACCCACTGGGTTCTGCCACCAAGGTCTGAGATCCTCCACCACTGCAAACAAAGGTGAGAGAATGATGCTGGACAGCCCCGTGCTCCTTACCCCAAGGGACCTCTGCCAGGCTGATGACACGGCCATTTGTGACTGCAAGAACCACCCCCCTCCCCTTCTTATTTTTAATATAAAAAAGCTGAAAAACTATGTGGAGGAGAGCCCAGAAGCTACTGAGCATCCACAGACAAGCCGCAGCACTCACAGCAGGACAACAACCAACCAAACTGCTATTCCTTGGGAAGAACCAACCACTACTGAGCACCCTGACACAGCAGGTGAGGACAAGCGAGGACAGTGCAAGCTTTGGAAGGCAGTGCTGGGGCAACCCCTAAAATGACAGGCCGGTAACAACCCAGTTCCCAGGAAAAGGACTGTCATTAATGTTCGCAGGCACCACTGTTAACTTAAGGGGTTATCCAAGCATCAAGATACATTGCTCCTTTTAGCCTTCCAAAAGTCACTGAAAGCACGGGCAATTACCGTCAAACAAAGAAACCTGCGAGCGCATCCACGTACAGCCCGTGGGACACACGGGCCGAGCTTCTCTGCAAACAGCTCTTAGGGAGGCTTTGAGAAAGCTTCAAACCTCCTCTGAAACGAAAGCAGGTTAAGTCTAGAAATCAAAAACACGGGAGAAGGGAGACTGTTCACAGCAGAGCATCCCGAGCATCCCAAGCTGGGTGCCTGGAGCTGGGTTTACCGGTAAGCACCTGGAGGGAGGAAGCAGAGCACGGCGAGGGCTGGCAGCGTGGTGGTGGCCGCCGGCGCGTTAAGGCACGTTGGGAGAGAGGCTTCGCCTGCGTGTCCGTGCCAGCGGGGCCTGGCTTGGGTGCAAAAAACCTCGAAAGGAAAAGAAGCCACGAAACGCCCTGGACAGGATGGTGAAAGTCAGCTGAGCAGCATCATAAAAGCAAATAAAACGTGAAGGCATTTACACAAGGGGTGGTTTACAGCAACAGTAAATGTTGTGCCATTAGGTATTCAATGGTCCATCCTCACCTGCCGTTTGTCACCTCTGCCTCAAAAAAAAAAAAAACCCCACAAAAAGCAGCAAGCAAAAGCAAAAGCAGCGGTTGGAATAGGAAAGGTCAGAGAAATGACAATGTGGATGGTTACAAATAAATCAGAAGGGTTTTCCTGATGAGTCAGGTCTGTGAGGAGGTATGAGGATGTGTCAGAGAGAGGTGTCATGATCTTGCTGGTTGTTTTTATTCATCTTTTCTCAAAAGACAAGGAAAATCTCACAAGCTGAAAGGCAGCTCCTCAAGAAGGGCCTATGGATGGCATTCACTCAATAAAAACAACTGGTGGAATTCCCTTTCCTGGGAGAGTGAGGGAGAAGCTTATCACAGAGAAAGACCAACACCTCAGCGTGAGAAAAAGCATCTTGAGTCTCACCAGGCGAATTGAATTGCCGAAGACCAAACTTTCTGCCATAAATTGCTCAGAAATTGATACTGACGGGATGGAGGCTGAAACGACTGCCCGTGCTAAGCGAGCTCTAGGGCTGTTTGCATCCCGTGTTTGAAGTACCCAGTACTGGCCACCAGTAACTGAATTAATCACTTTTCCTGCCACGACAATTCCCACGTTTCAGGAACACCCCTCACCCACGGCAAGGACCGTCTGACACGTCAAGCTGCCAGACCAGGGCTCATGCTGTGGGTGGGCGTATTCGAGGGAAAAAAAATACTGCAAGTGATTGGTTTGTTGTTTTTCCCCAGGCTTCATGCTCTGCTTATATACATAAAAGACAATAAACATTCAGGACATTTCCAATGGTTATGAAGGTACCATACCTGTGATGGTGGTAGGGATGGTGGTGGTAGTGGTGGTGGTTGTTGTGGGAGGAGGGATAGTTGTGGGGGGATCTGGATAAAATATAAAAAGGAAAATAATAAAAAAGCAAATTAAGAAAAAAACAAGCAGAACACAACAGCGGTCAATCGTGATCAGAGGAAAACAAGGACGCTAAGAAGCAGCGCGGGGGTTGGGGGCCTTTCCTTGGCTAAATCCCAGGGGGAGAGCCCAGCAGCTGCAGGGACAGCGGGGCCAGATCCTCTGCCCATGCTCACTCCGGCTGGAGAACCTGGCCCCAACCTCTCCCCCCTTTCTGCCTTCTACAATGCTAAAAAAAAAATAAATAAAACCCAGCATAAATTAGTCAATGAGAGAGAGAAATGGAATGGGAGAGGCATAAGAAAAATAAACTGCACACTTTCCACAACAAAAAGACCAGTTTGCACATACAAGGAGAGACACAGTGGTGCTTTTGGGTGGTTGTCTACGGATACATTTGCAAACCCAGGTGGGAGGGCTGTGTGAGGGGCCCTGCTGTGCTTCACAGCCTGAGCATTAACAGCACATGAACAGATCTCACTGTCTTCCCAGGGCCGTGAACCTCACTGCTCTTCCTCTATAAACACATGGCAGCAGGATGTTAAAAACTACTTCAAAGATGGTAACGAACACAGAGAAACGACAACATCATTGCTGAGTATCAATTTCCAGGTATGAGGAATTCCACCAAGATCTTTTAATTTAAAAAAAGAAAAATCAGTATTTTTCTGACAATTTCAGTTGTGCACTCTTGTTTTTGCTACTAGGGCATCGTTAATGAGATGTTTCTCTCTGTGACCAGTTCTCAGATGGACTGGACCTGTTGAGATTCAAACCCTGCTGCTTGTCACGGGATTGATGTTACACACAGGGACACATCCTTATCAAAACTATCGGGCAGGAGAAGGTAGATATGAGAAGATGTAAAAGAAAAAATATGTATCAATGCCCAGATGATCAAACTGAATGCGTTAAGTAGTCGGAAAGACTTTGAACTACGGATTCATTCGGCAATAATAGAGCATGAAACCTTTCATGGGCTTTTGATTTCAGGTTTCCTCCGTAGCACGTCAGCTGTTCCTCACTAACACATCTGCTACTCTTTTATCTCTGAGCGAGCTCCCTTGGATCCCCTAATTAAGATATCTGAACTTTAATTATATACTGCACCTTTATTATATTCCATCCAACTTCCCAAGAGTTAAGGAATGTCACCTCATAGTTCGCTATGCTATGAGCAGTCACTGTCTTTCCCCTACATCCCAAGGATCCCAGCCCCTGTGCTTCTCTCTCACTCCTGACCCATACATCTCCCTGAGAGCAGTGGGGACCCTCACAGCTGAGGCACAGCAGCACTGAGGGAAGGGCCCCCAGACTCACACCAACCTGGGACTGGCTGTGTCGTGGGCTCTTCCTCCAGAAAAACAAAAACAAAAAAAAAGCTGGTGTGCTAATGGAGCTGGAAGTTTCTAGCAATGTATCTGGTATCTGCCCAGGCCCATGGGGAGGAAAAGCATAAAATGAATTTTAGAAATGAACATGTTTTCAGTGTGTGCCAATGTGATTATACATCCCCATCCCACATGGGCAGCTGGGAAGGTGCTGGGCACAGCTCAGCTGCTGGAAACCGCGTCAAACCCCCGACCTGCAGAGATGTCCCTTTGGAATGGGACTGCCTGAACGCTGCCTCTCCTGGAGCTGTGCCAGACCCTGCTCTGCGTCTGTAGCCCCCCAATTCCCACCCTAACATGGCTTGGGGAGCTCTGCACCGTGAGCAGCTGCAGCCACAGCCACAGCCAGCCCGGCGAGGACAGTGAGGCACGTCCTGCCACCAAGGCTCCCGCCATGCCCACAGAGACGTGGCTGCACGGACACAGACCCTGGTGCTGCTGTGGAATTGGCTGCTTTTGGTGGTGAAAGAGGTGTTAAGTGCCCCACCACTGAGCAGGATGAGACCTCCATGCTGAACCTCCCCCCAACGGCAGCTCCAGCTGGGCTCTGTACCAGGAGGATTCAGCTGATGGCCACAGCCCAACCACTCCCACCCCACTCTGGACTTCTTCTTAAATCAAGGGTTAAAAGGATCCCTTATGCTGTCCAGAGTGCCAGAGCCTAGCAGGATGCTGCCAAACGTGCAGAAACTGGAGATGATGGGGTGTGTAAAACCCTTCTCTGCCCATGAGCAGCCCTTCTCTACATGGGCAACACATTGGCCAGATGCCTAAGCTGGAACCCACAGGTCTCCATCCTCCTTCCAAGTAATGCTGTCTTGGGTCTCCTCCTGTGGATTTAATCCCAAGAAGGAGCAACCCCAAGGAAGTCCCGCGCTGTCTATTCTCACCCACATCCAAAATGCAGAGTAATTATGTGAGATTTCCCACAAGCTCTAAACCTCAGGTCAGTAATGCTGGGGAGGTTCCCCCAGCTCTGCCTTGGCCCAAGATGGGTACATACAACTACACAAGGAGGGAAACCACCTGCCCCACAGCTGCTTTATGGCAGCAGCTTTCATGGTTTCCACCTCATGGGGAACCGCCTGTGTCCTATTCCAACTGCTTTGCTCTCTGCAACATTGGTTGTTTCTTTAAACACTGATGTAAACAAGTGGGTTTTTAATATTGTGAGCATGCAAATTACCAATCATAAATGCGTATCTGACTTCATTTTGTAAACTGGAGTCTTGTGGAGTGAGAGGCACTAGAAAAACTACCCATATGATGGTGTACATGAGTTTTGTATAAGCTCAAAGCTGTCGCTATCTTGAGTCTTTGGGCAAGTTTCTAAGACTGGGCTTAAAATCACTCCTGCAGAGGTGGCATTTGGAGAGGTATGGGAGGTTCTCCACTTTTTGACTGTATCAGAGCAACTACCAGAGAGCTCAGACCGCAGAGCTTCAGGCGGCTGTTGCATGGAACAAACTTCAAACCAAGTGGAACCGTAGCATCGTTCAGGTCGGAAAAGACCAAGACCCACCATGAATTCAGCCCAGCCACACACAACTGCTCTTAACAGAAACTTTAAATACTCAGCCCAAGGAACAGCTCATCTTTAAACTGAGGCATCGCTCTGCAAGTGCCTCCTGAATCTCCACTCCATGCAACACCTCATGGCAGGAGCGTGAGGTTTACAGCAATGCCAAAGTAAAGCAGAGGAAATGAAGAATTAAAGCAGGTACTTAATAGCACTTTAAAAGATGCTGAGGCATGTTTTAGTGTCTGCCCAGCCGCTCAGACAGGCTTAAGGCATCTCATTCCTCCAGTTTATTTACTGGTTTGTAATTGTCTGGGGATGCTGGCTGATTAACTTGCTAGTGGAAGGCTCGAAACTCCTCAGACCATTGTTCAGGCCACTGGAGGAGGTGTTACCAAAAGGACAAGAAATCATTGGAGAAGTCCTAGGAGAACTGCACAGTTCTCCCCATGCCCCTGCTCTGGCTTTCCCTTAGGCTTCAGCTGGCAGCACGGGGTGGGAGCTCCCCAGAGCTGGGACAGGCTCTGTGCCTGGTGCACACACCGAGAGCCCCAGCAGCACCCCAGTGGTTTCCCAGCCCCTACCCCAGCCCAGCACAGCGTCGGGGTGTCAGGAGCTACCTGCAAACCTGGCATTGAGCAAATGTTAAGTTCTGTCACAGCTTTCCGAGCAGGGCATGTTGCAATTACGTGTAAACGAGTCTAGAAGAACGGTGGTTTTCTCACGTACCGTATACAAACAGCATGTAATCCGCATGTGATTTCCCCACCGCGTTGGAAGCCTCACAGCGGTATGTACCATTATCTGTTTTGTTTAGGTTACTAATGAGAAGGTTTGAACCAGACACTACAACGTGTTGAGGCATCTCATCATCTACTCTTAACCACCTCATGTCCGTAGGCCTACAGAGGAGGGAGAAAAAGAAACAGTCACATTACTATTTTCCTATGGTCAAGATGGCATCTTCAAAAGTTCATCCACAGACAGAAAGCCCAAACCAAGAAAAACTGTAAAGAAACAACACATACTTTTTTTGCACTACTCAAGCCCAGATGCTTTCGGGCTTCCTCAATTTAAATTTATTTTAACCCAACAGGAAACTGTATCCAGAGCTTAAATTTTCTGAAAACACTAATGCAAGCAGGAAGAAAGTTCATTAGTGGTTAATCATTCGCTTACTCAGCAAACCTGAAAGCTCTGAGGCTACAGACTCAAGTGTTCATCCACAGGGTGCTCTGAGGGCAGAGCTGGACAGCAGAACAAGTAAGGTTTTGTCAAGTTTGAACCCTTCCACAAGCTGCCAGGGACCTGGTGACCTCAGTGAGTGCTGTGCCGTGCACTGAGGGAGTTCCAGCCCTTCTCCTGTCCCCCAGCCCACCTGGCAGCCCCTTCCTGCACCCCACCACTGATGGAACCCACATGGGCAGTGGGTCTGCAACATTCAGGGAATGAGCCTGGTTTGTTAGAGGTGGTAAAGATCAGGAGCGCTGAGGGGCTTGGGGGTCTTTTGAGTTTGTGGAGGTTTTTAACATCTATTACTATTATGTCTTTAAGCGGCCGTAAGGGGACAGATCAGCTCCTTCTCAGCAAGAAAACTCCAGCATCCTTCAGGCCACTCAACAGTGAGCTCTTAAAGAGGAGTTTCCTGCAGCACAGCTTCTCTCAGCCTGCCTGGCTCCAAGGCTGGCAAGCAAGACTGCATGATGCCGGAGGTATCCCACAGCTCAGGCTTTTCCCTGGGTCCAAACAGTAGATGACTGCCATGATGCAGAAGCTTCAACATCCCAGCCATGCTACTGGATGGATCCAGCACCAAGCAAACTCAGCTGGGCATTGGCTGACTCTGGTTTTGGACATGGGCTCAGTGTTCTGTCCCTCGCTGCCACGACATCGGCACACGAACCACGGTGTGGGCAGCAGCAGCTCCTGAGAGAGCCCAAATGCAGTTTAATTTCAGTGTGGGTGGGAAAGGTTTGAATGCTCCTGGCTACAGTTTTTAAAGGGCTCTTTGTGCTGTGGAGTCCTCAGGTTTCCCAGCTGGTACATGACACAGCAGCCACTGCTCAGAGAAGTGTGTCCCTGGATCCCCAGAAGTGACCATTTCAGCATCTTCCCACTTCCGTCATAGTCTTAGGGGGTTGTGTCTAATCTAACAAAATATCTGTATTAATACCAAATAGAAATTTCTCCTCTCTGGTCTTTTTTCCCTCTGAGCTTCCTTCCCCCAATATTTATGTTGCCAAATTTTGCAGAGAAGTTACTTTGCTTAACTGGAGAAACCTCCCCCTTCCTCTAAAACCTCTGTAAAAGACTTCATGAAACCTCTTTATCTTAAAAAGATGGAGCTAAACCCAGCTCATTACTTTACTGTGTATTTTCTTAGCTTTGGGAGACCCAGGTGAAGTGACCCAGAGAAGCCAATTCCCAGCACATCAGCAGCATCAGCAAGCTGCCAGGGAGATGTGTCTGTCCTATTTAACATGGGAATGTCTTACTCATAGCCTGCAAGGAAAAAATGTAGAAAGCCTGTTCATTAGATCCCCAGCTGATAGCAAATGGGAGGCACTGCAGGTACCCAGGGGAACAGGAATGCAAAGGGGCTTGGCAGGCTCTGAGCAGGGAATAGCTACTAAACAGAATTCAGCAGGGACGTGCCAGCCTCTGATGTACAGGGAAGGGATTGGCCTCGTGCCGAACAGAAGAAACTGGGAAGTGGGAATCAAGCAAATACTATAGGAATCAAGAAAATACTGTGGAAGGGGATGTAGGCTACCAGGGAGGATGAGGGCAGCCTGAGCTGCCTCGGTGCTGGGTGCCCGCCCTGCCCACGCTGCTGAGCTGGATGGGGTCCAGCTCCTCACGCCCCAGCTCTGGGCATGCTGCCAAGGAGGCACTGACAGATCTCAGGGATGTTTGCAGAAATCTTATGGACATGATGAAAATAAAGAAGGATAGTAAATACTTGACAGCCATAAATCCAAGTGGAAGAGAAAGTATTTAAAAGAAAAAATAAAGCCGACAAAACTTAAATTAGAACAGCAATGAAAGTGTGAGAGAAAATCTACCCTCCCTTGCCAGGATTCTCCTGATGCATAAATTTCTTCAACTGCCTAAGAAAGCCTCAAGGGCTTGGCAAGAAGAGGAGAGAGAATAAAACTGGTATTCTATAAAAACCACACGGGGCACCAAGGGGGAGGAAAACCATCACACAGTGAGTACAAGCAGAAGGCTGGACTGCCTTACCTGGGGATCCATCCCACTTCCCCAAGGGCTCAGTGCGGAGTCCTGGGCTGGCGTCCACGCACCGGCACCTCCTTGGGCCACAACTGCAGCCCCTGACCTTGCTTTCGCAGATTAATCAAACCCAAGATTAATTGCAGATTAATGCCACCCAAGCCATTCCCTGGGGGAAGAGGTGTCCAGTTGGGAGCCTTTCCCTTCTGCACCCGAAGGCTGCTGCACGGTGGCCGGGAAGAGCTCTCCTAGGAGCTCTTCCAGAGGAAATCCCTGGGCCATTAGGCACACAGGAATAAATGCAAATCAAACCAGATGTCTTCAGTGGACAACAGATGTTTGGGTGCAGGAAGCATCTCTCTCCTTCACTCTGGGACATTGTCTTCGCAGCAGAGAATGGCAACAGGAACAGTGGCCATGCAACGTCCCGTCACCACCGGCCACCCTGGGCCGTCCCTGGGAAGGGTCCAACTTACTGTGGCTTTCCAAAGGCTGTGCACGTCAGCTCCAGCGGCTCCCCTTCTCTCGTCAGGCCTTGCAAGGGGTAATTCTGAGAAACCCGCACTTGAGGCTTATCTGCAGGACACAAAACATGGCTCCGTGAGCCCCGGGCCACGCTCCCGCCGCTCCCCCTCGCCCGTGGAGCCGGCGGCACCGCGAATCCCGCCGCGGCACCGCGCTGCCCGGGAAGGGCCTTTTGCTGCACAGTTCATCTCTGAGCTCGCTCAAGCTAAAAGGAACTCATTTGCCTTCATGCTGAGGGGAAGCTGGAGAGACCCGTGGTGCCCAGAATTGAAGGGTTTTGTGGTGTATCAGCGATTCCTGCACCACAACACTCCGAGTCCATGAGTGTTAACACGCTGGGCTGGACAAGAGACGCTTGTTAGAGACACCAACAGAGCCACAGCCACCGCTGCCTCTGTGTAAACAACAGGAGGTTGTATTTCGTCCAGACAAAGCTCCTCTAAATCCTACAATAAACAGAGAATTAAAGCATGGATAGTTAGGGAGCCAACTAAAAAACACTTTAGTAAGACCCTGCAGGAAAAAAAGAGCCAAACCACAAACCTAGAGTCCACAATTAAAAAATTCATTACCTCCCATGACTGAAACAGAGATTAAAAACGCAATGTGAGCTGTAGCTAAAACATTATCAGCGCAGGAAATCAATTCAAGGCTACAAGTGCCATTAAGCCATAGATATTTTTCAGGAATTTACTCAACTGTAAGGAACAAAGGAAAGAAAAAAATCAGTATGCATAAAGGTTGAAACCATTTAAATGTTTCTATTTCCTTTGAGAGTAACTGCTACCCAAAATACTGGCTGGCTGCATTTTATTAACTGTGTTTAACTCATTAACATGCCTCCTATGGAATAATAGAGATTACGAAAAAAAACTTGCATGTCAGGATTGAACCAATTTAAACTCTCATAATTTTCAGTAATGGAATAAGCTACACAAGTAAATCCTCTCCCGAGATGACTCTACCACAACATTTCATCAACTAATCCCTATTACAGATGCTTCCTGCAACTCTGGAACTGGGGTGTCCTTGTGGGCTGCGGGCGGTGGCAGCTGTGGGACAGCAGTGCTTTGGGGTGTCACTGGCCGAGGGGACAAATCCCAATCCCACAGGAAATGGGGCGGCTTCAGTGTGCCTGGAAACGCACTCCAGCCCTGGAATGGCAGTAGCACTGCACAAGGAGCACGGGAGGACGAGTTCACCCCAGTGTTACGCAGCAAATAAATCACCCACCACATCCTCAGCACTGCGCTCAGCACTCCCGTCCACAGCTCCCACCCCCACAGCCATCTGCTCCCCATTTCTGATGGGCTTTGCAGCAGCACCACCAGCCCGTGCCAGGAACATCGATGGTTTATATCTGTGCAGTCGAAGGAGAAGGAAACCTTCCCAGCCCAGTTTACTCAGCACATGTGGACTGAAACTACTCCTTTTCCATTAGGTGAGTTTAGTACTCCTAATGAGCTGTTTACTAATGACAATTACTTATGGAAATCAGGAGGAATACACCCAGGCTCACTGTAGGAGAACAAAGTGCCAACTCCATGAGCTCCCACCAAGCTCGGTGAGCCCTTCTATTGCCACTTTCCAGCCCCATGGGCTTCATTAAACTGACGATGGCAGTGAACTGGAACCATCCCATTTGGATCCAGGTGCTGTCGAGGCGTCACCTGCAAGAGGAACCTGGGTTTATCAGCACATGTGCCTGCACTGCTGAAGCCACGAGTTTCCCAATGGAGTTACCACAGGAAAGGACTTGTCAGCATGCTGGGAATCACAGAGGGCACTTAGGCAAATGCACCTGAGCCTGAAGGATTCAGGGGCATGGCTGGACACTCCAGAGAACCAGCTGGCATTAGGCTCATGGCACACAGAAAAAATTTCACTCAAGCATCTGGAGGGGTAGTAATGTCTTTTCCCTTTGTTTAAGGACGTGCCTTTAGACAATCTTAAATTCTACTTCCAGTGCTCACACCCTGCCTCACACCAAGCCAGTGTATTTCCTGCAGATTATGGACTCTGAGTGTAGGTTTGTGAAATGCCGAGCGCTGTGGGACCCCGAGCCCAGCTCCTGTGACATTTAGCAGCGCACATGGACAGAGCACCGATGGTTCCAAGGTCTGCTCCAGCCCTCTGCCACCGCCCTGTTACAAGGCACACATTCCAGCAGTGATGTCTGCGGCTCTGGAACGTGGGGTGATGACCACCTTGGATGGTAACAGGATTACGACGCAAGAAGTGGCAGTTTTCACCACCTAGTGCATTCCAGTGCCCCGAAATCCTCAACCTGGAACTTCATAACATCACACCACTGGATTGTTACATAAAAATAAACACTTGCATCTGGGCACCCAAGGCCCTGTGTGCTCTATGGCAGCCAATTAGACCCAACAACCCACAGCTATTTCCTACTACGCCGCTTTCTAGCAGCTTAAAAAAAACAGCCTCGTAATTTAATAAGGCACCTTTATTAAGCTAAATTCATTCAAAAGCTCAGAGTGATATACAAGGTTAAATACCAGTCGTCTAAAGGTTACACTGTAGCAGCAGCCAATTTGAAAAACTTATTACAAAGCCATTCTGCGTTTGATGAGATTTCGCTCACAACAGGCGTGTGCCTGTGTGCTGGGGTCTGCTGGGGGCTGCAGCCCCCAGAGGGACCATGCACCCCAAAACGCTCACCTCCCCTTCAGGATGCCACTGGCCACCGAAGCCTGCACCCCTTGACTTTCACAGCTCTCAAGCTCCGTGCTTGGGAACTTACCAAACCACTCCAGTTATTCTGCATTTGTCCCAGTTCTTCCTTTTTTAGCTGCTCGCCCCATTTTTGTGCCATCAGCAAAGATTATTAACAGTGACTTTTTAAGAACTTCAAATGCTTCAACTGAACAGCATCAGGCCAAGCACCCAGGCCCCTGCGTTCCCTCTAAAAATACCAGCACTGCTGATTACTCCCTAATGACTACCCTTTGAGATCTGCCAGTTAGTGATTTCTTAATCCATTTAAACATGCACTTCATCGATAATGCTTAGATGTCATTAATCAGCTGAGATAAAACATTACACTGAGTTCGGGGCCTTACAAAAGCCTAAGCCTATTATTTCCACCCGTTTCCTTTCATCAGGCCAGCCCACAATCTCCAAGGCAGGCGAGCTCACTGCCCCACAGCCTGGCACCAGGCAGATTTGGCAAGCCTGGCTCCTCGTGCACCCAGGGTACCGTGATGCTCCAGGGGTTTTGGCTGCGGGACCCTCGCTGACCACCCCCAGCAACAACCCAGCCCATCCTTCCCGGAGAACACGCTCCGTGCTGAGGCTGAAAACAGCCAAAAAGCTTCTTCCCAAGTGCTGTGCTGGGAAACCAGCACGTGGCGTCTTTGGCAGCGCCAGACCCCAGCCAAGAGAGGAGCCAGCAAAACGGACTCTGCCAGTGATTCAGCCGAGCAGGCTCTGGCCTCTGCCAGGTGAGAAGGTGCCAGGTCCAAGTCTAAAATCCGTTTTCTGATCCCTGCGTGAATTGCTGACGTGCCTCTTGGCAAACCTGACACCAGATGGCAACCCTGGGAGCAGGATCCGCAGGCCAAGCCAAGCTCCTGCCCACTGTAGGTAAATCCAGCCTCAGCATTTCCCAGATAATGCTTCACACACCTCCCTTCAGGTGGGCATTGCTTCATCCAGCTCCTCATCCCTGCTCTGGCCTGGGCCCCAGTGAGCTCCTCAAAAAACTGACTTGTGGCAGTCTCTGATCTTGCCGGGGGAAGAGCAGGAAAAATGTGTTCTTCAATATTAAAAGAAGTCAGCGAAGTTAACACTGATCCTCAGGTGTAAACAACAGCCACCTTTATTCCAAAATCCAGCGAGACTGCTCATCAGGAATTCGCTCTGCATCAGAGCCAGCCCAGCCTGGCAATCCCCTGCCTGCTCCTCACCTCTGACAAGGACGAGAGGCTGCACTGCTGATTTTCAGCCAAAATACAGAAATCTATTCAATAAATAGATCCCGTGTCTAAAATAAGGAATGAGCAGGACTGGCAGATCACAGCTTGTCTGGAAGAGCCTGTCAACCCCAAACACAACTCTGCAAAATTCACCCCTAACAAAAGCAATTTAATCATTTTGCTTGTTGCGGGAAAAGGAATGCCAGAACCCGACAGGCATTTTGGGGATAAACACTTCTCTTTTAATATTTAAGCACACTCTGCTGCTTAATGCCTGCAAACGGCAGAGCCCCGGCCGCCCCACACGCTCCGTGCTCCCAACAACATTCCTCCGAGAAAACCTTATTAATGAGCTCACAAACGAGCACCCAACTGGGAAATGTCACAAACAAGAGTGGCTAATGCCCCAGAAAATCAAATAACTGAACACTCGGCTGATTGTGGTACTTTTCATATTTGCTAAAAGAAAAAAAATAGCTTTAAATCAAAGTTTCTGAAGGGGTCAACACCTCGCTGAACAAAACAACTCATTTATTCGCTTTTAGCAATCTCCAGATGATAAATTACATTGATGTTAATCACTTCACTGCAAACTATGCAATTAATATTTTTACTGGATGGAAATGTAAGGATTACTGGAGATGCGGCAGCAAACGTATGTGGCCGATTTTGAACATAATTGGGCACAAAAAGTTCTCCTATCACAACAGCAGAGGCTGCAACAAGACTCCATTGGGGCAGACTTGAAAGGTACACGTGTAGATATAACAAAAATGAATGCACAGTTAATTATAATTTCAGAAAAGGACAAAAAGCCAGCCCAGAGGAGAGGCCAAATCCAGGCTTTGACACTCACTTCCAGTATCACGTAATAAGAGCAGCAAACGCACCACAAGGGCTCAACTTGCATGTCTCCCAGAATATCTGGTTCCATTCAGTTCCTTAATGATATTTTAATGCATTTTGTTGCTTCATTTCCTTTCTAAAATTACACCCAACGCACCGGTCTCCCATCGCTCACTGACGGATCCGAGCCACAGGAAGAGAGCGACTGCAGCAGGACTGGGGACATTTCCACTCCAGTGCCACCGCACAGGGCTGGGGATGTTCCTCAGGCATGGAAGGGCTGTGGCCACTGCGAGTGCACGGCACTCTTGGTCCAACCCTGCTTTGCTTTTGAGGAGTGTCAGGGGAGGGTTTCACACACATTACTCTGCTTGTTTGCAGAGATTTCTTTTCAGTAACACACCCTGCAGCCACGTGAAAGCATTCACCTCAAACTTCACCACCAGCCATGCTGTGCCAGGGTAGATATGCAACAAAAGGCTTAGTCCACGAGTAGGACAAGTTAACACCCAGCACTGTTGTTTTCTGCTTTTTTCTTGGAAAACAAATGCCACAACTTTTGAGTTGCATCTCAGAAAAAATATCTCCCTACTCTGAAATTTAGTCAGACAAAAAATACCTCATTATCCGAGCAGGCTCCATCCATCATTCTCCTGTCCTTCCCCAACACATTTCATGCTCCAGTTGGATACATTAAGTGCAGAGAAATACAACATCTGCTGAGAAAAACATTTTCTTGTGCCCTGCTGATGTTCTGAAGGGGCGGATCTGCTGTGCCCGTGGGGGGAGCGGGCAGGATTTGTGGGGAGAGAACGTCAGAGCAGAGAGTGAAACACGCAGCCCAAATAACTGACCTGCTGCAAGGAAAGCAGCAACATCCACACGGATGAGCAAGGAATTCCAGGTGCCGCTGCAGCGGAGACCCGGTAGCTGGGTACCTGCAAGGAAACGCCATGGACAGTGGCAGGAAGGGACAGGAGCTGGAGAAGCGTCCTCTGCTCAACCTGCACATTCCACATCTAAAACCAACTGAGAAGGTGTCAGTGCAGGAGCCCCAGCTCCCCCCACGGCCGAGCTCCATGGGGGCACTGATGGAGATGCCTGTGTGCATGAACAAGAGCCTCCACCTCCTGCCCACGCTCTCCCAGTGGCCAACAAATCATCACCGTGAGACAGGAGAAGCTCAAGGGTAAGAGTTTGCTCTGAAACTGCCTTTTCTTTAAGCTAAAGCCCTGCAGCAGGTACAAAATGCAGGTGTCTGGCCATGCTCCAGCCCACTGAGTCCTGGAGTCACGAGGTCACATCACAGGCAAGTTCTTGGGCCGGGGCTCCTCTCTGGCCATCTGCTGCTGCCCACCCAAGGAACAGACCGGGCTAACGGGGTCAAGTCCCCACACTGGAACATAATTACTTCTAACAAGCTCAAAGTTTAATTCAGAACATAAAACCAAATCAGTCTGAACTCCCTTCTCCTGTTCATCCCCACTCCCTCCCAAGGAAGCTCCGTGCTTCATTCCCATAAACAGCTCTGGAACAGCCCAAGGAGATGCTAAAATCAGTGATAAGGGCAGAAACCTGTGCAGAGGATGCAGCAGGGCCTCCAGTGCAGGAGCTGAACAAGAACTGTGCTTTAGGGGTGCTTTGCCCTCACTGCATGGGCAACCCCTCAGGCTGCAAACTAAAGCGGCCAAGGAAGGATTTATTTGAGGAAGAAGAGAGAAAACGTTAGCTTTTCCCCCCTAAACAGTGACCCTCTCCTATTCCACCAAATCACCAGGATTCCAGAGAGATTTCTGAAAGGAAGCCTCAAGGTTGTCCAACGCCCTTTCAACCCAGCGAGTTCCAATCCCCTCACACAACAGGGTAGATGGGATTTTTTGCTCTTCCCTGTTAAGTATTTGATCAAGCCTCACAAAGGTGCTAATGTATTATTAAAGCTAATGGAGCTCTACAAGAAATGTTAATGGACATTAAGTTTGCATAAATGAATTACACATTAGCACAGTCGCAAGAAATCTCGTATCTGTCAATTTAGGCAGTATCTGATCATTCCTGTTTTCCTCATTACAGGAACATTACTTCCCGCTAGTTTCGGAGATACGAGAATTGTAACCAAGATGTTCATAATGAAACTACATAATGAAGCAGATGAAATAAATTAATACAAAACTTCTCTCCTCCTTTCAATGTGATGTAGTTGAAGGGATCCTACGGAAACAAGGACTTTGAATTATCTCAGGGCCTGGTTTTCCAAGCACACGGCCTCGCTGTAGGCACCATCCCACTTTGCTTTTGGGAGCAGTTTCAGAACAGAGGGATGCATGTACACAGCTCCAAAATTTCCACCAGGTGCATGTGGGACCACAGATATTTCCAGGTACCTGCTTGCTGCTGTCATGTACAGTGGAGCAGCTCCTAAGGGAAGTGAGATGCATTATTAACAATGAACATGTCAGGAGCAGTACAGGAAATAGGCTGGCTTCAATCAGTGCTGCTACTACGGATTCCACATAATTCCATACTCTGATGTACAAAATCAGTCGATGCTGCATGTTCACAGTGCACAGCACTGGGTTTCTCTCGCACAATACCCAGTTTTTGCCAGTAAACTCGCCACGGTGGCCAGTTGCTTTGAAGGGGGAGTAGAGAAGCACTTTTCAAAGAGATAAGTAGGTTGCTAGAAGAAAAATACTCAGATTTAATCTGTTCTGACAATTAAAAAGCCCAGCCAGAAACCTTTGATGCAAATTCTATGTACACAGAGTTATTTCATCAGAGAACAAAGCTAAGTATTTATGGTATCACAGAGGGCTGGGAAAGTCGTGGCTTCACCCATGAAGTGCCACCTTACATTGTGATTATGATTTCTACATAACAGGATATAATCCTCATCGATGCTGGAATTTTAACATGTAGCGAAGGGTTCCTGAATGCTCAAGCACACAATTTTACATAGTAAGAGAATTAAAGGTTCTGCTACTCACACATGACTTCCAGGTAACGCTGTGTCTGCAAGTCTTTGACCGCAGGGTGATCCACCAGGCAGATGACAGGGACCCCATCGTCCTCCCGCCCCACCTTCAGCAGGAGCTGGCTGGTCACGGTGTACATGTCGGACCACCGCTCCACCTCCGACTTGCCTGGGGCAGGGAACAGAGAGAGCAGAGTGACGACAGGATGAGGCCCCCCTGCAGCCAGGCCACCTCCCTCTTGTCCATGTTCCCTTTGGACACCCATCCCGTCCTCCTCTCCGTCAGGTTCCGGCCAAGTGAAGTCCACGCGATGTTACCGCAATGATTAACAATCCCCTTAACAACGTCCCCAAACCCCCAAATTCTTAAACCAATGAGGTACAAATCCCCTCCCACTCCTGAATCAACAATTAGCTACAGAAGTGATTTAACAGAATAAATTAACTAAAAGTAGTATTGATAGGGAGCTCTGTTTGAGGGAGGGGAGCCCAGCTCTGGACCGGCTGCCTGAGGGATGCCGTGATGGAAATGAGAAGGAAGACAAGACAAAACGAGACAAGACAAGACAGGAGAAAAAGGATTTTTCCAGGAACCCAGCAAGCTCCCGCTGACAGTGCAGCTCTGCTCTGATCTGTGCCTTTTTATTTAAGAATTCACAGGCAAAATGCTAAGAGTAACTTCTGTAGCAGAGATCTTCCAGACACCAAATATTGCTGTATAATATATGAGAGTGAAACAGGTGACACGCGCAGACACCCCTTGATATTTGGAGGAAAAGCTTTCCCATGGGCAAAGCCACACTTCCTGTAATTCACAAACTCACAGCCAAGTGTTTCAGTCTCTACTCTGTTAAAAAAAACAATCTGAAGACTGAGCAGGGTGAGGTGGTATTACATGAAGCTCAGCACTCTTCCCAGAGAACACAAAGCTGGGATTCGACTGCTAACACAAGAAAACTCAGTCAAGAAGCTGGACAGGTCAGGCAGAAAGGGACAAACACTTTGTCCTGCTGCCCACCGGGATGGGGAAGGGAACCAGAGCAGCATCGTTAACTCCCTGCACACCACGGCGCTGGGACTCAGTGGGGCACCACTTCACCAGGCAGCAGGTTTGCATCCCACTTGCATCAGCATCCTCCCAGCATGTGGCCTGCTCAAATGCTCTGAAGTGTTGGGCTTAAGGAGAGGATTTTATCCTGTTCTTGCAGGGGGGTGGGTTTGAAGTAATGAGTCTGGACTTCTGCAGAGAGTCCGTCAGTGTCTCAGACTGGGTAAAGCACAAAGGTGTTGTCAACCAAGCTCACATCCACATGCAGACTTAAACTAACAGCGTGTCACATGCAATCAGAGTCAGTGACTTGAATGTGCAAGTACCAGGAGCAACCAGACTTCAGGGAGTCAGAGAAACCCATCCTAGATGAATATTCAACTGAACACAGGGAAAACGCTCCACAAACAAGGGAGCTAGACGTGAAGGTGAATTGCAAATCTTTACAGCCCAAAGCGCAGACAATCCCTCTTGTACCTAAAACAGGGCAGAAAGCTACACAAGCCACACAAATGAATTCAGTGCACAGCTCTGGGCTCCTCAAGGTCACCTGCAGTTACAGCAGGACTCCAGAACCCGGCACTCGAGGCTGGCAGGTAGGCAGAGGACCAAATGGAGTTCAGCCCCCTGCGTTAGGGAATAATCTGTCTGCCCACACAGTGCTTTGTTTCTTAGCTGGCGCTCAAAGGAGCTCATTCTACTTTTTTTCTTTTTTTTCCCCTTAAACTGGCAGCAGAGAACAAACACCCAGCCATTACATAAATCACTTCAACTCCCTGAACAAAGCAAGGGACTGAGAGGACACATCTACCGGTTAGCTCCTTGTTGCCTTTGAACCATCTGATGGTGGTGGCTGGTCTGCTGGCCATGGCGGTGCAGTTCAGCTCGATCTCCTCTCCCTCCACGGCGGTTTCTTTCTCGATATCAATTACCAGATTGCGTGGTGGGACTGGAATGGGAAACACAACACAACACATACCAGGTGAAAAAAACACCTTTTGATCATTAACACAAGACAAAACCTTGAGGAAAACCTGTAAAATCTGCCGAAGGAAACAAGGAACCAGCATTTATTTGATCTTTCAATCAATCAAACCCTTTGATAGGTGGTTTTGCAGTAATTGGAGTGAGCACTTTCACTCTCCACCTAATAATCACCGCAGTCTCACAAATTATTACTTATCAGGGTTGTAACTTTCTGTTCCCTCTCCCAAGCAGGCACTGTTCCAGGGAGAGCCGCAGCCTCCTGTGCTACTCGGGTGTGTGCTGCTATTTAAAAATCCAGCTTGACTCCGTGCACACTTCCTGACTTCTCTGACAAGGAGAGGAAACACAAAAGCTGACACTTGGCACTGCATTACTTACCAAGCCTCTAACCTCCACGGCAATTTTTCTCTCCTGCTGTTCAGCTCCAAGGCTCAGCCATGAGCATGGAAGCAGGCCAGCAAGCATCAACCTCATTTAAGGCGCTCTTAAAGCCACTGAGCACAAGCCTGGAGTGGAACACCATCCCTTGGGAACAGCCCTGCCTCCCATCACACCCCCACAAGCCACCCCAAAACCATCCCAAAGAGAGGAGGGAGCCAGCTCTGCAGCCACATCCTTTGGGGTGGAGATCTGCTGCTCTGCCCAGGCACACATCTTCCCTAGATCAGGAGTCTCCCAGAACACAAAGGTGGAAGATTACATCCCATGAAAAATCATCCAGTAATACTGAGAAACAGGCTGTAACTTCAGGGGTAACAACCACTGCGGCACAGCCCAGAAATGGGACAAATGAGCTTAAAAATTAAGACATGGGAACAAGGGAATCTCTTCCCAATCAAAGCACCAGCAGCAAGGCAAAACTCAGGAAAAAGTGAACAGCGAGAGTTCTTATGGCAGAGTCACGGCTTCAGAAAATCCCAGAACTTCCAAAGGAAACTCATCTTTGCTCTGATCAATGTGATTAAGCAACTGCATAGTTCAGATGTGACTCACAGGTCTTCGAGCTAATGAAGAACAAATATGTATAAATACCATCCAGATGATCAAATGGACTAATTAGTCACTTGTGGCTTCTCTCTAAAAAGAACAGAATGGGCTACATATTTGAGACTTTCTCATGTTCCAATTAAGCATGAATAAATCTACATATCGTGTCACAGAAGACATGAAAGTGCTGAAGCAAATGTGCAGCTCCCTCTGAATGCCGGCTGCAAAGGGGGACACCTCGACACCCGCCTCTGCTCTCCTGAGCTGGCAGCATTAGAAGCAGACCAGCAACATCAGTCTTAGACACAACTTCAGAACTATCAAGGGCTGGGTGATGGCCACGAGATTCTTGGTGGGGAGCAATTTCCTGGGAGGACCAGCCAACACCAACACAGAGAACCCCTCCTCCGCCCTGGCTCATTTGTTCCCCTAATTAGGGTAATAGGAAAGACAGGCAAGACAAGCTATCCCTGGTGTCACAGTGTCCAATCTCTCTGTGCAAGTACTAAGACCCCTCCTTCATCTTCTAATAATAAACCTCCCTCACCCTTGCCTGCTACCTGAGCTGAGGTTTGACCCGAGTATGTGATGAAGGTGACACAAAACCTTTACGGATGTGGGGAAAAGGCAGCACACACACTGGCCATGCCACAAAGGCTTCTCAGAAACAACTGAAGTACAAGGCAAGAAAACAGACTTTTCCCTCAGTTCTGAAGCACAATTCATGCTTAAAAAACTGAACAAAAACCTGCATTATGTCTCCCACTTGAAAGACATGCGGTACTGGCTTACAGGTGAATGAAATGAGTATTCTGATTTCAAACACCTTCTCAGCATTGCCAGCAGTGAAATTAAATCCAACAAACTGTTTTTGCCTGTGCACGATTAGAGGCAGGAGCTGGAAGAGCTTCGCACGCCTGTGAGCGCTGGAAAGTGCACAGAAACTTTGAAGGTGTTGATAACTGTAATAGCTGGAGTAAAACTGCTTATAAACATTACTTAACAACGTATAAAAACCTAAGACCCAAATCTCATTAGGCAAAAGAAGGAAGATTTAAACTAATCAGCAAGTGAGATCTTACATTAAGTCACCCTCCCTGATTCAGGTTCTCCCATTAATAGAGCTTTAAAAGCTGCTGCTAATCGGCAGGAACCGCTCGAATAGAGGAGCTGCTGTCACTGCCAGCGCGTCGGTCCCGTGGCCACACGTGCCCAGCCATCAGCACTCAGCGTTCAAATCCTTGCTTCAAATCTCTCTCCACATGGCTGGAGCTCTCCCAGTGCCACACAGAACCCCATCCCACTGACCCTGTGCGTCCTGGGACTCCACAGCTCCCTGCGAGCACCGAGCCGTCCTTACCGAGCACCGTGACCGTGGTGTAGATTTCCTGGGGGGGGTCGGTGTAGAGCTGGCAGAAGTACCTCCCTTCATCAGAGATGGACACGTTCGTCAGGGACACTCGGAGCTCGCTGTTGGAGAAGTTCACCAGCTGGAACCTGCTGTCCTTCAGCGCTGTGGGGCAAGCACAGCCTGGGTGACTGCACGGAGAGAGGCAACGTCCCCTTCCCGCCACACCACAATCCCAGAGACCCCTACAGACAGCAGCACACCAAGGCGAGCACCCCTGGGCTCCTGATTAGCTTCCATCCTGCTTCCTACCTTGAAGCTGGACCTATAAAATCTTTTAGTTCTCAGATCATTTCACATAATCAACATGAGAAAACCACTGGGCACAGCATCAAGTCTTTGGGCGTGGTTTTATTACCAGGTGGCTTAGGGATGTGTAGGTACTGACTGTAGGCACTCAGGGACAGCCTGAATGACGAAGGAATTGGGAAAAGTAGAATTTAAAGTTGGTTTCCCATCCTGTTGTTTCCTGGGCACAGAATATGGCTGTGTCCCCACAGTGGCACTAACACAGACCATTTAAAGCATCTCACTGCAGCCACCATGGCACTGTCACCACAGGACAAACTTATCCACTGGACATGCAAGTGATGAGAGATTTTAGTTTGGGTAAAAAGCAGCACAGATTGTCCTGAAATTTTCAGTCTTTGGCCTGAAGAGATTACCTCTGAGAATGCTGCGCTGTCTCGGTGTCGCCCAGTTCAATTTGTTTGTGTCAGCTAAATATTTGGCACTCAATTGCAATTCACCCTGAATTACAACAATCAATTCCTATTGCAAAGTAAGATGTTCTGACTTTTAGAGGGGACCGTGAAGTTTTCCACTAAGGAGAAGATTATGATTGTCTATCTCACCTTCCTCCACAGAACCAACTGAACTGTAAGTGCCCAGCATTGCACAAACAGGAGAGATCTCAGCAAATACCGTATCCTGAGAGCAAGTGAGGCACAGGAGGAGCCATGGCCAAATGAGGAACCATAAACTTACGCCTGAAATCTCTGAAATAGATGGTCTGCCTGTTGGGGTTCAGGAGCTGGATCACCGAGTCATCGCTGTTCTTGACGCGGCAGCTGATGGTGGCCACCTCCCCCTCCACCACTGTCACGTCCTCCGTCACCAAGTTCTGACCATCACCTGCAGGACAAAGCAAAGGCAGGACTCAAGGTCAGAAATGACACCAGTGGGTTTCATTTGGGAATGAAAACCTCCACTGCCACCACGGGAGAAACACTGGCCAGTGAGCCATTGACTCTGGGTCCCTCAACCAGCTGGTAGAGGAGCAATGAGAAAGGAGGTCTGTGATGGAAATAGAGGAAGAAGGACTACTGCCCCACACAGAAACACCACAAATTCCCTTCCTCACCCAACAGACAAATCTTGTTAAATTACCTGGAAAGAACAACTCGCTGTAAGAAGCACTTATCCCTTGACTGGAGCAGACAGACTTCAGGGAATCAGTCGTTACTCACTCTGTGTAATCAGTAGGTGCTATTAATGTCCAGCAGCAGGAAAAAAAAAGGATCCCATGCAATTATGCTGTGGGAGCCTTGTAATCATTTACAGGTCATCACCCCGAAAACTCTCCTCCTAATGAATTGAAGCATCACATCACCCGCACGCTGAGATATTCGCCTCGAACACCAAAGGACGCAGGGGAGGGGAGTGGGAATAGCCTTGCATTTCAATTTTTCCATAACCATTGGGAATCAAAGTGGGAGAAATTTTGAGACTTTGCTCGGCAATGTTCCAAATGCAGCCAGGACACCTGGGCACTTGGCCCCAGGCTGGGTGGTCAGAGAAACCCAAAAATGCAGGATTAGGGTAAAGTTTGCACACAGGAAATCTGGGGATGGTATTTAAACCCCAGTTTTTCTCTCACCCTGCATTTTCATAATTTTTTTTTCTTTCCAACTTGCCTTTATTATTTGACATCCCTTGGAAACTAATGTTTGAAAAAAAGGTGCATTGTTTGGAAAGAGAAAGATTGATAAACCATCAGACTCCTCTCCACGCCTGATGGGCAGCAAGCTGAAGTCTGGGCACATTTTTCTGCCCTCTCAGTGTAAATTTTAGACAGATTCTCCAGATTGATGAACTTTGAGGAGCAACAAGATTTATTATCAAACAGTAACACCCGTATTGGAGCACAAAGCCCAAACCCCATTCAAGAGAGGCAAAGAGCCTGTCCCAGACATCTGCCTGGCTCCTGCTCTACATTCTGTGGATCAGGATGAAGCTGGTCCTGCTCAAAGCCTCTGATCAGAAGATGAGTATTCAGTCACCTCACCACGCTATCAGCACCCTTAAAGTGGTGTTCTTGAACCTTGGGGACACGTTGATGGTAGCTTTGGCAGCGATGGGTAATGGCTGAACTCAATAATCACAGAGGGCTTTTCCAGCCTAAATGATTCTGTTCTCAAATCCCAAACCACGGTGCAGACCCCAAAGGCCATCACAGCACAGCCCTACCCTGCCTGTGCCACATCCTGGCGTGGAGGTGCCCTGCACAGCCACAGCCAGGCCCTGGCATCAATGAAATCAAACATCTCAAAAGTGGTTCAAGCAAAAATATTAAACATTACTAACTGCTTCTGGGGAATAATTTTATCAAATCCATTCAAAACAAGGTTCTTGCACAAGGATCAGCTTGATATGTTCTCATAAACGCAATATTCCCTACAAATCATTAACAAAGCTATTAAGATTCGATTTCCATCTAAGCAATTATTGCCAGCATATTTTTTTACATTTACTTTAAAAGACTCAATCCTATTTTCAATTCATTAAACTGTTCCTTGGGTTTACTGAATTTTACATCAGCTTAGAAGACTATTTGAATTAATAAGAATTACAGTAGAAGTAATTTAGAAATAAATTATTTGAAGTTCAAGCCACTGAAGCTTTTCACGCTGGGATGCTGCTGCATTAAACCTGCCGATGGATGGCCGCAGAGTCCAGCACCTCAGCCTGGGCTGGCACCAGATCCCTCTGAACAAGGCTTTTATCCGGGTTAATGATGGGCAGGGAGCACATAAGGACACGCTGAGCCCCTCCACGGCTTGGAGCAGCCACAGCCTCCCGGGCTTTGCCTCTTTGTTCTGAATCAAAGGGCGTCTGATCGGCCGCCGTCTGCTCTGCTGACCTAAACGTGCTTCACCACAGGCACCGGCGTGCACCCCTCCAGGTTTTGGGGCATCTATTCCTACCTGCTCCTGCTTACCAAGGCAGGAAAGCTGTTTCCATGAGCAGCATCGATTACAAACTCTAAATTAAATAAAAATGCAACACAAAGCAAGAACTCTTTAGACCCATCCTCATTGTCAACAGCTCGGGAAGCTTCTCAGTAAATATTTACTGTCAGTGTACATGTATTTTGAGGAGCATTAAAGTACACGCACAGCATGACAATATTTTGGAACAGAGAAGGACAGGCTGGGGAGGGGAGATGAAATTTATGGACCCAAGAGGGAATCTCAGGAGTTGAAAGAAGCAAAGGAAAATTACTGTCGAGAACCAACGTTAAATCCTTGGCAATGCCTTGGAGGGGCACAGCACAAGCAGATCCAACAGAAAGCCCCCAACAGAATGATAGGGGACAGATTTTCATCTATTACACGTGAAGGGACTATGACAGCACAGTGCCCATGTATCAGACCAAAGCTTCCTGTTGGGACTCCAACACAAGGGACAAATCCTCATTCCAGTGTGTGACTGGCTGGACAGACTGCAGGACAGATAGACTGCAGGGCTGGACTTGGAGTCTTGAAAATCTTGACCTGGAGGACAAGGCATTGCTCCAGAGGGAGTGGAACAGGAACAGAAAGGAAACCACTTTCTGGGGGGGGGGTCTCCAGGGTGAGCTCCTGTCTACAGGCAACACGTGCACTTGTGTTAAAGAGCAAGGGAAACACCAAAATGGGCGCCTGCAGTGTCAGGAGGAGGGAAAACACAATGTATGCTTCCTTCATTACCCAAAGCAATTCTCCAGCCTCATTTACTGAATCTCTCTTTGCAAAGTGAAAAACGACACCGTGCTTTACACTTACTGGAAGGGGGAGTGAGGGGGGACACAATGCTTGAGGGACGCTTCGGCTGCAACCTGTACAATTAATTTTTGTACTTGTCTTCCTGTCTTAGACCACTGCAGTCTCTCCTCTTAAGGCTGCAGACAGACACAGACGAGTAAATTGTGTTTCAAACCAGTTCCCCTCAGCTGGACACAGCCAAGGGACCTTGGCTCATATGCAGTGGTCACATTCAAAATCAATTCTTTCTCCACTTGTAGGACACCCGGCTAGAGGGAAGCGTCAGGGAGAGAAGAGGGAAAGATTAAAAATACGTGCTGGGAAGCATGGTTTTTCAATTTCTACGGAATTTCTAACCACAGGTGCCCCAGCGTGAGCTGGAGTACTGCTGGCTCAGTCTGCGGGATCCCGACACAAACGCCTTCCAAGGAAGAGGGGTTTTCATTACACCTGAACTATGTAAAGCCCGTAAACCTAAACAAAAATTCCTCTTAATAGATTGAGTCAGAAGAAACAACTCACACAGATACACAAACTGTCCACGTGCTCAAGGAAAAAAGCGACACAAGGCTCCATCCCCAGAATTAACACAATCTGAATGTCAACATTCATCTATCAGTTTCAAGTACCTAAAAGGAACGTGGTGGTTAAATCCAGAGCTGAGACAAGTGGGTTTATAAACACTGAGCGTGGATCCACCTCCCCAGAAGCTCCTTTGTGTTCCTTCTCCTCCCTGAGCTGAGCAGCTCCTCTGCTCTCATCCATCACTGAGGGCTTCATCTCTTCCCTTTAACACAAACATCACAATCGGTTTTTCAGGAAGAGAACGGGAACCAAAGAGACTCTTGGTCATGGATCAGATACAGGAAAAAGAAGGGAACCCAAGGGCCATTTAACTACTCTGCAGATTTGCTTCTAGGAGGGAGAGGAGAACTGCCAAGGCAGTGCTGGGAGAAGCTGCTGGAGCTCTGTACATCTGGGCTCCAAGTCTTGAGAGACTTTTAAAAAGCTGCAGTTGTCACACTTGAACTCTGGAAAAGAACGGACAATCCACACTGATTGTGCTGGCGAGGAAAGGCAGTCCCTGCTGATGGAGTTCATCTCATGGTATCTTTTCATGGGCGAGAGAATGGCAACAGCTGGAGCCCAGGCTGCCCACAAAGCACACGGACACACGCGTGGCCCTCGCTGCAGGAGGGCAGAGCTGCAGTGGGAGGGTGCTGTGCCAGGAGGGAACAGGTTGGGTCAGAAGGCAACGCTCGTGCAGCCCCACCAAATCCAGCCTGGATTCCTCCATGGGTGTCCGAAGCACACCAAGACAACGGTGTTCTCACCCGCTCACATAAAGGCTACTGTGAGAGGCTGGGGTGCAGGGAGGGCAGAAGAGGCAGCTGCTGCTCCTTCCACTCATGCACAGTCCCTAAGGGAAGCCTCCAAGGCCACGGAGCCTGGGGCCAGATGCGGCACCTCCGAGCAATTCTTCTGTCAGTGTGGCCCTCAGCCCCAGAGGAAAATGTTGTTTTCCATCAAGATTCACAACTAACCTTTTGAAACAGCAACTTTCTCTTTTAATAAGATGTAATTATCAGCTTTGTGACCCTGAGTCAAGCCTCTCTGAGATTTTGCTGCATTCAAGTAGCTCTTATTCCCTCTTCAGCATCTTCTCCATGGCCAGCAACAGACTCAGCAACTCCAATTCCCAGGCAAAGAGCTCTTCAAAAAAAGTGATGGTGGCAAACAAATAGAATTCTAGAACTATCTCCCTCTTGAGTTAGTTCTGTGCAGGTTTGTCAGCTGCAATACAGCACTAGGGAGTCTGGCCCATGAAAATCCCTCGCTGAGCACCAGGAGGAACAGGGACTTTCCAGCAAGGTGCAGCAGAGCCAAACGGGGCAGAGCTTGCTCAGTGATGACGGGAATGGGGTATGGCTGCTCCATGTCTCCCTCTGAGGCAGAGACTACAGCAAATTGATACGGTAACGCTCACCTGGTACTTGGATTTTTACCTTCAGATTTAAGGCATGTTACCCTTTCTTTATGCTGCAGCCAGGTCTAAGAGAACTGCTCTGAGGAAGGGCACTGCCAACAGACAACTTTGCTGCGCCACATTTGGGATCCCCTGGTGATGCTCGAAGCCCCAGTACCCATTTAGGAGGGAAAAAAAAGGATGGGCGGGAGGAATTAGCATTCACAGAAACTGTTCCCAAGACGTTGATTTCCTTGAGTCTCCCTGACGCTGTCTGCAGGGACAGAGCAGCTCCTGCCGCCAGGATCTCATCCCTTGCCACAGGCTGTGCTCAGCCCCAGCAGCCACAGGGACCTACCTCCCTCCCATCCTTCTCAGCACAGATTTTCGCGAGCGAGCACTTTTGGCGCCTCTTGGCAGCGCCGCGCCCGGCTCCTCTCCCCGCTCGCACCCGCCGCAGTCACACTTCCCCTGAATTACTCTCCACACTCAGGGGGAACGTGCAAGATGGTGCTAAAAATTACTTATTGTGAGGAGCAAGTTTATGCTATGAAACAGCCACTTCAGAGAAATATACAGCAAATTCAAGCGAGTTGTGCACAGATATTAAATTTGTGAAGAAAAAAAATGCCATTGCCACCTTTATGGCTTTTCTGGCTTAAAAAGTAAGAATAAAAGATGACAATAGCTCCGAAATTACACTGGAGGCAGCACTGACTTTTAACATAGTGAATATCTGCGTGATGCAATGGCATCAGGGAATTCTTTCCACTGCTTGAAACCAAAATGGTACAGGGACAAAAATCCTGTGTTATGCCCAAATTAAAATATTTCTTTGGATCTTAGGAACAAAATTATTTTTTCTGCCATGAAAACCTCTGCACCTGTGGCCAAGGGTGTTTCAGACTGAAGCAGTTCCTTCGCCCTCCCCTCACACTCCTGTTGCTGCCAATCGCCCCATCTGCACAGATTTATGATCTGTCACCTGTGCTGGGATTAGATGTCACCCTTGTCTTTCTATTACCCAGATATTGATAGATCAAACTCCCTGGCCATACGTCGCCTGTCCCTTCAAAGGTTACTGCTGGCGGACACTGAGGATCAATATCCATCTGCTCTGTCACTGACCAGAGGGGATTGGGCAAACACAGCGCCGGGAGCCCGGTGAGGAAGAATTCGGAATGGCAGCAGAGGTCTGTTGGTCTGCATATCTCAGGTTTTTATTCCACATTTCTAATATGTTTCTAAGAAACAGAAGCAGCTGGTCTCTTGCTTTGGTTCCAGCAGCTGATGGTCCATTGCCTTGACAGTAAAAGGTCACTTACTAAACACTGTCCTTCCCCCATAAGGTCAGAGATTTATCCAAGCGTCCCCCAAGGACACCAGTGTGAGCAGCTCCTCGGCTGCACCAGGGAGACAGAAAATCTTGTGTGGAGGATCCGAGAAGGGAAGGCTGCTAAGGACTCTGAGGGGGCTGTTGGGGGACACTGAGGGACAGAAGCAAGGATGACCAAAAGGACAGGAAAGGGCAAAGCTGTGAGTGGCCCCTCAGCAGAAATACAATCAGCTACCCTTCCCTCATGTTGCCCTGACACTCAGCTGCCACTGCCAGCCAACACCCGCCAAGGACACCACCTAAAATCCACCACTGCCATGCCCCAGCACTGCTTGGAAGCAGGATCAGCAAGGGAGAAGGTTTGACAACACGAGAGGTTCTCAGCAGGCTGCTGCCTCCACTCCGTGTGTTTAAATAACACTCAGTTAGCATCAACACACGTTTATTATTAATGGAGCCCTAATACAGAATTCCTTATCTGCATTTATCTTCCAGCTACATCACTACCAAGGACACCCACAGCCCAAACCCAAGGAAGGAGACCTTGATTAAACCCGAGTTTCAAACACAGGTGGAATTTCCTTTCCCTGCCTTGACTTGCTCCATGGGGAGCTAAACCCTGATGAGGATCAGGTTGCTGCAGCTAAGAGGAGGAAGCACAGATGAAATATTCCATTTTCACAACCAAAGAGCATGTTCTGCGCATTTCCCTGACCAGAACAACACCTGCTGCCTCACACTCCTTTCAGTCTCTGCCACAGGGGTAAAGCTGCAGCAGCCCCTGCCAAAACCTGAGCACAGGAGGAGAGAATTTACATGTTTGCAGGTTTGTCACCATCATTGTCACCTCTGCTTTTGCCCTGTGGTGGCCAGCAGCTGCCACCTGCCTTGCACCGAGCACAGCACTGCTCACACCCCGAGCTGGCACACGGATCTGTGGAGGGAGCTCCCCATCTGCTCTGTGTCCACCTTCCCCTCAGCACAGATCCGTGTTCCCAGGGGTGTCAGTCGGGGACCGCGGGGACGCAATGGGGGGACCGTGCCATGGCACTGTGCAGCAGCAGAGCCCTTCCACAGACCCCACCATTCCAACCCCTCAGCTCCAGATACTCTCCAAACCCCCTGGGATGATGCCATTGCTATTAAGGTCTGCTTTGGTACACCCTCAATTCCTGGATCTGACAGCATGTGCCCCAGGTGCACCCCAGAACACCGACTCCCATTAGCCAGAGCGATGGGGTTTCCAATAACAAGGAATCCTGTTTCAAGTCAGATGACGGGTTTCATTTTACTCTAATGAGCAGATATGTCTTATATCCATACCTGTAACCCATTTCTTGCAGACTTTTTCACATCCTTTTTATTTTTTACTGTCAGTAGCATCTGTCACAACGTGCGGCTTAATAATCTCTTTTAAACCCAAGAAATCTCTATTTCCATAAAGCACCCATGATGAATTCTGATCAACATCAGCCTGCTCTCTTCCCTGTAGAAAGGACCTTCTTTCAACTGCCTGCATATTTAAGTCTGAAATCTTTAGTTCACCACTGAAATAAGCAAGGAATAAATAACAAAATTAGTAAGAAACGTGCAAACCTGTAGAAAATGTCCTCAAAGCAAAGGACCAACAAAGAATACACTGGAATACTGTGTTTTCTTGGGGTATCCTGGCCTATTCCCACCCTTTGGCTCAGCATGCAGCCAGCCTTAAATACAGCACTGTTATACCCAGGAGCGACTCTGTGAGCCTTCCCCAAAACACCTGCCCAGCTGTTCTCCCAAAACTGTGATGTGAAAGCAGAAGGCAAAACATTTACCAGCTGGAACGACCACGAGCTTGTACATGGAAGTGACCCGTTCACTACTGCCCATCGAACACTGAATGCTCAAGGATGAGCCCTCCTCCACAGATTAAGCTGAGTTTCTTTTGCCCTTTGAAGTTAATTCCCAGTTTGCCATCGGGGGAAGAAAGCTGATCTCGCTTCCCATGAACTTCCAGCCTTTGGAGTGGCTTTGCTCACAGGTGTTATCTGTCCACTCTTATCTCCCTGGGCAGGAGCGCAGATGAGAATGTCACAGTCCTGGATTTTGGAGCCCTGTTGTGCCCACAGTCATCTCCCTGTCCACCCATCACCTGTAGGGACACCGTGCCATAAAGAAGGGCACTGTCTTTAGGGGCCTTTTCCTTCACTTTCTTTTAAGTATGTCCCCACCCCCCTTTAAATTTCTTTGGAGACCACAGACAAGATCTTTTCTCAAAGAACAATAGACCCCCATCAGCGACACACTCCCCCCAAAAACGGGTGGAAGAATCTCAGCAGCAACATTATGATCAAAGTGAGGACTCCTTCCAATTTCTGCTTCCCAGGAAGGATAAAAAGGTATACGAGAAGCCTTTAGTCTAGATCAGACATAATGATGAATGCTCACCTAAAGGGCAACATATTTGTAAGTTTTAAGTCTCTTGCAACACCAACTGTCCTGATTCATCCCCATGATAAAGGCAGCTCTGAGAGCTATTTTACCATATTTATTATTTTACAGAGGAGGAAGAAAAAACGTGGCATCAGCCCTCAATCTGCCACCCGTCGGATTTATAAATGTTAGTATAGGACCAGTGCTAATATCTTTAAACATTAATCTCCTCATTGCAGATCCTGCACGTCCCCCTTCAGCCTCCGCCCAGTGGCTCATCCAGGCTCGGGGAAATAAAATGCATTTTGGTATTTTTTCCCTTCATTTATGGGATTTGTTTTGACTAAACCCATGAAAAGAAGAGAAAGGGCAGATGCTCCTGAACACATTCCTGCCTGCTGTCAGTGCTTTGCCAGCTGAGTGGAAGGCACAAAGCTCTGCTCTAGTGTTTATTTTTAAAGATGCAGCTTGCCTGATCCACGCTCATTCCTCACGCCTTGTTTTCAATAGAGACTCTGTTCTCTTTGCTGGCTGCCAGGACAAAGGCAGAGCTGGGAGGAAGGGAAGAGAAACCGTGTTCTGCACACGAAAATAAACCCTTGGGTTTATAAACTGCATTAGCCCAATGCCTCTCACTGCCTCTGCAGGTGCAGCAACAGGACCGTAAAGCAAGTGACCAAAAAAATACAGTAATGATGAGAGAAAACAAGTCTCGGTATGGTCCTCATCCCACCTTCCTCAAATCTGCACCCAAACCCCCTCAGATGCCCGCCCCATCCCACAGCAGGCACACCAAGCACAGCACTCCTCTCTCAGCAAGCTCTTTGTAAATTTTATCACTTATTTCTTAAAGTTGCAATTGCCTTTTAAAATTAGATTGTATTTAGTTCTTAATTAAATCGTCATCGTTCTACAAAACCCCACAGGCTTTGAGGTTTAGATTGTCATTTTAAACAAAAGTAAAATGGTAAATGCCTTTTCCATCCAACACCATTAGGTATAATTAAGCAATGGGTAAAGCATACATCGTGCTATAAATGTCATTTAGTTTTACAGTGAAACTCATCAACATTTATCAAAACACTGCCTCGAGAAAGAACGAGACAGCTCCAGAGAGTGACTTCCATTCGCTGCTGCCTTTGAAGCGTCTGCTCTGAGGGAGAGCTGCAGCAAGAAGAGCCTTCCCATTATATATTTTTATCTTTTGGCTGAAATGTTCATTTTCTGCCACGTTCCCATACGTAGCAGGATGGGTGGTGTGTAGCCAACGCGCACCAACATTTGGGAAGGATGTCTTGGAGAGCCCCAAAGGCAGGGGTGGGATGAGCAATCTCAGGTAGAACGGAGCACAAGGTAACGCCAAAGCCTGCGGCCAAGGGAATTTATGGTGGGGGCAGGACAGTGCCACTGCCCCTCCCTGGGGGCAGCGTCCCTGTCACAGCACCGCGGGGCACCAGGCTGCCCAGCAGACTCACACCTGTCCCCACAGCCCTGTACCACAGGGTTCTGCAGGTGGGAAGGCTGAGATAAATGGCATTTCATTCCTGCTTTCAGGTGAGGTGCCTCTGAGCCACCACCAAAGGGACGCGAACTGTAAAGAAAGACAAACACCAGCAACGCACACCACCAGGCACCGCCGCGCCGCTTCTGTTTTAAAATCTCAACATTTCTTGTGTTCTCCCGAGAAGCATTAAAACAGTCAAACTGAGCCCATTTAGAAGCAATTTTCAATTTACTGCTCCTCAGTACCCACACAGCAAACACCAGCAGGCACCGGCTCCACCCATAGGGATCCAGGCACCCAGTTGCCTGAGCCGAGCCTGACGCTGCAGCTTCAGGCACCAGGCAGAAAAACAGATTTGAAATTGATGTTTCATCATTACCCATCATTAAAAAATTATGCTGTTGTACAATCTCAGAAGTAGCAAGGAGTGAACGTTGAATGCCTCTGCAAGTGTTATTAATTCTCCCTCCCCGCCGTGGTGCAGAGGGGTGTTTTTGGGCGGTGAGGTTCTCTCCTCCTCCCTCTCTTCCTCGTCCTCGTCCTCCTCCTCCTCTCCCTGCCACCCCGAGCCCCCGGCATGACGGCTCTGCCGCAGCCACTCTGTGCTCTGACATCTCCTTGCACGGTGTTGGCAAGGCAACAGGAGCGCAGGGCTTTGGGGAGCCCACGGCTGCGCCCGCAGAGGGGAGCAGGCAAGTGCTGCAGCCCCCAGCAGTGCCCCAAACACTGCCTCGCTCCACACCTGGACCCTTCCAGAACGATCCGAGGCCGTTCCCGGCACGGGGCTGTCCAGTGCTGCTGGGACCCCGATGGCAGCCAGTGACCACTCGGAGCAGCCATGGGAAACTGTCTGCAGCTCCCTCTGGAACCTCCACACGTGTTACACCCAGGGCTTGCCCAGAACTCGAGCAATTCCCACCCTGGCCCTTTGGCTTATGAGCCTGCCCTCACTGCCTGTCTGCAGATGCTGTTCCAATGGGACACGTGCTGGGAACAGCAATGGCTACAAGGCGAAGGCGATACCAGACACCAGAGCCATGCAGTGCTTACCATCTTATGGAAAACCCCTCCAAAATCAGTGAAAATACCCAAGAAACTCATTCTTCCCCCATTTTTTTTTTGCCCTTCTTGTTCTCAAGCAAGTATCTGCCATCTCTTATGCTCACTCTCACCTGTGGGAAGCCCTCACCGGCAGCCTGCACTGGGGTGTCCTTAAGATCAGGGCAGGCAGCGGGGACAGCAGGAGGACAAACTTTCTGCTGCTCCTCTCCCACGTCTCCAGGCTCAGAGACAAATGAATTTTGGTCAGTACACACTTGTACTCCCCCTCAACAACCCTCCTCCTGTCCACAGGCACTGTCAGGACTGCCAGCAGGGAAACAAACTCCTGAGCTCCAGCCCACTGCAGTGCCCTGAAGGAGAAGAGAGTATGGATTTACAGGTGAGCTGGATTGAGCAGTACAGCCAGGGATTTTGGAAATGGACACTACATCCAGCACCAATCCTCCAGGTCACCTTGTCTAAAAACTGCAAATACAGTGAGGCCACTCCACCAAAAATCCGTCTTCTTAACTGCTTGAAACTAAATTTAAAATGCATGTATGCAGCGTTCCTCTCTGCTCGCTATTCTGAGCTTCTCCTTTGGCCTTATGATAAAAGAATGCAGGAAATTATAGCCAACCTTCCCCCAGCCCGGAAAAGGGAATTAATTACTGCAAGCACAAAGTCAGCGCTCTTCCAATAAACCAATGCAATCCATCCAGGCACTGAAAAGCAAGGAAAACATCCTGGGGGCTCGATACCTTGCTAGCCATTCACAGCATGCGCCGCCGTGGATATTGCAGAACAGCTGTGCCTGGGACTATCACAAAGCCAACATTATCTCTGCCATTATTAGAATTAAATAAAGCCTCTCCTTCTCGATGTGCCTGATTACAAACCACCTCAAACCCCTGCAGGCTCTCGCCACGCCTGGCCCCACGGCAGCTTTACTGCTTTTAGCCAGGATTAGACGGACTGCAGTGACCAGTGACAAAGTTCCTCAACGTGCCAAGCTGCCACCACCACCTCAGTGCCACCCACAGCGCCCCAGAGCAGCTCTTTGGAACATTCTGAGGAGCCCAGTGTGGGCACATGGCAGGGATTTGGGGCTGGGCGGGTCACTGCTCACATCCCAACATTGGCTTTTTCAACCCTGCTCTCCCCTCACCGCTGCCCTTCCCCGTCCTCCTGGGCACAAACCTGGGCAACACAGGGAGCCCCCAGGAAAATCTGGTACTCCACTTTTTGCTGCAATTTTGGACAAACCTGCTCTCATGCCCACGAGGGAGCAGCTGGGTAGCACAGGGCTGGTGACTCCCCAGGCCAAGGGGCTCAGTCACCCAGCACGAAGCTGGCACTGAGCACTGCCGCAGGTGGAACCAGGCGGAGCAGCCGATCACACACTCACAGCCTCCCCTCCTTCTGTTTGTACACACAGTAAGTGTATTTCAAATAAAAAGACACTCCAACCATCAAAGCCAGGCAGGCTCCAACCCTCCTGCTGCCATGTCACAGGAGACATGAGACCTTTTACAGATGTTGCCAACAGCAGCAGAAAATCTACCAGACATTTGCTTAGCATTTCTTGAAAGAACAGTTTCAATTAGACACATTCTTCACAGTTCTCTTCTCAAACCCCAACAGTTTGAAGAGATCTGCTTGTTTTTGCCAAGTTTTCATGAACTGTAAGCCTGGCCCCCTCGCACTCAGCATATCAAGGGTAGGATATTTAAAACAAGGCTCATTTTCAATGGAAATGCTCCACAATAAATAACTCAGCAGTGCCGTTGTGAAAATTTCAGATTTCAGCAGTTGACTTTTAATCAGGAGCTGCATTTGCACCTGAGAGCAAGATAAATCCTCCCCTTAATCACTTGCATTTAAAACCACTTTATAAAACCTGCTCTAACTCAGGGCACGGTCTGTCCAGAACACCCCTCCTTAAGCCCCAGCAACCCTAACCTTCCAGTAAACACTGCTCTCACCAAACTGGATGACACACCACATTTTGGAGCTACAAATGAAGGACAATTCCTCACGGGTATTTTTCTAGCAAGGCACTGAAATGACAGTCTGGCTCAGGCTGGCTTTTAAAAGTGGTTTATAAACGTTAAAAGGGTTTTTGCTGAGGAACCACTTGGGCAGATCCTGTAGTGAAGGTGCTTTTTTGTTGGAGATTTTTTTTTTTTTGCTAAACCTGCCAGGGCTGTGCGTTTCAGAAGGGTTTGCAGGCAGGCAGCTACTCTGGAACACGGCTGTCATCAATCACTGGAGTCAGGCACTCACTGGGTTCCACCTCCGAAGTTACACCAACAACTCGCCCAGGCTTGAGCCCCAGCATCCTCCCTGGGAGCAACACTCCTCCCTCAGCTCACCTCCTCAGGCTGCGCCTTGGAGTCATTACCCTGGGATAACCATCCTGTGAATGGAATGTATTAAGCTCAGCTGATGAGATAAAACACTCAAGTTTTGTGGAAAAATGCTTTGACACAGACACCATATGCTCAACACCCACAAGGAGGCAGGTGACTTCAACCAGCAAAATTTCCTTTTCTTACTGCCTGTACTTAATTTGGGAGCAGCTCGTCCTGCTCTCATACCCTGAACACGGGGATCTAAGCAGCATGCATGGGAATGGCTCGTGGAGCACAACAGGTTCTTCTCCAGCTGGGGCTGAATCCTCATCGTGGATACCCCGCGGCAGCCGCGCAGGGTGATGAACGGCTTTGGAGTTTGGGCTGCTTATGAGAACAGAACAAGCCATCTTGAATCTGAAGGTTTTATGGGTATGCTGTTTCATGTAATTTCCCCAAAAAACGAATTACATTCTGCTCATTAGCAAACGCCGCTGCACAAAGCAGAGGGCTCTGCAAGCGGATTACACGCGGCAGCGCGGGGACAGCGGATAACGACTCCAGTCAAATTCTATTTTAATGCGCCCAAAGAAACAATAGCGCAATCAAACAGGGGGAGGGAATCAGAAAAGAAGGAAATTCATCTGCCGTACTCTTCCTTTCCAGCCGAAATGCAATACAAGGAATTAAACTTGTCACTCTCAACTGCAATCCGCACGACAGAGTGGAACCACGTGCGGTTGCCTCTGGCACCAGCGATCCCAGGAATCTGTCCTGGCACTGCTGACCGGAACCTGTGGGAGTGCTGGCTTGCAGGATGGGAAGCACTGATTCCCTGAACCTTGCACCAACTATTTTCCCTGGGAAACTGCAAGTTTGCAATCATTTACCCAAAACTGGCAGAGCCTTGTGGAGACACAAGGACACACAATGTTATTATGGGCACCGTACTGGTGCCGTGCCTCAGACTGAGTCACAATCCACACTGTACCTGTTGTCTTACTCAAAATCCCAGGGACAAGTGTTTCGCTCTGGCTCAGAGGGTTTTTGGTTTGTCTTCTAAACAAACATCAACAAAATGTTCTCTGATAGGCAAGTTACCCACACAGACACGAACAGCCCACCTCTGAGCAGCCTCGGCAATAACTCACTGCAGAAGCCAAAGCAGTTCTTACTCAAACTTCACTTCTTATTTGGAACCTACCAAGCTCCAGAGGAAACACTGAAAATAGGGAAGCTTTGAAACACTCCAATACAAATCCCAGGTTTGTAAATAAATGGGAGCTTGGCCATGAGGACGTGAGGACAGCTACCTGTCTACGTGGCACGGTGTCTGTCACCAGCACCAGCCTGCACCCACTATCCCACTGCTGCTTCCCAAAGACCTGCTGGGGTAGGCACTTTTGGGAACAAGAAGCTCAGTCACAGCAACTCCTCCATCTCCTGCCCACCCCACAGCTACCGAGGATGGTGCTGGTGGCCAAAGAAGCAAAACCTTCCAAAGCAGCGGGCGAGCGCTTTGCTCCGCTGAGACTCGCTCAGCTGAAAACACCACTTGCAGCACTTTTCTGGTCCAAAGAAGGCTCAATCGCGCCTCGTTCTCATCACCAGAAATCATTAATGGTGAAACCCCAAAGAGCTGCAGCTTCTCAGCCCACTTCCCTTGCTGCCACCCCGCTCCCCGAGCCAGAGCCTGGTCACACTGCCAGAGCCGGAGGGAAGAGGGAACGTTCCCAATGGTGATCCCAATTAACGAGCCCAAGCTATTCACGTTCAAAGGCTTCGCAGCTTCCATTGAACATTTCCCTTTTGTCTTCCTGTCCCTTCCCAAAGCGAGGGCTCATTACTGCTGCAGCCCCGGCTGTAATTGCTTGGGAATGCGGCTCTCGGCACAATACCCCAGAGAAGCTGCTTTATGAGGCTCCTCATGCTACTGAAGAATGCCATGAAAACCCCAATCCCAGATGTCTGGCTCCGAACCAGGGAACTTGGCCGGCCTGACGAGATTTCCATCGGGCTGCTGCGGCATCGTGCTTATGTAAGGGCGGCACTCACAAAGGGACACTGTAAGACAGAGACGCTGTCACCGCTGCCTTGGGCCAGCTCCCCTCACAGGGAACAAGCTTTGACTCTCAGCAGCACCTCTTACCTTTTGTGCCCTACACAGGACCTAGAAAGAAGTTCAGCACCTGCACTTAAGTTTTACCTGAGTGAAAGCATGAAGGCACCTTCTGCCCACAGAGAATGAGCAGTCAGCACGTCTTAAAACAGGGCAGGGTCAATAAACACCCCGCTGCCTGCCGGGGTAGTGGCCAGATGTGCCAAACTCAGGGCAATTTGGCAGTGTGGATGGTCAGAGTCATGGGGCAGCCTGCCAGCTGTTTCTCACAGGAGACCAACACACGTTACAGCAAGGAAAAACACCTTATGGGCAAGCTCTTCAGCATCACAGAGGCAAAGTGACAACACTCTTCTTAGAACAGAGAAACAGGTCAGAAACAGCCTCAGAACTTCAGCAAGAGAATTACTTGTGCACCAACACTCCCCCAGTAATGGGCAACCAAATGACACAGTGGAATTATCCATGTTAACAGCTCTCACGTGGCTTAGAGCACTTAGAGCAGGGTTTGGACCAAATCCATGTTCCAGTTTCTGCCTGCACTGGAAGGGATGACCAAGGGCAATGGGAGGCAGTATGACCAGAAAAGCACCGATTTCTCTGCAGCAAACTGTCACCCTGTAAGAATCCTGCTCCTGCCAGGACAGCCCTGCATCGACCGTGTCATCCACCCAGCAGAACACAGGAGAGTGCTGCCACAGGAACGGAACTACCCAGGGTGTCTGCAGCCGCAGCGCTTCAGTGCCAGCAGCACTCCAGGAACAGAAAATAAACAGAGTGAAGCCTCTCAGGGAGACTGCCAAGCTCAGAAAGCCAGCCCTCCGTGCAGCACCAGGAGCTTCCTCTGCGTCCCCAAGATGCTTTGGCACACCTGGAGACACAGAACTGCTGTCCACCACTAAGAAAAGGATTTTTCTGAGTTCAGCACGTCTTCTGCTGCCATTGCTTTTGTCACCAAACACAACCCACGTAAGATGAATCACAGGTACCGTGTGCCACCTGTGATGTATACGGGGCTCTCCAAACCAACACTTTCCAGTCCCAAAATGCACCTCCTCAGCAGCAGAGGAGAGAAAGCTGCTCTCCTGGCTCAGGGGGCAAAGCCAACTTTGCCCAACCACCCCCACTGTCCCACCAAGCAGGAGCACTGCAACCCTGCCAAGGACAGGGAAAAAGGAGAAAGTAGAACTGACTGAGAAAAGGACGTAGGGAAAGTCCTTAGCCAGAGGCTCCAGACCACAGGAAATGCAGGTCTTTACTCATTGAAGACAAAGCTGAATTTTCCTTGTTTGTCAGCTCGGGTCCTGCTGCCACATCCCTCCTTCCCTCAGGGGGTTACAGAGAGAAGGTTTTCTGCGAGTGACACCCATGGCGTTTGACAGATTGTCCTTCTGCGAGAGGGAAATGGAGGATCGGCTTGCTAAAAGCATCAGCCTGCTTATCAATCTATGAGCAGCATCTTTAAAGGTCACAAGTGGGAAAAAAAATAAAAAATCAGCTACTCATTCTAATTCCTCGCAAACAGGAGCTCGTTTTTCACAAATCCACCCTGCCGTGCTCGGTAACGTGACCTTTCACTTACAAAGAGAACAGCCAATTTCTGACTCTCGTGCGTTACCCTCCCTTCTTTTCCATAAATTAAACACAGCCTTTGTACCTCCTAACAGGCTTTTCCAGCAGTCCGCTAAAGCTGCCACAGCTGCTCTGGTTTTGGTCCTGCTGAGGGTCTGGAGCCCACTCAATGGGCAAATAGGGAAAAACAAAACTTCACTGAAAAATGGTGTCTGCCACCACAGGAGTGCTGGAAGCCAGTCCAATCCCCAACTTTGCCAACACTTTATCAGTGTGATACTGGCCTCTCCAGTGGGAATTTTTAATGGTACCTGGTATATATGAAGACAATACAAAGCAAGGAAACTTGACAATAAGAACATGACCTGTTCTCTCCAAACCTTTCCATTTCTCCACATCTGCCAAAAAAACAAATCAAAACTGGAGTCAGGTTGGAAGACACGAGGAAGTGGAGCTGAGTACAACCTGGAGGACTTGTAGAGCCCTCAGGGCAGATCACAGTATGCCTTCTTTCAATCCTTGTTTGTTTTTAACTATTCCAGACTGCCAAACCCAAACCAGAAGCACCCCAAAAAGCCCCTTTAGGGCTGGGGGTGCTGACCTGTGCTCCCACCCAAGGAGGCAAAGGAACAGAGTTCCCACCTCCTACGGTATGCACCCACAAAGAGGTGCAACAGGACTTGCTTGAAAAGCCACATATGTAACACAATCATTAAATTTTGGCAGCAACAGATGATAGCAATGGGAGAAGAGGTTGATCTTCAACTCCTGTACTTACTTGTAAGAACCTTCAGTGCTTGTATGCTCTTTGCCCACTTGCCTGCACAGCTTCAGCTCTTACAGGAGCAGAATCCACGACATTCACCACGGCTGCTCTGCAATTATCTCTGATTTCAATTTTATCAGCATTCTGATGCTGAAGATATCAGAAATGTCAGCACGGGATTCTACCCACACCCACTGCTGCCCAACTTCATTTTGGTCAGAAATGCTCCCACATCTCCCAGCCAGCCTGACAGTTCCTCCTGCCTGACAGATCAGCTTGAAAAGGGGCTCACGCTGTCCTAGAAACCATCCTTCAGCCTGGAGATGACCAAGGCTCCCAAGGTATGCTCTCAGGCATGAGATAACCATCACCATCTCCTGGAAAACTTTATCCTGTCAGTGCATGCCAGGCTGGACAGCGGGAGAGCACCTGAAGTTGCAGCTGTTCACCTCGCACACGTGTAAGGCAGAGTGAAGAGATGACCATCCTGGTCCACCCAGGTCATGCTAACAAGCAGATTCTGTAAAAATACCCCGTATTCCTCCTACCACCAAAAATGGGAAGGTAGTAGCAGCCCTCCCTCGGCTCTGCTCGTGGAGGAGGGCGGTGAGTGGGTTCTGCTGAGCCATCAGGACCAACACCATTGGAGTGTTGGTGAGCGACGCGGTTACAGCCCAAGGCAGCACGTAAGGAGCTGTGGGAGGGGAACAACTACATTTGCATTGAGTTGTGGGAGCTCTTGAAGGGGATCTGGCAGGTGACTGCAATTCTCTCCACCCCCAGTCCTCTGGAGGTGAGTCAAAGATGAGTCAAGGGCTGCGGGCAGAGGTGAGCACGTAACGACCACGCTCGGCTGAGGCCAACCGGCAACATCAGCATCTTCCCCAAGTCACTGAGCGACCTCGTCTCCAGAGCTAATGCCGTTCCGTATGTCCATGAATTATTGATCCCAGTCGCTCTATCAATTGCAGGAGGCAGAGGAGATCACAGGCAATGCACCCTGTGCGAAAGCAATGCTGGAAAACTCAGTACAAAAGAAAAAGCCTCATTTTACAGATTTCAGTTTAGTTGTGTGTTGCCAGCAACTCCCTTCATCCATATCGTTATCACTGGTATTTTATATCGGCTCTGTGCTTTTAATCCTAACTTTGTCTGGAAAATATTTCTGAGAGCAGCCTTTGTTTGCCACCCACCACTGCAAGGCTGCTGCCAGCTCCCGTAGCGGCACCGCCGACAGCATGTGCCAGATGAAGAGAATGGCACGTACCTGTCAGTCTTTGTCAGAGCAGCTATTTCTGGCTTAGGTTTACATGCACAGTCTCCTGCAAGCTGCTTGAAATCTCCATTTTATAGAGGGATCTGATGCTACCTGAATGCTGGCAGGTATCGGCACGCTGACAGCGAGCGGCCAGCACCGTGGGGTCCAGGCTCAGGTTGGAAAGGGCTGACTACAATGCTCAGCTCACAGCTCATTTCTTCATAGATTTAATTAACTCAAAAGCCTTTTGCCTCCACACTTGCAAAAAAAGCATTTTACATCTTAAACTAGGGATAACAAGGGCAGTAGGGCTAAATCTCCAATCAATGTAGAGACACTGCAACGCTTACGAAGAACTGATGAGAAACCAAATAAAAATGCTCTTTTGTGTTCATCAGCCCTGTTACGCTCCAACGTTTCATCCTCTGTTGTGCTTCAGAGCTCCAGCACAGTGGTCTGTCCTGGGGAAGCCTTTTGGACCAGATCTTTTGATGTGCCTTCCTGAAACGTGGCCTTGAATGACTAAATACTGTATGGAGAAACACAACCACACCCCAGTGCCTGCTCAGAGAAGGTCCAAGGATGAACACCTTCCCCAGACAGTGCTCAGCTGCTGCTGAGGCTCAGCCTACTCTGGCTATCAAAAATAAAAATGGGAAAACACTAAAGATTTGGGAACCAGCCTTTTTGACGAAGGTGATGTCCAGCACCACGATATGCTCACCACCGCCTTCCCAGAATGATTCTCTTCTGAAAATAGAAACAGACTCTTGTCTGCAATTGGAAACACTTTAAAACAGGCAGAGGGAAAGCTTGTTTTTGTGTTTAAACATGTGCAAAATGTGCAGAAGGATTCAAACCTGGCTGAGACGCCTGTGTCACCAAACCAGGAAAAACCCTCTCTCAGGACAAAGCTCCCCACTTTATACAGACTCATCACAACTTGTGCCCACCTGAGCGGGTTCCACAGATCACACGTGGCCCTGCAGGGCCCAATGTCAGCTCCTGTTTGGAGGAGGACTCCTGCACACGGATGCCTCATGCTTTTCAAAGCCTGTTCCCAGCTGTGCCACTTCCTGGAGCAGGACCTGGGGACACGGAGCACGGCAGCCCTGGAACAGCTCAGCTGAGCACCAGTGCCTGGGACACTGCCTTGGAGGTACCAACAGCCACTGCCACATCCCACAGAGCAAACACAGTGTCACGAACAAAAGAGATGTTTAAAAGTCCATGCCCTCATGTGCACAAGGAGACAGGTCATGCAGCTCACGGGCAACACAGGTGCTGCCAGTAGAACTTGGGGTTGCTGCAATTCTCATTTGGGCAAGTGCCCTCACAAAGTTCCCACCCCAGGAAAAGTAATGGATCCTGGTTTTCCCAGTACAGTGATAATGCTCTGTTCCATTTGCACAAGAGCTACTTCCCTTCAGTAATGGCTACAAACTCTGATCCTTACCACAATCCGCTGGCTCGCCTGCACCAGCATCATTTCAGGATGAAAGCTGCAAAGGTGAAAGAGTTTCCCAACTGAAATGGTGAGAGTGGCCTCGAAAATAGCATCGCACTAAATCCCGCAGCCAGCGAAAAGCCTCAAAAGGCATTTGCTGCACGTGGACTCTTTGAATCCAGTAACTTCCCTTTTCATCCCCTTGAGTCCACCAAGCAGTGAGAGAAAAGTCTTCCAAACGCAGTCAAATAAAGTTCAGAGGGAGGTGCTGAATGGTTTTTAGTGCTCAAGTCAGACATTCTGATACTGGAACATCCTTTAAGTAATTGTAAGAATTTTTTCTCCCACCTTCCCTCGAAGGCCAGAGGCCGCTGCTGGGGGCCATGGCTGATCCCTTAGAGCACACACACAACTGCTCATCACATATGTCTTTTTTTAATTATGTGACACCAGGAATGGCTGAAACCATTTTAAGTGTGTGAAGAACCCATCAGTACAGAAGGTGCTGTTGAAAGCCAGGAACTCCCTGGTTTCCATCTGGAGCAGAGCTGTAAGACAGGCTGCTAAAGAACTAATCCACCTTTCTGCAGCAGTTGGGTATCTGGGACAGTGGGAGACTGGCAGCTGCAGGCTCTGCCACACCCCCACATGCCCAACTCCTGGAGCTGTTAATCCCAGGAACGCCAGCAGCTCACGCCGGGTTATTTTATGCTTCACTCTATCCCAGCTGGGACTGCTCTTGCAGCCCTCAAGACCACAAAATGTTTACAGGCTGGAAAAGGATTCATCTGCTGGTCCAAAACTGGAGGACAGCAACAATAAAGAATAGAAGATGAAGCCAAGTTGCCGTGGCTGAGGTGGGAGCAGGTGCCGAGAGCGCCAGAAATGCGCGTGGGGAATGCAGAGGCTGTTGTGGCTCCCTGTTCCCTCCCGCAGGCAGGGAAGAGCCCACCAGGCAGCGGGACAGGGGACACACAACAAATAATCAGCTTTGAGCATCCCTTCCCCTATGGAAGCCAAACTCGGGATTCCAGGGTAAGAAAACAGGGATCAGGGCATCCCTGGGGTGGGGGAACCATCCTCAGCACGGCACCCCCCTGCTGGGAACATCCCCCTGCACTGAGCGGCGTCAGGGAGCCTTTTATCAGGGATACGCTGGATAAAAGCTCTGCTTCTGTACGAGAGTGACCGAATCTACAGGGATATTCCGTGCAAATTGTCTGGTTAGAATAATAAATAGTGGCTTCGCCTTATAATGTCGGCTGCGCACAACACGCTCATTTGTGATCCGAGGCTCCGATTTAAGGGAGGAAGAAAGGATCCTCGCCTGCCTGGAGATAAACTTAAGTAAATAATGTTTGCCATCAACTCCAAATGAAGAATGACAGTTAAATTTTATAATCATCTTCACAGCTCCAGGACTTACTTTATATTTTCTCAGGCTCATGACCCAGGGGTTGTCATAGCAACTAGGAAATCCTACCTTATCAGCCTCTTACATTTACATTCCTTACGGCTGCTTCCCTTTATGAATTAAATCCATCACGGTCTTCTATTCTCCAAATAAGAAGTTCTTAGGATTATCTCGCAGAAACAAGGATCAAATGCTTTGATTGAAACACTATGCAAAAGCTAATTCACTGGTGGTTTTCTTTAAGGGAAGATTGACTGTGCTACAAATAAATGGCTCCCATCCAAGCGTGCAGTTGGCAGCCGCTCGCAAAAAAAGTTTAGAGAGCAAACACGGTTTCTGCAGCGTGTTCGTGTCGCTGGAGAATGTTTCTACATCTGGACAGTAAGAAGGGCACCTGCTCGGCCGGGCGCTCTCTTCGTTTACAGAATGTAACAAAGATTCAGTGCTCCAGAGGAAGAAATCTAAACACACCAAACACAGGTGGCCGTCCAGCACGGGACAGAACCCGGGCATTGCTGAGCGCCCGGATACTCCACGCACACACCAAGGAACACGAAGGTGGCTGGCTTGCAGACACCGAGCCCATCAGCCTGGGTGTCTCTCCAAAGACAAGATGTCGCCAACAAACAGCATAAAGTCCCATTATTCATAGCCATATCTATATATATTTTTGGGTGGTGGGTGAGACCATTTAATTGCTTAAATTTGATTTTTCCACACTGAATGGGCCCAGGTTCAGAGCCCAGCTCAGTATTCAGAGAGAGCAGCAGCAACATCGCTTCTCTCTGTCCTAAACAACACAGAAATAAAACAAACTTTAATTCCCAGAATGTTTTCTGCAGGAGTCTCTTGATTAACAGAACTCCTATAAACTGTAATGAATTTCAGAAAGGCAACTCTGCAGTTACAGACCTACAGGCATCAAGAGTTTAATTTACTTAATGTACTTTTTATTCATTACTGGTCCTCCACGAGAAGCTGATCACCAACTTGCAGAGTGCATTGCTTAATTATCCATGCTGCACTTCTTCAGATGAGAACTATTGGAGCTGCCTGTCAATACAGCAGGCAGGGATCGATTGATGCAGCCAGAGCCATGCCGCTGGAATGCCAAAGACTGGCAGCAGCCCCGCGGAGTGTGCACAGAGCAAAACAATCAGAAACTCATCTCACAGACTGAAAACCCTTTCTGTTCCCAGCGATGGTATCTGCTGCATTCACAGATGGTGAGCAGACCCCAGCACTCTTCTTCATGCACTGTACGTCTCACTCAGTGCAAACAGCTCCTCAACACCTTGTCCGGGCAGCCTGCAGCCAGCAGTACCCATGTTTTTGCTTTATCTCTGTCCTCCACACAGAGAGGACAATGGAAATGTGTGTTCCAGTCTCTGCCAGCTCCCTCAGTGCCCCAGGAAACAGGTCCTTAAGTCAGAATTGGTCCCTCAAGAAGTCTGCTCAGCTACAGAGGCCCGGCAAGGCTGAGATTCAGAACAGCACACAGTGTCAGCACAACGTATCACCTCAACGCCAGCAACTCAATAAACACAAATTACGGTTCCTTAGGCATCAGCAAACACAGACAAAATCTGCATTTCCAAGGAGTAAAGGCTCTGGGAAGCTCCAGAGCTGGCCTAGGGTACCATTCTGCAGAGACATCTCCCCATCCAGACTGAAATCCTGCCCACTGACATCTTCACCAACTGCAGGGTTTCACATCTCATCTCTCCCTTCCCAGCAGCGATGCTGATTTCAGGGAGAGCTGTGACAGCCTGAAGGGTGGTTGAGGATCTGTGCCCTTGGAGCCACACTCCAAGGACGATGTCCAACGAGCTGCATTTGGTCTGAGACGCTGTAGTGGTTTGGCATGACAGACGTGGCAGTGCCAGCCTGGGACAGGAGAGACTCTGCTCAGCCGAGGGCAGAGCAAGGGCAGGGCTGGATCTGCTGGTGGCAGCCTCCATCGGCCCGCCTTCCCCAGAATATTCACAATCAGCGGATCAATAATTCATTATATAATGTGATAAAAGGTAATCCACTGTTTGAAGTCACAGCTTAAACAAACTCCACTCAGCTACAGCCCCACTGAGGTCTCACTGAGCTCAAGATACCCAGAGAAAGGCAGGAAGAGGCAGTGGGAAGGGACAGATACATCCCTGCTCCAAAACTTCCCCTTCTCTGCTGAACAGAAACCATTCACAGCTCCAAGTTAAGCCATAAGCCCTTTGCAAAGGGATGCTAATTCAATATGAAGTAACGTAAGTCAATATTCTTGTTTCCCCTTTCATCCCTTCAGCCAATATAAACTAATACAAATGATAATGACATGGCACCCATGACCCCTTCAATACGCTGCTTGTGTTGGCAGCTGAGTGTTGATTCTCCCCTTAAGCAGACAACTCAATTTGAGTGAAAATTAACTCAGGGCAAAGGAATACCTAAATTGTGTCAGTGCAGAGCTGCTAACACACCCCAAACAGCAGCACCACGTGTAATGCCCCTTTTTGAGACTATACACTGGATTTTCAATGCCAATCAGATGCTTTGCTTGAGCAGCCAAGGCTGGAACTCAAACACATAAAGCAGGGACACAAAGCTGATTCTGAGGGGATTGGATCAGCCTTGCTGTCATTTCTGGACCATTTGCCAAAGGTGTCAGAACTGGGAATATGAAAGGTGCTGAAGCAACCAGACCCTGAAGTACCAGATTGTGAGGCAAATGCAGCCTGTGCTTCCTTGGGCTCCTCATCTGCCTCAATTCCTCAGGAAAACCTTAAAAAGATAAATATCTATACCAAAAAAGGTCTCTACATTCCAAACCACCTCACAGGCACAGTAAGCGCCAATGGAGAGATGCATGTGAAAGGGAAAATCAAGCCTCCCACCTTTGCTGGCATCCTCCGAGCATCACAAATGCTTTAGCAAAGCTGGTGGCCACAATAGGGGCTTGTTCTCCGCAAAAAAGGCCACAACAGCGCACAAGAAACCCTGCTGATAGTTAAAAGGCACAGATCCAAGGTCAGCCAGGCTTGGAGCCAAGGCTCCAGCAATAAACCGCCAGATCTGTTCTGAAGTGGACAAAGTAAAAGACCTTTTAATTGTAGAGCTCTAGAAGTCTTCCATATTAATTTAACGTTCACCTTGAAAGGTGATCTCTCTGCAGACCCTCCGCAGAGCAGGAGGACGGGGGAGACCACTGGCAGCAAGGGGGAATGCTTCTCCCCAGTGTTTAACCACGTGATAATCAAGATTATAAGAGAAAGGCCACCAAATTGATGTCCCAAAGCCAGCCATCATGAAGGCAGCATGCCCAAAGCTCCTGCAAGCCTGTTCATGCCTTTACACCCTGCCCCATCCGTTCCCTACATGAACATCAATCCCGCACCTGAGGATCTGTAGGTTCTACAAGAATAGTTACCGTGGGAGAGGCTTTGTTCGTAAACTGAGTGAGAAAGTTCATTACATGATAAAAATTCCAACCGTGCTACCGGGATGTAAATTGCCTTCGTACCCGGAGCTGACATCTTAAACAGTTTAATTTAGGTACCGCTCTCAGCAGCGTTGGGTGTCTGCAACAGAAACAGATGCCTTGAATCATTTCAAAGTATGCTCCTGTCAGAAATGTCCTTTCTGACACCAAAATCAATTTCCTTCTCCTTTACTAACTACTTTTCCAAAAATAGAAGGGGAAAAGTTGCCTCATTTTATCTATTGTGAGCGGCACAAGACGTGCTTTAGGCTCCAAGGAGGAAGATGGCAGCGCACGGCACGTGCGGCTGCGGTAATTAGTGCTATTTTGATAGAGCAACTGGCAACGAGAATGAACCTGATCCATCTTCATTATGGAGATCTATAAAACCTTTGACAAGCCTCGTGTAAAGGCAGACAGGCTGCTTCCTCGCACCCACACCGGCGTTCCCGCACAGGCGGCGGGATCCACGGCGGCTCCGTGGGAATGCAGCCCTCCGAGTTCTCCCTCTTCCTGCACACTTCATGGAGCTCAGTTTGAGCAAACGGAATGCACGGGGCCGGAATTATTTTCCGCTGATGGTCAGATGAACACCTCAGCAGTCCCCAAGACCTCGCTGTGCATATTTGAGCAGCTGTTGTAAATCACGGCTCTTCAGCGGGCTGCAAATCCAATTAAAACATGAGGCACTGCTACCCAGCGATGTGCTGGGCACAAAAACATCCTTCCACCTCTAACAAGCTGCACCAATGAAAGCCTTTCCTTGCTCTGCAGAAGGCTGGCTGCTGCCACGGCAGCCCTGTCCTGCCCCGTGGCTGTGGAGCAAAGGGACAGGGCCAAGTGCCACCGCTCCTCCTCCACAGCTGCAGCCCAACACAAACCATCCCTGAGTGTGGTGATGGTGCTACACGGTACCGCCAGCAGCCTTCTTGCTCTTCAGCACATCTGAAACCTGCCCCATTCCCATCTTCCCACAAATTCCCTCACCTCTGCTCCCACTGGTGTAAGTCAACAGCCCTGACCTCCTGGGGAAAGCCCTTCAGCAGCTGGAATTGAAATTCGCTGGGAATTTGGCTTGCTCAGTGGCAACCTGGCATTCAGACATCAGCAGGGTGACTTGGTGAAAGACACCCTTCTCTTAGGGGCAATGAGAGACCCAACCCCACCCCATCTCCCATGCTGGAAAATGTGCTCATGAGACCCACAAAGAGGCAAGAGCCATAAACCCTGAGGGTTTGGGTCACACAGAAAACAAGGGGCACTCCTGAAAGTGACTTCCCTGAGAACGCCAGCACTGACATCATCACACAGGCTACAGGTGGACTTGGCAGTGCTGGGGAAATGGCTGGAGTCAATGATCCTACAGGTCTTTTCCAACCTGAACGATTCCATATGGGTTCTATGATACTGGCTTCAGGAAGCCCTCACAGATCCTCAGCCCACAGACAATGTAACCACTGCCAGCTGCCTCCTCCAGCAATTTAAAATGTTCTGTTAGTTTAACTCCTGCCCTGAACACACCGAAGTATTTCCAAGACTGCTTCCCTGCAAACACACTGTGCCAGGGTCTACAGCCAGCATTCCCTCTGCACTCAGACAGGCAAGCAGGGCAACATTTCCTAACAGTAATTTTTTTAAAGCTATACAAAGGAAAAATCTGTGAGGATTTGCGTTCTAAAAGGAAACATGACGTGGAAAAACAAGCTCAAAACAAGTAAAGTGACAAAAACGCAGCCCGCAGTTCGTATTCCTGACAAACGGCTTCAGAGGTTCGGAATTGCACGATGGATCAGCTGCGAAGGGCATCTGCATATCCCATTAACGCGGCCGGGAGACGGGGCCTTCGGCAGCCACAGCGCTCACCATCATATTTTAAGTTTATTTTTCCTTGTCTGACCAGTTCCCGCAGGGCAGGGGGGTAATGACGGCACTTCATCACCAGCAGTGGCGGGTCTTTCCATCCATCCTGCGAGCGACAGCTGCGTCCCCGCGTCCCCAGCCGTCCCGGTGCTGCGTGGGCGGCGGGCGCTGGGCCCCGGCATGGAGTGCCCTGCAGCCATTACTCACCAAGCACTTTCATTAACAAACTGCCCTTAATTACAGCGGTAATTGCAAAATTATTTCACAGCAGCAATTACTCTTCTCAGCCCAATCCAGGCTATTTAAGCAGGGCATTGTCTCCGAAAATGGCACCGAGCCAGCTCATCTACAGCCCAGGGTTCTCATTGTGCCGTGCAGTCCCGAAATGGAGCACCCCAGGATGGCAGCTCCGGGTGGGGGGAGAGCTGCCCGTGCCTGTGGGGGTCCGACCTCAGGGTGGGACCCTGTGTGTGTGGGGGACAGAGCGTCCCAGCACAGGTGACCACCCTGTGATGATGGGGAACAAGGAACTGGCTCATGAAACCAGAGGAACGAAAGGTCAAGAAGGGATAAGGCCTTTTGAAACCAAAACTTGGAGCTTTCCTGCACAATTGTTGGTTTTCAAAGTTCACCATTTAAAGGATGATCCCAGATCATCCTGTAACAGCACAAGATCAAGACAAATGGGAGGTTTTCTCCAAAAAAGACTACAGCTTTGTTAAAAACTTCTCATAGATCATCCTTATAACAACTTTACAGCCAGGAAGTGAATCTATTTCATTTTGATCATTTCAAATACTCCATTAATGAGAAAAATTGAGGCATATTAGTCAGTGATCTGAAATACTGAGGAAGCTCATGTTCAGGGCAAGGCTGTGAGTGATTCCCGTGTCTGACGAGTCAGGGGAGAGAAAAGGGGATGATGACGATGCACCACTGGGAGAAACTGCAACTCGAGTGCTTGAAACTGCCAGAGGGCAGGGCTAGATGGGATATTGGGAAGAAATTCTTCCCTGTGAGGGTGGGGAGGCCCTGGCACAGGGTGCCCAGGGCAGCTGTGGCTGCCCCATTCCTGGAAGTGTCCAAGGCCAGGTTGGACGGGGCCTGGAGCACCCTGGGATAGTGGGTGGCATCCCCACCTGTGGCACAGGGTTGGATTGAGATGATCTCTCGAGTCTCTCCCAACGTAGCCCATTCTGTGATTCATTGCCTGAACCGTGTTGTAAAAGCCTCAGATTGGTCAGATTTGCTCAATTAATTCCACACTCTTCCTTGCTTCTGCTGCTTTCTAACATCTGAAGTAACTATGGCAGCTGCCAGCATGCAGAGAAACACCCAGCATAGACAAATTCACGCAAAGTTTTCCTGTAATAGAGGGGGGAAAAAAAATCTAACAGCAAAGCAACCTGCAATGACCTCAGCACCTCTCGGCTTCCCGAGACCTACACACCAGCCGTGCTACAATGCATCTTTAATGCCTGACCTGGTTATGTATATGCAAATATTGGAACAGCACCATCTCCAGTGCTCTGGGTGTACCTGATCTGCAGACACAGGGGCTGGCTGCTGCTTTGGGTTTCCAGCCCATTGCATTTCTCAGTCCCTCCTCGCTGTGCTGCCGCCAACGCCATCTCATCAGGCTGGAGATTCCTACGGCGAGATGTTTCTGCAGATTGAATGCTGGGGTCTGGGGGTTTTTTGAATCTGTGTAATTTTGGAAATTCTAGGGTAATTTTGGAAATTCTAGGGTAATTTGTTTGTCAATTTATTAGAAGAACACAGCACAGACCCGCCTCTGCTCAGGGCAGTTGGTACAACAAGAACATTTCCCTGCAGAATCTCATACTTGGAAACTGCTGATGGATGGAGAGGGGGAGCTCTCACACCCAGTCAGCTGAGCCACACGAGGTGGCAGCTTGGCCAGTGCCACCCCAGCACCCCGGCCAAACAGGATGGGAAGTATCAGCGCCCACATAGTGAAATGCTGCAGCAAGCAGAGGGGCGGGTGCCCACTGGGCAGTGCGGACACACAGCCACCAATACGTGCTCTTTAAGAGCTCAAGTATTTCAAATCACAGTACATTTATGACCACAGTGTTACTGCACTTCTTTCTCAGTCAAAGCAGAGACATTCAATAATCACCCAGAAAAGCACCATCTGTTATGCCTTATAGCTTAATTAAACTAAAATACAGAACTCCTTAATTCTCCCGCCTCATAAAGATAAAGGTCATTCCACAGCTTTACTGTCAGGTATCCTGTACAGAAAATGCAGAGGTTGGAACTTCTCTCACCCAGGCATCACTCATATGTGGCACCATACACCCAACACACACAAACATAATTCCAGCAGCGTGACAATGGACTGATGCGTGGCTGGCGGACTGACAGCCAGGGTGGAGGGACAGTTCACCCCTTCAGCACAAGGGTGCTGCCAGGACTGGAGCAGGCCAGGCTGGGCAAGCCCTCCCTGCCATCCAGACCCCTCCTCATCCTGGCCCCGAGCACCTGGAGTACACTGCTCCAAAGAGCTGGAACACAAGCACCAAGGACTGTGCTTATCAACAAGATCCTGTTAGAGGCGTTTGCCCAGGCTGCCCTGTTGTCCCATGGAAGTGCCCACAACAGCAACACTGATACTTGAAAGTGCCCAGCACCTCTGTGTGCCCCATCCTACAAGCCCTCCGCACTGGGATGTCCCAGACAGAGGTCTCTTGTACTGGAAAAGCATCCCAATACTCAAATGAGAACCAAACACTGAGCACCTGAACCGGAGTGACGGCTCCAAGGCGGCGGTGAGATGGGAGGAAGTGCCAGAGCCACTCGTCACTTTGGGAGTGAAACAGGAACTGAAAGGTTCCCTTTTGAGAGGCCATGGAGGAGTCACCCAAGCTCTGTTTTTCTTCTCTTCTGCATTCACATACAGAGAAACGGTGACAAAACCGAAAAAAAGAAACAAAACCGAATATGGAACGTGACTGAATGGGTAGGGCATAACCCAGCCCCAGCCCCACTGCAGGCACTGCCAGTGCCCCCCCACCAGTCGGCTCCATATAAATGGGAAATTCCAGCCCTTTCCCTCCCCTGAGGCCCCTGCCTGGCCTGCCAACATGGATATCAATCCTAGTCCTGTTTTCCTGGGCCGCTTGGTGGCCAATGACTCCACACTTAAAGCTCCACTCTCCCCAAAGCTGTGATTCTCCAAACCTTCCTGCACCATTAGTGCTCTCCTCGGAAAGATCTGCTTTGGTCTTTCAGCACGAACCCCAGCAGAAGCCTCGCTAACGCAACCAAAATTCAATTATTGGCTTGTCAGCTTTCACACGTCTCCTTGTTGAGGCTTCGGGACGAGGACTGGGGAAATCAAACCTGTCTGAGAGGTACAAAGCCCTCAGGCTGCCAGAGCACCTCCATGAGCAGGACTGTAAGCTGCATGGAGAGGGATGAGATGCTCCTCTGAAAGATGAGGGCTAACAGAGAGTATTGTGTGATTATGGGGGGTTTTCTTGCTTTCTGCTTCCTGTAGGTGGAGGCAAACTCCTTGCTGAAAAGAAGACAGACAGGAAAACAGCGGAGAGGTACCTGCAGCAGCTGCCAGAGAAGAGCCCGCACATCTCTCCTGCAGTGTGATGGCTCCTGCACAGGAGCACCCGCACCACGCCACCTGCCCCCAAAACCAGCTCCCAGCTCAGGGACTTGTGCAGCCCCACCCGTGGTGCAAGAGCCCCAACTGCCCCCAACTGTCCCCGTGGGGCGGCTGCCCCACAGCGCTCTCTGCAGAACACCTTGAATGCTGGTTTTGGCAGCCCAGGGATCACCCTGGCACGCGGGCAGGTGCCATCAACTCGCCCATTTTTTGCCTCCCAGAGATTTTCAAGCTGCCCAGTCTGTTTAGGGGTGTCGTGCCCTAGCACCCTGGCAACTGCCATAGACAGGTTTTCAGCAGCAGCAGAGACATCCCATCCACCAGCCCCATCCTCCAGCTGCGCCAGATCCTGAGCACTCAGCATAAGGGAGGGATGCCCAACAAAGGAGGCTCAGCCACAGGGATATTGCCAAATCCCCGGGACAGAGGGCTCCTTCCCCTCAGAGCCATTCAGCTGGCTGTGAGCACCACCACAGCCTCTAATGAGCTGCCTAACCTTGCCCCTCTTCTCCACCCAGGCTTTAAAATTTAAAGCTCCAGCCAGCTCAACATGAATAGATGAGCAAGAACATCACACTGCTCACAGTGTAGGTGCAGTGCTTTATATCTTCATTAATATTTCAGTCTCTCCCATCTCCTCCTCCTGCAACTGGCCTCATTTTATTTATATCTGCAGGATACCACTCTTGCTTCTTCCAAGTTCTTATTTGCTTGGAGAAAGGCTCCCTGCCAAGGGACTGCACCTTCCTGGCACTGCCTCCATGTTCTGGCATGGGGAGAACTCCAGCCCCGAGGCCAGCTGACCAATGTGGTGCCTCTGCCACCATATGGATCGCCACATTACTGCCAAACAAACGACATTTGGGGTGGCAAATGGGGTCAGGCCAAACCCGAGGGCAGATCCCAGGTACCCCAGGTCGTGCTCCACACATCGAGGCCCATCAGACGGATGGCACAATGGAGGTCTCTGAGCCCGTGGTCAGTTGATACTTTCCTGACTTGATTATGAAGAAATTAAATTATACAAATATTTCATTAAATATCTTTTTAAGCCTATTAATATTAATATCAATTCCGCCTCTTATGTGCCTGGCATTTAAAAATCCATTTTAAAATCTCAAACTAATTTAAGATTTACATCTAGAATACAAATCAGCGAGCAAGACTCCCCACTCTCTATTTTGCCTGGCACCCATATCTGCCCAGTTACTCTTAGATGTCACTTGGTGACACTCACAGAAGATGAATATTCAAAGCGTGCTCTCGCCTGCAAATGTTTTACAGCTTTCCGGCCACTGAATTTGTTTAAAGCCGCAATTATACCGAGCAGCCAGTCCCTAGAAGACCAAAGTATTCTGTTTGTCTGCACGTCACCACATCACTCGCACACTGATACGGTTTCAAATTAATAATCAGAATTCTGTGCTGAGGGAAATAAGTGGTGTTCCAGGCACGGGTGAGTTTGCTTTTCTGTCAGATGGAACCTTGAAGGGAGGCAGTCAGAGATGCCACCACCTGGTTTCCGAGCGATAGCCTTGCCTTTTCTCCTTTCCTACTGAACTGCCTCAGATTTACAGGCGCTCCGTTTATTTATTCCAAGAGCCACTTTTTCTGCAACCATCTTGCACTACACACAGCTTCTTTTTAACCATCCAGAAGCCCAGGGAAAATGAAAAAATTATCTTTTCTGAGCAGCCATCCAACAAATGAAAGGCGAACAGAAAATTAGCATCGTTTAAACACTGGTACATCAAGGAGGACAATTGGGAGAGACTTCTCATGCTGGCCGAGCTCTCCAGTGCCTGAGCCCCTGCCCAGGTTCTCTTGGAGGTCAATATTCCCCAGCTGGCACAAAAAACCCCCGCTGTTGGTGGCCAAGGCACTTCCCCTGACACTTCTCTGTTTCACAGGTGCTCCAGGCACCAGGGAGGAGCATTCCCAGAGGAGCACAGACACTGAGCCGTGCAGAAACCCAGCAGGGTTATCTGAGTTCACGTCCTTTGGTGGCAGCCCATCCACGGCAATTTCTGTTCAGCTCACACGGTGACAAATGATGATGGAAGAACCCTACAGGCCATCTTTTCTGAAGACCACACCTGTACAGACCAGGAGGGGACTGCAGGCAGTCACTCATCCTTAGGGAGAGCACGCCGTTATCGCACAGGGAAGGAGCCTGCCCCAGGTATGACCAAGAGATGCTCAGCATCGATCCACAGGGCTCAGTGTTAGTCCATGGCTGATGATGCTGCAGCCCCACTCACTGGAAAGACAACGGGGAACCCCATGGGTACCCCATCTCCCCTGGTCTGGGGGCACTGGCACCACAGCGTGACCGAGCTGCTCCTCAGACCACAGTCCCATATTTCAGACTTGGCTGCTTGGGAAGCCGCAGGCAGCTCTAGTGCTCAGACTTCCTCCCTTTTACCTCCGATGACTCACGAGCTTGTATGAAAATATTTTCTTTATAGCTGGCAAAATTTGAAGCCAAATTTTCCTTCCCTCTTACAAATGCAAGTGTAAGCGCTGCAGATGCAGTCAGGGAGCCGCTCCTCTCCCATCCAGCTCGCAAACCTAAAGGATCACACGACACATTTTGAAGGGCAACACCCAATTAACATCATGCTAAATAAAACTTCCTTTCATGCAGAAAAAACGGCACATCAGCAAACCCATGGACCTCACACCAGTACTGCCTGGCTCTCAATCAAGGCAGAACACAAGCAGGAACACTGTGGGAGAAGCTGGATCTGAACCTGAGCTCTGTGCTGACCACATCCACTGGCACTTTGGCAAAGAGGGAGAGGAGCCAGGCAGGAGAGCATGGAGTCAGCCCAGGACTGAGGGAAGGAGCTTATTCCCATCAGCACTGCTGGCAATCCTTAAGACATGGCTCTGCAGCTTTGTGCCAAGTCACTCTGGTTTCTGGATGTCCTCTCTGCAGCTCCAGTCTGTACCAGTTAGCCAAGAGACAGCGAAGGAAGGCCCTTCCCTGCATGATCTGTACCTTAAACCAAACATCATTATCCTTTTGAACCAGTGACACGCAGCTAAAAGAGATATTGCTGGAGAGAAGACTCAAATAGCACTTTGCTATTTGCTTGATACAACACGGCCTCCCCAGGGCCTGGCTTGGCGATGTCTCAGCCCTGTCCCAGAAGCACTCTGAGCGTTACCAACGCCCTCACCTACGGCACCCAAAACACACGGGATGCCCCATCCCGGGTGAGAGGCAGCATCCCTGATGGAGCATCCCTGTCAGACTGGCCACTGCACTCCCTGTCCTAAGCTCCTGTCCTCCCTTCAGGGTCACCCTGCGGGATCCACACACCTGCTGCACCCCACAGCTCCATTCTCACGGCAGGAAAGGCAAATCAAACACCAATGATCTTTATCTCATGCATTATTTCTCCTCCCATCTAAATGACACAGCAACAAAAAGCTGCCGACGAAGTTCACCGAGTTTCACTTTATGGCACTAACAAGATCAGAAAACAATTCTCTGTCTTCTTGTCACATTAAGTGTTTCAATATCCAACTCAGTGTTTCCAGTCTAAAAATTTATGAATTCAGCGAGCAGCCTGTGCAATATCTTCCCATTCTATCCATCTACTAAGGAAAGAAATTACACTGGCCATTTGTCATGACCGTCATTCCAAAGATAAGTAACGACTGAAATAACTTTAACTTACCTTAAGAACTGCAGCTACCATAAAAAACAGCTGCATGTGCAGGTTCTGCCATGCTGTAGTACGAGATTACTTTAATTTGATTACTCAGAACAAAGGTAGTAGAGGACCTAAAAACCAGGGCCAATTTATCATACTGCAGAGCCACTGTTATGTTTGGCTCATGAATGTTATCAGTGTGTAGCTAAAAAACACATCAACTGTGTAAGAGAATTTACAGAACTTGTAATTTTCCTCTAAACAGCACTGAGGAAATGAGATTTGGGTTGGGGAAACTTGAGTTTCATTCCCAGTTGGCGACAGCACACACATCCCTTTGGTTTCAAAAGTAAAGGGCACAGGTAGCTGTTTTTCATAAGTAAAAAGTGGAAGGGAATATGCAAAGTGCTGTTATTTAGGAAGAAAATTGCTGGGAGCATTTTTGCTCACCCAAAGAACCTGCTGGCATCTGGCACATCCCAGCCCACGGCAGAAGGGCCACATTTCCCTGTGGGCAGCTCAGCTCGGCTGTGCCCACGCTCTGCACTGTGTGAAACTCATGGCATTTGCACAGATGTGCTTGGGTCCAAGACACACACAGGCAAGTTAAAGTGGCTACAGGAGGAGATAACGGGACAGCCAGTCCCATTCTTCAGCTGCATATTTAAGCCTAGTAACAGAAATGCTCACCTGCCATCAAAGCAGCATTTCAATGCTCAAGAAGGCTTAACTTCACAAGCGATGGGGGTTAGCTAATCCTGAGATGTCACCAATTTCTCCTCATTAGGTATGCACACCAACTGATGCGGGATGAAGGGCTGGAGAACAAGGAACAATCGGGCAGCAGGGACAGGAGGAGCTGAGGAGATGCCGGGGGTTTGCCAGACAGAGCCCCCGGGCAGCTGGGGAACAGTTCATTGGGGCCTCTTCAAAAAGGACCAGCCAGCTGTGACCAGTCTGTCACACGAACGAGGTGACCAGAGCCACACTCATCATCTTCAGACACTCAGTTCCCCTCCTCAGCAGGACAAGGGGGGTCTGAGTGTCCCACCTCATACATCCCACCCGTTTATCTGCCCATGTCCAGGCGCAGTGGAAGCAGCTGAGATTTGTTCATTTGGAGCAGAGCCCACACCTATCAAGGGTCAATTAATCTGCTTGTCCAAATGCAGAGAAAGGAGTTCAAATTAAATCTTGAGGCTCAACTGCCTTAAAAAATTCCTTCTCCTGAGGGCTCAGCTTCAAACAGCCATCACAACACAGCAAAATAATTAATCCCTGCTCAAACAGGGACTAAATGAGACTATGGGACTAAATGAGTTGGGGAATGTCTGAGGAGGGTTCTCGGAGGAGCAGCAAGGAGCAGCACGCACACAGTCTGTCAACACTGATGCTCACCAGTACCAGCTACGAAATTTCCCCAGATCAGTGGCTCCAGCCTGCACCAAGTGATAAAGAAAATCCACCTCTCTGAAGCACAAATAAGGTAGAAGTGCCAAGACAGGAAGAGAGCAGGGCACAGCCCGACAAAGGGAAACAGAGCCTCCAGATTCACTTCTGCAAAGGACTGAAGACATGCCATGCCAAGGGCTCACTTCATAAAAAACCCAGGCTTCTCTTCAGCATCACTTTGCAAAACTTCACATCTGAAGCAGAAACCAAGGGCAAAACTAATCAAAAGGATACGGATGCTATGCGTGGAATGGGTAGGATGGGGGGGAAGGAGGGATGGGGGCTCTGCTCCCTGCTAAATTTAGTCTGATTTTCATCTGCCTTGAAAGTGTCAGCACTCGGCAAGGAATAAAACAAGGTTAAAGAATGTGAAGTTGAAAGCGGATGTCTTCGTGTTTATCTACAAAAGCAGCACAACTTTTAAGAGCATCATCCCAAGTGAGCGCGACGCAACGCTCAGCTGCCAATTTGCATAGCAAACCAGTTCGGAGAGAGGCTCTGCCAGCATGTCCACAGCCCACGGCCTCCCAAACACCCGCAGAACCCTCCTCCTCCTCCTCAGCAAAATCCTCCTGACACCCACCGTGCAGCCCTGTTTAACCAAAGCAATTCCCCATCTGAGCAGGGTTGGGTTCGTGACCTCCCAGTACAGTGCAGAGGCACTAGAACAAACACCAAGAAAACAAACTGCTCCTCAAGTTGTCTTGGGACTTTTAGGAAACTCAAGGGACTTTTAAGTCCCTGTCACTGACTCACTGCAGTGCTTCCAGCACATCAGCACTGCAGAGCCAAGGAAACTCCAACAAGACTTGGAGAAGTTTCACTCCACAGCTTCTCCCAAGTTTCGACAAGACTAGACTACATATGGCTACTATTTTCTTCACAGCGTGTCTCATACCAGCGCTTGAGAGAAACCCAAAAATCCCACATAAAATCTGTGGACAGGCTCTAAGTCGTGGTTAACCACTGAGGATCAGCTCAAAAAGAAATCTTGGGGGATTTGGCAAAGCAGGCGGAGAACCACCAGGAATCAAAACAGGCTCATGACTCATCTGTGGCATATAACTGGCGAGAGGCACCACGTACAAGTGAAACAATCCTGGAGCCTTAACGAGCTTGACTCAAGATAGGAATACCAGCACTTCTTTCCTGAGAAAAATGACACCAGCTACAATAAAGGTGCCCAACGTAAAGAGGCTTCCAGTGTTATTGATAAATTCTACAAGTTTGTTAATAAAGGCTGCAAATTACCAGGCTGAAACCTGTCATTTACTAATCAAATTTAAGACTCATTTTCCTCCTACAGACACAAGATGAATTATTAATTCCTTCATATCACAGGTTGAGGAGCAGCCTCCAACACTGCAGAACATGAGATCTTGGAAGCTTCCCACCAGCAGCGCTTAGGGGTAGCCACTGCAGCTGACACCTTGGTAAGCCTGGGGTCTGACACTGTGGCACTGAAGGGTCCATGACACCAATTTTCACTGGATGAAAATTTCATTTGGATTTATAGCCAGAATCCAACGCAAACATGAAGTGCCAAGAAGGAATTCCCCCACCTGTGCACTTCAACACTGCCAAGGGTTTGGGAGTCATCAGGCTTTGGTGGCTGTTTTATTCCAGCCTGTAACGAGTATCCCAACATCGTAACACCAGGATTAACTGTCCCAGGCAGATCTCCCTGAGCACTTCTGAGGAAAAGGGAACTACTACCCGAGGACTTCCTACAAAATTACACATAGCAGCACAGCTTTAACCAAGACTCTGCTGTAGCAAAGCCATCGGATCCTGACATTCAGGGAAGCCCAAATGACGGCCTCAGCACCCGTGTTGTTCTCAGTGTATTAGACGGAAAGTTCCATGCTAATGTGACATTTTACGATCATGAAGAAAGCCCAATACTAAAATTAGAACGTAAATCAGGCACAAATATTCTTCCAGACACGCAATCAACTCGGCTTTCCACTCATCCTCCTTTATACACCGGGGGGTCACAGCGCATTCCGCTGTGTATCTGTTGGCTGCACGCACGGCTCCCTCCGAGCCCCGGCGGAGGCGCCGAGGCAGCTACAGAGCCCTGCAAACCACACCAGTTGGCTGCAGATAAAGCCAGTGATTAGAGCGCTTGGAAATATCCCTCTAAAATCAAGATTGGAAGATAAATCCTGCAGAGTCTGGGCTATTTATCCCACCACATTCCAACCGCGAGGCATGCCGGGGAAGGAACGACTTTAAATGCAGCATCAGCTCGTAAAAGCAACAGTGTTCGCCCCGGAAAGGCCATGGTGAGCCCAGGGGCTGTTGGGTGAGCAGGAGGCAGCCTTGAGGACAGGCTGCACACAGAGAAACTTTGAATTAATCCAGTCAACCTGCGCCAAGCCCTGTAAAATATTATCCATTTGTGTCCAGACCTGCACAGCCAGCAGGTGGATCTGACGGCGGTGTCCACACCAGGGGGAAAAGCCCATAAATCCAGCTGAAATTCCCTGGCTATCAAGGAAAACCACCAAACCACATACAAACACAAACTTTGAATCAATATGCAATGAAATATAAGCAGGCCACCACAGGCCTTGCAAATTAAACAGCATGTTCACAGCGCATCACAACTCGGCGCATTAATAATTACCATGTTCTTTGTTTCGAATTCAATGAACTTATATCATCCTTCAACACTGTTTAGCCAAAGCAAATAAAAAACAAGAAAATCACATTACTTTTTCCCATCCATACAGAAGGATCTGGATATTCACATTCAAATTTGCCATCGTGGATTAGCTGAAGGCAATTACTTGACTTGCTGAATTCTTTTACAATAATTTAAAAAGAGAACTCCAGTCTGTTCTAATAAGAAAAATGAAATCCCATTAGCTGCGTCTCCCATGTATATTAACATTTCTTTTGTTTAGAAAGGTTAATATCCCCCAAATAAAGGAGCACAGACTGCCTGTTAAAATAATTACATCATGACATTTCCAAAGGGTTGGCAGATAGACATGGTTTCCAGCAAAGAAACAAACAAAATAAGAGGGCTTTTCTAAAATTATCCAGGCTTAAAATATGGGAGGAATCAGTGTCTCTGGATGTTCCAACAGCTTTTGGGTGGTTGGACTTTCCTAAAGGAAACACTTTCCAATCCCTGCTCCCTTAATATATAATCAGTCTTGTCTAGTTATGTGGTTTGGGGAGGTTGGACCTTCAGCAGAACACTGAAAAACCCCAAATCCACTGGTTTTCTGTAGAACTCCACCAGACAAGAGCAGAGAGGGCCAGGCTGAGCTTCCACTCAGCAGAGAAGGGAGTCTTGGATCCCATCAACACAACAGAACATTTGAGCAGCACGAGCCAAACACTTCATAATCAGAAACCCAGCAATATTTAAAACACTGTGATCCCAGGAGTCCTCAGATCTGAGGGGTCAGCGCCTGTAAGTGCTGCTGAAGGCAGTGCCAGCCCCTCCTGGCTGATGCACAGCAGCACTGTGAGAAATACGCCTGTGAGAAACCCCCTGCACACCCCTTCATCTGGAACTGGGAATGTTTCCTGGTGATCTTCCACGACTTGTTTAACAATTTCCAGATGAAGAGAGCAAATAAACTCTCCACCTGCTCAGTTCTCACCTGTGATTAGACACTGGCACCAATCATGGAACCCTCCCTGTCCTCCTCCTCCCTGCTCCATTCAGGGGACCCAATGGATTTGCTTTGGGCCACCTCTAAAATCACATTTGGCTGTAACACCATTTGTGGCTTCTTGCAAAAATCAGCTCTCTTCATTGCATGAAATATTTGCATATTTTAAAGCGCTTGAAAAGCAACAAATGTTACAGTTTCCAAATGATTTTGGAACAAGCACATGTAATTAGCCCTGTCTAACAAATCTGCTCCCGACTGTGGTAGTAAACAACTGAATTTAAGCCAAAACCTGTTTCAGAGACATCAAATGTCAAGGTCTGACTCCTGTTCTAACGCCCCAGCCTGAGCCTAGCAGGTAATACCTCCTTGGGGCTTATTTGCTTTGACTAAGCCGTGTTAGAGGATGAGATGCCCTTAATTCTGCGGATTCCTCGTGCAGTAAAATGCACCGTTGGGTTCCCACAGTCTCCCATGGCAATTCCACTGCAGCTTGCATGGAGCAAACATGGTATCTGGGCTACAAAAACCACTCCAAACCCACCCAAAGTGCCACTCCTCACCCCAGGCCGCCCTCCTCTTTGGGCTCCCGCACCAAGGCAGGAACAAGCCGCGAGTACAGTGCTGCGAGTTAACTTATCCTGGCAAATTTTGGAAGTTACTTAAACAAATCTGCTTATGATGACAGCAGTCAGCAACGGATTTGAAGCCAGACCTGTTTGTGAGCCCTCCAGTCAGGCTCCCACTCCCACGCGGCAGCACCTCGGGCGGCAAAGCAGGGTGACAGAAGCTGACCTGCTCCCACGCAGAGCTCGTGTGGTGACAGCAGAGCCTCCCACGCTCTGCGGGCGTCTGTGCCCAACAGGGCAGGGAGATGAAGAGCTGCAGCTCCCCAGTCAAGCCCCAGCTCCAGCAAGCAGTGGGAATGCAGCTCTGAAACTGAGACAACCTCCATGCTGAAGACATCCAAACAGCCAACACCAGAGATGTTCATCATCCACAAGAAGCCAAAACTGCTCCACAGCTTCCTTGCTCGGCAGCTGGCAAGGAGAGGGGATTCTCCTTGGCATGGCATTTGTGACACAGGCAGAAAACCAAACCCTCTATCTAATTTAACCAAGGGGTTCTTGGCAACTCCAAGCTGGGAAGAAACACTCCGCTCCCAGGGCAGGATGCTCTGGAGAAGCTCAGACCCATACCCAGGTGTCAACAGCTTCTCAACGCAGTGTCAAACCCAAGCCTTGAGACAGAAGGTGACATGCAGGGAGAGAATCAGGACACCATCACTGGCTCCCTCTCCTTTCTGCTCTGAAACAAGGAGAGAAACTTGTGTTTTTGCAGAACTCTCTTCAACATGATTTCTGTGAGAGCATTGGACCACAGTACTGCACTGTAAAGAGGTTTAATACTGATGATGAAAATCCATCTTTTCCTATTGCCTCTTCCATGGGCTGGGAATAAAGACTGCCTTCATCCCGAAAAGGTCATGTTTGCATTTCTGGTAAACACAACACTTTGTTTTTTCCTCTCCACCCAATATGCTCAAGTGAGTCACATCTGGCTGACTTGTCAAAAGATAGTGAAACTTTGAGGAAATGGTGTTCCACAGATGTTACTGCCTAAAAATAGCCTTGCCACAACTGATAACAATTTTCCAGCTCAGTGGCCAAATATTCTGCTCCAAGGCATGTACTGCCAATCGAGATTATTGCAGATGGCAAGTTCAGCGACTAGTTTCTTGCCCTGTAAAAACTTTTCTCTCCTATCATCTCCTGTCAGCACAACCACATGAAATCATTCCAGAATTTCAACACTCCTACAGTTCCCTCACAGAGCTGAGACCTATCTATCACAAATAAAAATTCAGTGCTGCTTAATCTTCATCTTCCGAAGGAATAATTTTCAAATCAGGTACCTGTAATAAACAGTTGTTCTCTCACAAATTCATACGAAGAAAAGTGCAGATTTGGCATCTTGGGGTAGCATCTTTCCAAGCTGTGTCTTTAGCAGGGACACAGAGAAATAATCACATTAGGGTGTCAGCCAATAAATACTGGAGGAGCAAAGCACAGACAAAGCAATTTCTGCAAACTCTGCTTGGATTGCTTCTACAGTTATTGATAACGCAAGAACTGAATGCAAACGACGTCAGGCTGGCAAAAATAAGAAAAATATCTTCCGGGAAGAATTCTATAAAATGAATACTGATATCCCATTGCCATCTAAGTTAAAACTTTGCAGAGGATAAAGAAACTTCAAAAGCCGGTGCATTTACTGTTGAAAATTCTTTACATTCCATGACTAAATCACCAGCGCCACGGAGGTATTTCCATCTCCGATTCTGCTGATGTTCACAAACTGAGCCACGCTCGTGTGGTTCACGCTGTCAGCAGAACCCCCTGACTGAACACCGTGTCATTCACGAGATAAAGTGTCCGAGAGGCAATTCACCAGGTCTTAAGCAGGAAAGAGCGATGACCTCAATCCCCTTAGGAAGAATCTCTCCCTAAAATGCCTTCAAAAAGTGAGAAAAAAGGATTCTGCAGGAATCCATCATCTCTTCCTTAAGTAGCCAGCCTTAACGTCTCGCCTGCTGCACTCCTGGCCTTCAATTATTCAGCATTTAAATGGATCCCTGTCCTCTCTAACAACTGGCACACGGCTGCCCTGCCGGCGGCACCGCTCCGGTCCCGCTCCGGCTGCGGCTGCGCAGCCCAAGGGCTTCGTTTGGGCGCTCCAGGACATTGGTGCCAGCGGTGCACAACGGCCAGAACTGCAGTAAGTAACACAGCCCCCAAAAAGCCAACTTTCCTCCATGTGATTTTCTTCTCAGGAGAGGAAACATGCTCTGAATGGCACCACGGCCACCACGATGACTGAAACCTAACCAGGAGGGACTGTATACTTAACATGATCCTTTCTGTTTGGTTTTCTGATTACTGCTTAAATTCAGAAGCCTAATGAACAGATGGAAAGAAGGTATTTGCTAAGTCTTTCACAAGCATCAATTTAACTGATGGAACCAAGAAGATATTTTTCCTCAGCGCTGCTGGAAGAAAACATAAAAGAATTTTTAAATCCCACAGCAGTTCCTTCCCTCCAGGGGAGGTGGGTATTTGATATTCTAAGTCTCCCTAAGGCAGACCTGTAGGGAAGGAAGAAGGCAGTGTTCTCAGGGGTGCTGTGCGCTGTGGGGCAGAGGGAAACACCCTGGGGCCCCATCTCTGGGCTCAGCCCACGGCGGCATCTGGATGGCAGGGTACCGACGGAAAGGGAGGGACGGGACGGAGCAGGACCTGCAGCAAAGCCCCAGTGGACACTACTGCAGTCCTGACAGGATGCTCTGCTTCCCACCCTGCAATCCTGACGGGACACTGCTTCCTACCCCGCGGCCTCGGACGGACACTCAGCACTGCTGCTAAGACATGGCAAAAACTCAGAGGGTTTCTGCGAGGTTGTTCGCAAGTTAAAGAGAGTTTAAGAGGCAAGGAAGCAGCACTCATAGCTCTTGGTGGCCTGGAGAGCTCCCAGTGACGCCTCGGCATCCCCGCCAGCTCCCTGCAGCAGCCGCCCAGCGCGAGCTCTCCTCGTCCGCGACGGGAGGCACAGGGACGACACAAGCAGAACACGCCAGAAATAAACATCTCGCAGAGAAAGTTTTGTAAAATCTCCTATGCCTGTCACATCCAAATGTTCTCTGCAGAGACAGATGGTCCAGGCTTCTATTAGCAATGAATAATGAAATGTGAAGTGGAAGGTGTGAGATGCTGCTTAACCTTGCTTCACCCCAGCACCCTCAGTCCTGAACTGTACAGCATTTGATATTTTTGTGTTGTAAACCACCAAGAAACACCACAATAATCACAAGTTTGCCATGCACCGGTTGTTTCACTGTCTTTAAAAACAAACCTGTTCCTATTTTAGTGTTCCTCAAGACTGGCATAGCTGAACCATCTGCCACGAAATCACGCTGGAGCCAGCCACAAATCAAAGGAGGCACCGAGTGAGCATCCCACCATCCTTCCAAGCCACACCAGCCACCTCCTCACACCTCATACAAAGTTATCCTGGATAAACAAGTGGTCCTGGACGTCACTGCAGGCTGGGGGATCAGCTGCGACATGATCCCTCATCTCTCCTGCTTGCTCCTGGGTCCCCACACCGGTGGGATCGTGCAGTGGGAGAGACACTGTGGGCTGGGAAGGAACCTGGCAAGAGCAGGCACAGCCAGGAGCTGTTTCCAGCTGGAGCAGTGCCCGGGCTGGGCACTGCAGGCTCCCTGAAAGACACAACCTGTGCAGAGAGACTGAGCTGAGTGGAAAAGAGACGGCTGTTCAAACACCTGAAAGGCAGCTGTGGAGTCAGGAAAACACATCCCTCTGCACAGACACCACAGGCCTGGCAAGCTGCAACAGGTGAGACCGCAGCACGGAATGTTTATGCAGGCCCACAGAAGTTAAAACACCAAAACAGACAGCTCGAGGCAGTCTCCGCTGTTTGAAAGGGCACTGCTGGCTGTGCCAGGAGCAGATCAGGCACACTCGGGGGCCCAGCCCTGAGCTCAGTGCCCCATTCACCCAGGTTTGCCCTCTCAAGCCCATCCCCATGGAGCAGCACCAGCACATCCGCTCAATATGCCACTCGTCACGTTGGAGCAATGGAGCTTTTAGAAAGAATAATCTAAAACTATTTAAAACATTTTGTTCAAATTAATGGGCTATTTCACACAAAAGTGTGTTCCCTAGAGCTGTGTGCATTTGCAAACGTGCTTGCTTAACCGGTTTTAGCAATTTGTAGACAAAAGTTTGGCAACATGATACGCTCATCTGGGGAATACACATTATGTCTTACTTAGATAAACAGACATAATAGCTATTCCCCATCTCTTTTCAGCACCTCTGCTACCACTTGAATTGAGTAATACCCACAAAGGGTCGCTACCTGCACAGGGAGGAAGGTCAGAGTGGCCACAAGGGACCTGGTGTTTCATCTTGGAAGTGTAGAGAGGCTTCAGCAGCATTTCTGGGATCACCAGACGCGCAGACAAGGCTGTAAATAAACTAAGCTGCCTTCAAAATCCACTTATAATGATGCTGCCCACAGCATCCCCACTGCCCTTTCTCTCTCCATGACAGTAATCCACAGGGTCTGCTGTGTTTTGTCCTGGCTTTATCAAGAAGTGGTGGCTTACAGGAGCAAGGGGAATTTCTACGGGAAACCAAAGGATTGCCTCGATTCCATTAGAACACTGACACTGGTAAGAAGCCACACAGTGAGTGCCCTTCAGCCAAGAAACTTTTCCTGTTGGACAATTACAGGGAAATCAAAGGGAACACATGGATTGAAGAGTCCACCTCAGGCTGTAACTACACCATAAACATCACCATGCTTTGTTTTCTTCCCAAATGAGATGAGATATAGATCTGATGCCAATGAATGACCAACAGGAACTCTACACTGAAATCAGGAGACACTGGGACTGGGGACTATTCCTGCTCGAGCAACCTGCATCCCAAATTCTGACAAAGCTGGGACATTGGAACAAGCAGATCTTGCATTTGCCTTCTCTATGCACATACACAAACACAGTCTGTGAGTGACTGCGTGTGTGTTTGTATGTACACACGGTGACTGGAGCAGTGGAGGACCCCAGCAACTACAGCAAATCCTTTCTTCAGGGCACATAAAACCCTCTTGCAGGAGCAAGTGTTTTAAATCCAATTTGCCACAACAAACAAAGGCATGAAATGCTGTGTAACCCTCACACAGGCATTTACATTCCTTATTGTTAATTTGAAAAGGGAAACCACATTTCTCCCAGGCAGATGAAGCCGAGGTCTCATGATCTGAAGCGCGCTCGCAGCCGAGATGCTCTGCCAGAAGGACGCTTCCTAAATGCTGCAGTCAGTATTAATAGGTTTGGAAGCCTCACGGGATCAGAAGCAAAAATTAATCCAGTTTAACAAAGTCCGAGGGCACAGTGTGCTGTTATAAACTCCTGGAAGTTCATCTGAAGGTAATCAATAACTTAACAAGGCTCTTGCTACCTGTTCCGTATTAGAAACCGCAAAAATGCCAAACAAAATGTTTTGTTCCCTGCAGTACCTTCGCTGACACGATGCTGCAAAAATTCCATTTCCGAGAAGCCTGACATTCACCACTGAGATGTTCAGATCCTACTGCCCCTTTTCAAAGCAATCTCCTTGCTAAGGCACCTCCCTGTGCCTCATCCCCTTCCCACAAAGTTGCTCATGATTCAAGCAGATAATTTCTTCTTTAATCAGGACCCCAGTGGAAACTAAATTAACTTCTCAGGGCCTCCAAAGAATGATGCTGCTCTGGAGAACTCGCACCTGAGGAGTTAAGGCTGTCAGATTTACCGGTATTTCATGAGAAGGTATTTACAGAAGGATCCGAATGCTCCCAGCCAGCTCTACCTGATGGATGCAGGGACAATCCCCGTGAGAAGTGAGGGCTGGGAGCAGGCAGAGACTGTGGCCTTTCACAGCTGGGGAAAGAGAACTGGCAGCCTGGTGAGGACCACCAGCAGTGGCCAAGCTTCCCAGTGAGCCCAGGCCTCTGGGCCCCCTCCTGCCATCCTGCTTTTCGAAGGGTCTTTCAGAAGACTGTGGTTTAAAATTCGATAAACCAAATTCTAAGTCCGAATTTTAAGTCAACTGTTAAGCCTGAGCTCACTACAGCTCCTCGAGCACAATGGCCAAGGAGAAAAAAAACTGGGAAAACCCACAGGGAGTACAACCTGTCACTATACCCCAGACACGGAGATGCTCTGTTCAAGGATTCCAGGGTGGGAGGGGAGGCAAATATCCCGTCAGTCCCTGCATACCACGGGCACACACCAGCCTTGGGACATCAGGAGGACTCACACACACTCACTGGGCAAAGAGAAGCCCCCAGGCCACAGGATCTGAGGCTCCTCCTGACACCAGGCTGCTGTTTTGACAATAGTTTTTTTTACGAGACATTTGTCATTAACAAACTTTAGACAAGGTTAATGAAAGTTCTGTCACTTTAATGTCTCGCCTGCTTTAAATTACAGATGTCATCTGCCATGACTAAAGAAAGGGCACTGAGCAATAATACCATAAACTATCATCTCCAGGGACACACAGGTAATTGCATAGCTCATTAAAAAACTGTTTTAATTATTAATTGACCGTGTCAGAGTTGTCCTTTGAAGTCAGTTTTAATTTTTTTCCTTGCAAGCATGATGATTCCAAGCTGACCTACACAACTTTCTCTACCACCTCCAGGAACTGGGGGAAGTCTTGGGACCTGGCTCACAGCACGGTGACTGTGGCTCGACAGCACAAGTGTGGCACATGCTCAAACATCCCCAAATCACATGGGTAATAGTGTGAAATGAAAAGACTTGGGCAATGAAGTGAAAAAACACCCTAAATGTTGGCCGGCCACCAAACCTGAAAGAAGAAGAAAAATCTGAATGGCTGACAGGCCACAGACACAACAAAAACCGCAGGTTTTGGTAGCCCCCATGGCTACAAAATCATCCAACTCACGTTCTCCTGAATGGCTCCAACCCTGTCCCAAGCTGGGGGGCTGCACTGCGACGTCCCTCCCACCTCAGTGAATCTGCAACTTGCACAGCAACAAGGACCAAATACAGGTTGGAAAATGATGCTGGAAATCCACACAGCTGAATGAAAAATTTTGCTCAAGAGAGCTTACCCCGATGTTGCCACCTTGGGAAATCCCCGTGATCCCAGGGATCGAGGGAAGGTGTCTGGAAACACAAATACAGAGACAGCCCCGCTGGGCACTTGGCTTGCGGGTCAGTCAAAGCCATAAGGAAATTAAACGCAAGCCACCACCTCCATGAAAAAAACACCTGCACAAACCCTACCTAAAACACAGAAAGGGAGCAAGATACAGAGCCAAGTTATCCTACAAAGGCTGTGCATCCAGACAAATTCAAGGAGGGGAGAAATCCCAGGCGAACGTGGGTGTGGGTTGGGGTTTTTCAGCTTCTGTGTTGTTTTTTGTTAAACACCCAAGTGAAAAAGCCCCAGAGAAAGCAGAATGAGCTCACAGCTCTCAGCAACCTACTGGGGCCTCTTGTCCTGCAGCCCATGAGCTGATATGAGATGTTTGTACTGCAGGGAGGACTCGAGCACAAAACCCTGTCCTGCTAACTCCTGGGATGAATCACAGCCACATTGGCTACTCACCCGTTCCCTGCATCTTAACTTAATGCTGATCTCACCCAGCATTCAATCCTGGGCAGTTACCCGGATCTTCAGACCTGTCCAAGTAAGGGCAAATCAACTGAACAAAGAACAGCAACAAGAATTTGGACAGAAAAATCACCTATTTTCAACGAAAAGAACCACAGTGGAGAACACAAATACCTTAACTCTTCCCCACACTGTAATTCCACCCAAGAGGAGCATTAGCAGAGAATTGAGTCTTTTGAGGATGGGAGTTTCACCCCAGCAGGTTTTGGGTGTTTATTTTTCGTGGAAGGAGCACAATGAGCACACGCCACCACTGAAACACTGACAGCAAAATGCCACACGAGCCGTCGGTCTCAGCAATGGCCAACACTTTCCCTTCTCCAAATCACAGCAACACCAGGGACTGCAGAAGCAGGTAAAGATCAAAGTGCAGGTACCATACGGTTCCTTAATTGCCAAGTGCCAGACTGGGAGGAAGAGAACAAAGTTTCGGCTCAAGATAAGAAAACACCTTGCCCGCAAGCACCAGGTAATTGCACACCTCAAGGAAGGCTGGAGGAAAAGGGGTTTATAATGGCAGTGCTGGCGAGTCCCGCTCCTCTGAACCTCACACTGAGGCAGAAGATATAGTTAACTGTTCATATTTGTCTTGGGCACCAATTAATTGTACAAGAAAGCCCTGTAACACAGCCACCTTGATGCCCTGACCTTTTCAAGCACACCCTTTACACGTTAAGAATGCAACTCTTTTCTTTCTGGGCATAACCAGCAAACTCACCCTTCCCATCCTGACTGCATTAAAGCAGCTCCAGAATACACCCTGTGAGCCAACACTGAGATTACCAAAGGGCTGGGGCAGGCTTCTCCCTCTCCCAATTCCGTGTACCTAAGGTAGGGAATGCCAACATCACCTCTCAGTCACCAGCCACCCAAAGGCTCCAGCACAGAAGTGTTTCCCAACAACAACACAGCCAAACCAAATTCCTGTGCTGAAAGGAGCCTCAGCTTGGGATGCCATCCATGTACATAAACTATCACACACATATCAACAGCTGCACAGTGGCACCTAAAGCAACTCACAGGTACGTCTCCACGCAGTACAAATGTGATGTGAACAGGAGGGTTTAATGAAAGCGATGTTTTTATCGCAGAACTCCATAAATCCGCATCCCACTGCCCTACGAGCTCCCTTCCTACCCAGCTCTTGCTCAAGCTATTTGCCAGTGTAATTGAATCCTTCTCCCAGACTCTTTATATTTCGCTCTGGTTTGGGGACAATGCTGCTGAAATACGTTTACCATCCATCTTTCTTAACGTGTTTAATCTAAATAGAAGACTCAAATCCAAGATTGTGCAGTTGATGGATAGCTCACCTTCTTCCACCAGCATGCCTTAAATGCCTCCTGCTATACTGCTCTCAGAAACCTCCCAGAAAACCTGCATTCGCAGGGATTTCAGCCCCTCCTGCCCAGTGAGTGATCATATATTCTTATTACAGTGGAGTACCATTAAAAATTGATAAGGTTCAAGGAGCTGCCACCTGTAAGACAGAGATATGTGAACACACTTAACAGACCCCCCAGTGCCGTAGGAGACTTTCACCAGTTTCAGGCTGCAGAACTGAATCCATCGCTCCCTTGAGTGAGGGACCTTCAGCAGCTCCCCAGCATCGAGGTGTGCTGGGCTGGCTGAAAAGGGGACAAAAATAAACCACAGGCAAAACCCATGCCCTGTTTTAAATTTGGGAAAACTCATGTTTGTTAAACCTCTCACACTTGCCTCGTACCAAAATACCACTTGCCCCATGGAGTCACAAGCAATTCCTAATGGAACTTTAAGCATGGAATCAGCAGAGGTAATAACTCTGCTATTCCTATCTATGCCCTGTTATAACTGTGAGGGTGGTGAGGCCCTGGCACAGGCTGCCCCATCCCTGGCAGTGTCCAATGCCAGCTTGGACAGGGCCTGGAGCAGACTGGGACAGGGGGAGGTGTCCCTGCCCATGGCAGGGGGTGTGGAACGAGATGAGCTCTCAGGTCCTGTCCAGCCTGAATCATTGTGGGACTCAATGCTTTACGTAGTCAGATGCACAGTTGGGATATTTAAAGTATTACATTGGAACCAACAGAATCCATTACTGATGCCACACAGTGTGAAAAATGCACTCCAATGTAACCAATAAAATTCTGTATTGGAAGACCATCTTGGGTATTCTGGATAAAATGCCTGTATTTTCCCGTCTCCAAGGGCCTTGGAGTACTGCATCATGGCAGCACACACAACAGGGGGAATGCAGTCCTGCAGTTCTCATTGTGCAGTGCTCTACGGAGCTGTGTGTTCCCAGATTTTACAAAAGCACATTATTCTGTGCTGCACAGAAAACTGCCTGCTCTTCCAACCACAACGACATCATCATCCGGAGCAAACAGCTGGCGGCACTCCACATCCCATGGATTTTCTACATAATCTCTGCTTAATCCCAGCCACACCCTGTGCCCAAAATCCAGAGATTACAGCCCTGGGGAATACAAGGGGTCAGCCAGGGTCACTGCTGCCCTGCTCCCAGCACCCCCAGCATCGCTGGCCATCTGTTCAAGAGGTTGGAACACACAAAAGGTGCAAGTCTGGTTTCTGCCACAAACCTCTTACCCTCCATCTCTCAGGGCAGTCCTTCTCCATCCCTGACCCTGAGCCAGAGCTGGGGCCTGCCTGGCTGCCCCACGGACCCTTACCAGCCATTCCCCACGTGCTGCTTCCCATCTGCGAGTTCCCACACTCACACATTGCCAGTTCCAGTGCTCCACCAGGAGCAGGCAGCTGTGCCAAGGAAGCATCTCCCCGTCACCCTTAGCGCACACCTGGCAGCAGATGGCTGTTGGATGGTGCCCAACACAGCCAGGACACCTGGCAGCATCCCAGGGACTGACAGCAAATGACCTTTGCTGGATTTTTCCTGGAGAAGCTGGTTATGCTGAACAAGTGGAACAGGTGTTTTGTAAGACAAACATCCCAACCAGAGGCTGTGTTGTGCCTCTTCCCTTCCACACAAGCCAGCAAGGACCACCAGGAGAACAGGGATTACAGAAAGTCCCACAGTGATGGGATCCCTAAATCCTGGCAGAGTGAGGCAGAAGCAGGTCCTTCCCAGGGGAAGGAGAGATAAAGCAGAAGAGGTGCAATAGTGAACTGAAACCATTTGTATTTCTGGGAACAAAGTTGACCCACCACTCATTCCTAAAAGCTCACCCTCACTTTCACAGCACAGGCACGAAAAATCTATGAGGTCAATGTCTAGTATCAATTTTGCCGCTCCTCCTCAGTCAATGAAATAGTTAATTATAGTTTTTCTCCTGCTTTAATGCAGAGAGAAGAGTCGACCACTTCATTTAATAATTTAGCTGAAATGTGTCCACACGAGAACATGCTAATTTCTCATTCAGTTTTCAAATTGAATCGATGTAAAAGCTGCCAACAGTACAGAGGTAGAAATGCAACCCCCCCACACTGACAGCAGAGCAAAGTTCCTCGTCCTTTATGAATGACTTTTGTCTTCAGGCCTGCAAAAGAAATCAATGTACATCCCTGCCTGGAAACCGTGAACCCACCTGCGCTGGGCGGGAGTAATTGAGCGCAATTAGACACACAATTTAGAGAATTCATCAAAAAGAACAAAAATAAAGACACTTCCCACTGAAGTCCTTAATTCCTTTCCAGGAGCATGCTGCCCTGTGTTTCACTGATCCTTTGATGCACCCACGTTCTCCATCAGTGTGGGATGACAAAGATCAGTGGCACGTCTGGAGCTGCGGCTCCAGCTGAGCACCGAGATTCCAGCTGAGCACCGAGGCTCCTCGGTGCCCTTCACAGAGCTGTGTCACCCTCTGGCTCCTGCCATGCTCCCATGGAACCCACAACAATGATTTTAGGCTGAATACTCTGCTGCAAACCTCAATGCTTCCCTACACCTTTTTTTCTAGAAAGATCTTTACCTACAACTCACTGGTTCTAGAAGTCAAATTAATTTTGCCTTTCCTCACAGCTCCAGAGTTCCCTGGCTTTTCCTGGAGCCCAGGGACCAGCATGCTGGCCAAGGCACTCAGCTGCAAGGAGAAGCAGGAGGATTGTCATGCCAAGAGGTGTTCAGCCCATGGCTGTGACACAGTTTTGGTGGCTGTGCCCAGCCTGTTCTGTTCCACACCATTCCATACCTCCGATGCCTCGGGTTCAGCGACTGTTTGTCACAACACCTCGCACACACCCACACACTGCAGGTCTGACCTGACTGCTAACAACATTTTCTATTCAGAGGTGGTAGCTGTTAACTTGACTAACTTTGGATTGCATCTTTCAGAGGTAGTTACTGCATCTTTTTAAAGCACCCTCACATATTTGGACGCAAGCAGGAAAAGAGACAAGTTAAAGCTAAGAATCGTTGCTTTCCAGGTCACACTTCCCTTGTTTTACCCCTCCATCTGAAAAAGCTCAAGACTAAAAATGGGCAGAGCACTAAAAGGAACAACCCTCAAAATCTTCTGTGCCTGCTGCCCCGTGTCCTCGGGATCTCCCAGGAGGTGGAAATCCGAGTTACCCTTATGGCTTCATGTCCCCACCTTCCCCACCAACACACCCGGCTCAAACAGCTCCAGGTAAGAGGGAACTGAGTAAAGAAGTAAAGACAAAGGGCACTTGTGATGCCAGCACTCCTCTTCCCATAAATCTCCTTCCTTTTATATTAAAGGAACCCATTGACAGCAAATGCATTTTTCAATATTTCAGCCAAATATAGAATTGCAGTGAACTCGGTCATAAATTCCCCAGGAGGCAGAGGGCTGGCTGGGGAGGGGAGGGAAGCTGCTCTTACACAACAGCACCGGGATGCCCTACTTTCACAGGATCCTGCGCTGCCAACTCACTCCTTCCCCCTGCCTGCGCCGCACCTGCCGCGGCCTCTCCGAGCACCACATGCCCCCGCAACCAGAAAACTTTTCCAGCAGCAGGAACCAACATCCCAACAGTCTGCAGGGAAGTGTGAGGGCACTATTCTTGTACAGAGCTGTCCCTAAGGTGCTGCAGGCTGCAGCCAAAAACAAACTCAGGCAGCACATGCTGCGAATGAACCCAGGAGGAGCAAAGAGCCCGAGCAGAGCTGCTGCTGCTCCCTTTTGAAGTCACACACTTCTCAAGGCAGAGCAGAGACAAGATGCTCTGAGAACAATACAGTTCCTTAGAGCCTCTTTTTAAGTCTATCTCCAGAGGGAAAACTCGTGTTTGTTAAACCCCAACACGTGTGAGAAGCCACGACAAAGCAAATAAAGCCGCGGAGGTTTAAGTTGCAGGCAGGACTTTACGGTTTATGGGTCGCAGAGATCTGTACTTAGTCATCTCCTCTCGTATTACCAACTGCAAGAGGAAAATGATCCTTAAGCTCTTAAGAAGCCACAGGACAGGGAAATTGCTTAAGAGAGAAAGGGAGTGCTGAAGCACACGCTCTACACATCAGTCCAGCCCTCCTTTTATTCCCTGCAGGAAACCTAAGGGATAAACAGCAAGGGGATGCTGCTCCTCTCTCTGTCCCAGCACACCATGAGAAATCCCCTCCTGAGGGTTTTCCAAGGCAGGCAAGTCCGCCCTGCCCTTGTTGAGCTGGCCGGCTCCAAGTCAGGGTCTTGTCCCCAGTTTCCCACCTGCCCCGTGAGCCCTGGTGAGGGAGGAGGCCACGAGCCAAGGCAGCCTTTCCCCAGTGTGTGCCAGAGCTGTGCAGGACACACACCCCCCCCACATCCCTCAGTGCATTGCTACGGCCACTGGCGCTCATTGAAGCTCGAGCTGCACAAAGATCTTATTAGTGCTCTAAAGGGCTGTAGCAAAAATACATGAAATATGCAGAGAATGGCACTTCTGGATGCGGCTCTGCTGCCTGGAGCACCTGCACAGGGAGATAACATTGGAGCAGCACCAGCTCCCTGTACCAGCCTCTCTGTTTTTATCATCTTGGTTTGATGTTCAGGACATGGCCAAGCTCGAGGCGGTGTCACACCAGCACCTGCTCCGAGCTCCACTGCTGCTGGACCTGGCAACAAGGAGTCCTGAGGCAGCTCCCACCTTACAGCCAACAGCCTCTCACTTGCTGTGAGGCATGGGAAGGAGCACCAGCCCTTCCAGGGGAAATCCTCTGCTTTGGAGAGTGTATTGCATCAGTCTGGGGTCAGCACTAAAGAGCAAAAAGCACCATAAGTTGTGACACCCACTGATCGATATCCCAGGTGTGCAGAATTTTCTGTTCCAGCTCACTGCCATGACACGTTACGCAGCCAGTATCTCTGTGACAGATAATCAAATCTCTTGTCTACCTTTCCTTTATTAATCCTTGCTTAATCCTCTTTCACATTTTAGCTGCAGCTCTCATTAGGGAAAGTCTGATTTCTGAAAGGCATCAAAAAGAATCACCTTGACATCTGTCACTCCAGACCCCCGCAAACACACCTTCCAGAGAGCAGCAGTGCTGCAGCAAACCCGGGGCTCTGCTGTTCCCTTGTCCCCATCTGACACAGGGCTGAAATCCCAAAAAAGACAAATACCTGACACATAAAGAGGGCGAGCAGCCCCCAGCTCCCAGCCCTGCTATTTCAACCACAGGCTGCTGCACCATGCACGCCTGACGGTACTGGGAACGGATGGGGAAACAGCAAAGTTAGAGCTTTAAACGGCTCTGGAGCAGAGTTCCTGCACACCAGGGTCAGGGTGCTGATCAGGTAAATGTGCCCCAGCGCTGGCTCCTTCCCTCTGGTTTATTTTGTTCTATCTCCCAGGGCCCGGGGCTGTTTTTCCCCTGCTGCTGATCATTCCTAACGTCGTCTTCCAGCCCACATTCTCCTCCTTTGCCATCCCGTTGTGAGGTCACGATACATTTGTGACAAAGTTTCCATGGCAACAGACTGATGACATAAACATAAGCTGAGGATTTCTCTGCAAAGCGGGAGGAGCAGGAGATGGGCTGCGAGGCAGCGGGCTGCTCCTCTCCAGTGAGAGCTGTGGGAATACAGAACATTACTGGCAAAGTAAATTGCTTTTTGTGAAAGCGTTCTCTTTTTTTGAAGTTTGCCCCCATATGAAAGTCTCTAAGTCAGAACCTGCCCATTATTTTAATGTGCTGCTCGGTATTTAATAATCTTCTGCCTCAGACACCAGTCTGTTGCCATGGGAATGACAGCCGCACAAATATGGGATTAGGGCTATCAGGCAGGAGAAGAGAAATTATGAATAAGCAGTTATGTTCAATAATTAGCAACTCCATGAAAAAACCCCCAAATCATGAATTTAGATGGATGCATTTATCTCCGTGTTTGAACACAACCATGCGGGTGTTGCTGCTCCAGAACGGGATTCCCACATCACACACGGCTTTTGGGCTAAGTGGGTCCTACTTGGGAATGCAATTTATCCTGCTCCCCTTCCTCTTTTTCCCTTTTCCCCCTCTACAGACCTCTCCACAGGTCTGGATTCTCCCGAGACAGGCAGGTGTCCAACACCATCCCCGTTCCTCTGGAATGCTGAGGCTGGGAGACGCAGCCTGGCTGTCAGCACTGGGTTCCCAAACTCAGGAGGGCATTACTGGAGCAAGGAACATCTCCTGCATGTCCAGACCACTCTGTCCAGGCCATGAGCTGCAGCTCACTGCAGAAAATTAAAGCTTTTAAGTCTTTCTTTCTAAAAAAATGGGAAAAGCTTTCTACTTTAATTGGAATTAGTTACAGCGCCACCGAATAACCGACCTCGAATGGCACCTGCAGCAAAATCCCGTGTTATTTAATCAGATTCACAGGCAAAAAGACACTGGGAGCCCACTACGAGAAGCTTCTGTTTTCCTGCAGTGTGCCCACACCTCAGGAAAAGGAGGATCTTCCCCTCTGCACTCAGCTGGCTGGGGGTGGTGGCACGTCCGGTAAAACGCAGCACACTCAAACAAGGAGCTAAAGCCAGGGAAGGGTGTCCCACAGGACACTCTCCAAGGTGAAATGCCTTCCTTTAGCCAAAGGAGTAGGATACTTGGAAGTGGAGTTCCAAACAAACTCCCTGCCACAGACCCTGCACAGCCAGGAGCGGGGCTGCTACAGGGAGGCTTGGGGATGCTGCTTCCTCCTGCTCATTCTCGGTGGGACACAACAGGCAGGGACTGAAAACCAAAGGGATCTGGTTCCCCTCCTCTGGCTTTGCTGGGGAGGATGTTTGTGTTTGTGCCATAAAAATTCGTGCTCTTGGAGCCAGGAAATGATCTCCTGCTCACCAGCCTGCATTTCCTATTCACCTGAGATACCTCCCTTTTTGCATATCTGTTGCTATTAAAATTCCTCTTCCAGCATGTAATTCCCTCTACTAGCTTTTCTTGCTTATTAGAGAAGACAAAAAGTATTCTGAGAATCTGATCAGAGAGATCTCATTTTCTCCAGGCACTCCTCTGAATTTAATTCTAGATTAAGCATTATTTAAAAAAACAACAAACCACCCCTGCTGCCTCCTACCTCCTTACACTCCCTTTGAAGATGAGGCTGGAGAACACTCCCAAGCCCAGGAATCCAGCTGTATGTAAAAATTACTCCTTGAAGAGTTACACTCCAAAATATACTACGGAAAATCAGAAACAGAAGTCACAAGATGGGAAGGGCTGTTCATGTTTTCCCTACAGTGTTGTGAGAGGAAAAGTTCTGAGTCCTCCTTTCCTCACCCAAACAGGAGAATCCCAGAAAATCTCCAAAAGCTGTTGAAACATTTTTTTATAGTTTTTTTTACATACCACCACCCATCATTTCTAGACTTACTAATGAAGCATCTCCTGGCTGACAACTGCCTGATGCGCTGTCCAAGCCCGGTACCTGTCCCGTGCCAAACACCAGCGTTCAAATCCCACCTCTGAACGTGTTCACTTACCTAAAAAAAGCCAGGAAAACAACATTAGCACAAATGTAGCAACTTGGATATAAAACCCTGGACCAAGACAAGTTTCAGTCCAGGGAGGTGTTGACAGCTGCTCCTCTAGTTCCACAAATTCAGAAAAAAACACCCAACCAGATAAAGCCATGGCCAAGTAAAGCCCCTGAAAAGGAGGAGAGGTTAATAAATACTGAAACAACCTTTGAGGCCTTTTTATTTATACCTACATACATATGAGCACAGGGATTTGACGAATAATACTTCTCAAATCACTCCTACGATGTTAACACTCCGGAGTATTAACTTGCCCGTGCCTGAAGGAAATGGGTCAATTTTAATTCTTCAAACAATTCTTGGCGGCACAATAACTCATTCTTCAGGCTGCAGATAGTGAGTTGTGCTCTGCTGTGCTGGGTCCCAGCACAACGCAGGGAAGGGGGGCTGCACCCCCCAAAAAGGGGCCACCAGAGGAGCCTCGCTGCCTTATCAGAAAAAAACAACAGAAGAATCCACTCAAAACCAAAAATAAAGGAATTAGAGTTGTGGGAGTACTTGACTAAAATTAAAAAAAAAATTAAAAAAAAATAAAAAAGAAGCAAAGACATTTGAACACCTGCCTTTGACAGCACATCTTTTCACTGCTCACGGTCACCTCTGGAAGCACGGCCCTGCGGCTGCTGACACTGAAACCTCCTCCCACCACGGGGGCTCCACAAACACTGACAGAGCCTTGGAGACGCTCCCAGGGCAGCACTCGGGTACCCCCAGCATTGGGAACAGCTCAGAGCCACCTCCATTAGAGAGGCACATTTGACTGCTTGCCAAAAGGACAATGCTGGCAGGTACCCATAGGTCAGTCTTTCTCCTTTTGAGCTTTTGTTTTTGGGGTTTTTTTGTATTTCCTCTGCAGCACCAACTGCAGACACAGTGAAGTGTCACAGAGAGGGAGACCAGCCGCTGCTCCAAGCCACGTGCACACAGAGATTAATGGGAATTACATCACATACAGGCAGCTGCCTGGGAAAAAAGTTTCCTTAAATATGATACTTCTAAGGTTCCACGTGTTTAGGTGGGCAAAAGGAGGAATGCAAGTGGGACAACTGAAAATTATCCAACTCTTTATACTGGGCAGCAGCAGGATGCTGCAAGGGCACTCCCACGGTCTCATGCTCTCTTCCTCCATTTATTTTGGATAGTGGATACATTACAGCAGCCCCACGGGCAGGACCCCAGCCCAGACCCCAACCCACAGCAAACCCCAAACTGAGCCAGCACAGCGCCCAGGCTGCTGCTGCCCATCCCTCACACCACAATTACACACAGTAATTACGTATTTAATTGTTGCGCATTAATATCACCTCAGCCTACAATTACAGCTTATTCATGTAAACCTAATCAAGGAAAACCAGCATATTTGCATAAAAGTTGTAATGAAAAGTATAATGATTTCACTAACAAGACGTGGATAAGAACGCGTATCTGTGACAAACACTTTGTGTCAAGGAGAATAGAAAACGATTTTCTTTCCTGAAGATTATTTCAGGCCCATTTAACACAATCTGTACCACTCCGGTGATGTGCAGTATCTTACACACATCAAGTCATATCTCGATAATGTTCCTGACTTCAAATAAAATTTCATTACTATATTTAGTTCTAGGATGGTTGGAAACGGTTGCATTGTTAAACTTAATAAAAATTGGAATTGGTGGAGTATTAGGCAATCCTCAGTGCCAGTTTTCCTCCTCGTGGTTTGAGCGTGGCAGCATCTCTATCCCAGCCCCCCCGTGCTGCCGTTTACATGCCAGCTTCATTTTCACCCATAAAACAAACAATTAAGAATAAGTACAACTGCTTTGGAGCTCCTGAGGCCAGAGATAAAAATAAATTGGCTTTTATAAATTCACTTTTTGCAATGGTAAAACAAAAAACAGCCCTAATTATCAATAATTTGTTACCTCTAATTTCAGCAGCCAGGCTGACGGGCACACACATCTGGATCCTTCCAAGCCCTGAGGCACAGGAAGGCATCTCCTGGGAATCAAACTGCAGCAGAGGGGCCAAGCTTTTGGGGTATTGACCATCCTTTGCTCAGAGATGCGGCAACACTCACTCCATCCCCAGATTCACCTTGCTCTAACAGCTCGTTGTGAAGTTTAAAGCCTTGGACTTAACATCCTTAATTTCAATTTTCTATGGAAACTTTACAGAGATCAGTTAGACCCATTCAGCATCAGGAAAGCATCTTCAATTTCCCACTTCTTAAATGTTATTTCCTCTCCAATTACAACTTCTCACATCTTGTCTCATCTCCTCTGGTCATTATCAAGGTGGCTCCTTAGAAAACTACATTATCAAGGTAAGCAGAGAATTTCCAGAGCGCAGATAAGAGACAAGGGAATGAGTTTGCTTTTTTGTATGTAATTTTGAAATCTATATTGTAAAGGTAGCAGCTGTACATAACATCTGGAAGCCTGCACTGCCTCAGAGTGCTTCTAGAACGAGGAGGAATCGTGCCAGTTTCTCCAGCACAATCTCTGCGAGTTCAACGGGCTTTATTTGTCTCCTTGACAACGCGCAGCATGACTCAGTCATCGGCTCCCTGGTAATTAAGAATTTCATTTTGAGCAAGAGGTCAAGACAAGGGAGGCAGCATGGATGCTGCCAGACGGGTGAGCCTGAAGCTGCCACGGGCCGGCCCAGCAGCGCTCCCCGGCCACAGCAGCTCGCCAGCCCCGCCGCGCTCGGCGGCAGCGCCGCATCCCAGACAGGCTGTGGGAGTGCATCTCGCAGCGAGCTGCAGTTTAACGATATCTATCGCTCCACCTGCCACTCTGTTTAAACACTGTGGCTCAGCCAGCGCCTGAGCACCGCCTGGAACAATTAGCACGAGCAGCTCCGTGGAACAGCACAGCTCGGGAGCGCGCTCGCGTATTGGGAAGCCGTAGGCAATAGCACAGAGAGAAACCAGCCTCCCGAAGTCTGCATCTTTGGCCAACCCTCCGCCCCTTTTTCCTCATTAATCCCCTGGGAACAGAAGCATAGGAAACAGCACAAAGCATTCCTGCTTTTGCCTATCAAAGGGATTACACCAGGAACTGGAGTGACAGGCAAGGAGTAACGGGTTCAAACTGAAAAAAGAGGAATTTGGGTTAGATATAAGGCAGGAGATCTTTACCGTGAGGGTGGTGAGGCCCTGGCACAAAGAAGCTGTGGCTGCCCCATCCTTGAAAGTGTCCATGGCCAGGATGGACAGGGCTTGCAGCAACCTGGGATAGTGGAAAGTGTCCCTGCCCATGGCAGGGGGTGGAACTGGATGATCTCTAAGGTCCCTGCCAACACAAACCATTCTCTGATTCTGTGATTTTATATGAAACTGGCCATGGCCATTGTCAAAAACCAACACGGCACAGCAAGATGCCAACAGCGAGAAGAGCCCAACGCCAGTGATGATGCTCCTGGAACACAGAGGCAACCTGAAGGAATGCTGGTTACAGCAAGGCCAGCATTGCCTGCCCCTTTTGTCACGCCAACATGCAGGTCCTGTGTCCTGGTCTAGGACAGATCCTGCCCTCATCTGAGGCACAACTGGCTGTGGTGACCCAGAGCTCCCCCCATGTCCTGCTCCAGCAGCCACCACACCTCGCCCTGCTGCGGATTAAGCACTTTGCACCATCTGTGCTCCCCTCCTGTGTTTGTATTTTGCCCGTTACCTATTATGAAACCGTGCGTATAATCTCACCATCAGTTCATCAAGGGAGAATTTAAACATGACACACCAGTAATTGAACTGCAGGAGGACCTGGCTAATTCGCGGCGGTGATTAAGAGCCACTGCAGACTAGCGAATTTTACAAGCGAGTGAACATGCAATAAAAATCTCGCTCATTTGTTTTGACAAGTGTCACTTCACATTAAAGGTACACTCCACCATGAACTCCAGTCTGGGAGCACAACTCTATTCCCAACATGGCCCCTCATTAAGTCCTAGACTCAGCAAAATGATCTGCCATGTGCTCAGCTGTAACTGGGAGAGCCGGGAAAGCTCAGGGGGATGAGACCGCCGTCATCGAGGGGAGCCTGCCGAGCACCACGTGCAAACAAGACACCTTCTTTTCCATCTTCCATTTCATTTTTCTGCTCCTTGTCCTTTTGCTGTCTGAGGTCAAAACCAGAGTCAAGACAAACAAAAAATCCTTCAGTGCATGTCATTACTTCCCAGAGAATGAGCCCAAGACTGAAACGCAACTTTCATGGATTTATGAAACACGCCAGGAGCGTTCTGTTCTGTTCTTAGCTCCAAGTCACACTGAAAGGGTTAATGCTGGTGAAGGACACTGGCACGGCACACGGACGTTCCAGCCCCTGCCTCAAGACAACAGCAGACTCAGGCTCTGAGGAGTCACCAAAGTCACCTTCAACGCTCAGGAAACACAACCTCTGCAACCCACAGGAGGTTCACAAGGTCACGCCAAGGAACACCTGCTCACGGTCAGGGATTCGGTTTTTTAGTTTATTAACACACCTGCCTAAAAGTCTTCAGAGCTCTCTCCCCCCGAGTGGAAGTTCCCATTATTGGGATTCTGGGGACCATTTCTAATGTGCGTGTAGGAAGTGCCAACGGAGGTCGTTCAAGCATCTGTGACTCAGCTGCAGCCTGGACGGTGCCGCATGTCAGGATGATCCTACTCAGTCAAAACAAGTGGGGAACCAAGAGCCAAGAAACTTGCCAGTCACGATGACGGCAGATGGGGCACAGACAGAACACTGGAGTTGACATGGAAACATCTACAACTAGGCCCACAGCCCTCTATTTTTCATTATTTTTATTCTAGGAAACTTTCCAGTTTCAGGAAACCAGGCTGCCCCAAATTGTACCTGACAGCGCACACCCCGAGGGTACTTCCACACGGGGCTGTTCACAGGCTCGCTGGGAAGAGCCACAAAGCAGCAGTTGAGCCCTCACATAGAAAATCTCTCCTCAAACAGCGAGAGGAGCTTCAAAAAGCCAACTCAGTTTCCACTGAAAAGAAACTCATTCTATGCTCCTGCCTGAACAAATTGTACAGCTTTCCATCAGGCACTTTCATACCCGTGTACTCAACAACTTCAGAGATCATTTAAAAAGAAATATGTTACAGGAGCCCTGCCAACCACAAAAAGGTCTTGTGACTCAAAAAGATCAAATCTGAGAGGAAAAAAAATACTTAAACATTTTTACACAAACCATTTGAAGTCAAAAGTTCAAAAATTAGTATTTTTACACGCCTGCTCACAGGCAGATGCCCTGAGGTTATTTTCTCAGCCTCTCTATCTCCAGCTATCTCCTTGTAACACTCCGCCTTCCGTGCCGTCTGCATCCAGGCAATTAACTTCAAAATTCTGCTACAGGCACAGGGTGCTTTGAAAATAAACAGGAAGATCTTTCAGAAACAGCCATGACTGAGCTAGGTGGGAAGGAGACGAGTTCCCAAACAGGCTCTGAGGTGAGTATCCTCACTGCACAACCACGGCACCCGGACAAGGCTGGCACGTGCCCCAGAACAGCCCGCCTGGGGCTCTGCATTCTTGGGCAACGCCTCGCCCAGCTGGTTTTGCACAGGTCCAGAACAACGTGGTTATGTCAGACATAGGGAACGATGCCTGGCCTCCTGCATGGTTTATGGAAGCCCTCAGGATGAGCTGCAGAAAAGGCCAAGGAAACCCGTGTGTCACCATCAGTGTGGAGAGGGGGACGTGCCATCAACTGGGTACCACCACCCAGCTGGGACAGCCGAGCTGCCCCAGGGCAGGCCACGCTTACAGAGACACCCCAAAGCACACATCCAGGGGATCATTCCAAGGAGTTTCAGATGAAGTCAGGAAGTTTTTCCCAAAGTGAGTTTTTCCCAAAGGCAGCAGTGTGGCAGGAGGAATGATGGACACGCTGCACGCTCACTGCGCTGGCATCGGCTGTTCTGGCCATATAAAGGCCACCGATCAGCTTTCACAATATATTCCTGCAGGACCTCTCGTCCACCATAAAGCTCACGGCACAAGGTTTAATGCTGCTATAATTTTTATTATCCAGGTTCACCAGTGCCTGCACAGCCCAGTCTGAAATGGGATTAAACCTAATGGTTACAAAGCAGCGCTGCTGGTGGGGTTCCAGTGTCTGTATTCCGAGGTGCTGGCTTTGCAAAGCCGAGCTTCCAGGAATTCCCTGTACCACAGCTTTGCTTTGCTGCCTTCTGCTCACTTGAACTTGTTCTAATTCACCCCAGCAGCCAACAAACCCCTCCACAGCTATTTTCTGATGCATTAAGCTCTGGGACACCACGAGTCCCTTTGGCTTTCTCCTTCCCAGGACATCCTCACTATGAGGAAAGGGCCAAGGAGTATAACGCCATGTAGTACTCAGCACAGCAGGGAAGGTGAGTGGTAAAAGGGTGCTACAAAGAGGGATGAGGCTGAAAATCCTGGACATTCCTCACAAGATGAGGCTGCCCAACAACAAGTTTAAATTCTTTGGTCACACTTCAGAGCTAAAGTTGATACCCTTTCCATCCCAAATCCCAGACTGCCCTATTTTACATCTTATGTTTATACGGCACGTGGCAACACTAAGTCTTGCAAAATATCCCAAATTGCTTTCGAAGGCGTGAAATGAAAATAGAGGCAGCAACCAGCAGGCTTAAGCCTGAGATCTGCCAGAGAAAAATAAAAAAAAAAGGATTAACCTTCTTTGCTGGTAATTTAAGAATATCAGTAATTGAAAAAAACAAAATCTCATTTTCAGCCTTTAAACCAGGAAGAATAAAAATGTGCTGCTTTTACAGTATTTTTGTCGCTCAGTCCAGCAAACCCAGCCTTTTAGGCAGATTCTGTGGCGGGGATCAACAGCTGATTCTTAATGAACCTTTCAGAGACCTTTAGCTCCCTTCAGCAGGAGTTCGTGGGAAGCATGGAAGGCATCCACCCATCCATCCATCCGTCCGTCCGTCCGTCGCTCCGGCGGCTGTGCCGTGCGTGTGGCTCCGGTGCGGCGGATCCTGCCAGGCAGAGAGGCCAGCAGGGCCAGTGCTGGCCCTTCCGCAGTGGCTGCAGCCCAGCCTGGAAAGTTTTGTCTCGCTCCAGGCTCCCCATGAATTGCAAATCTTCAGGTTGCCACAGAAACTCTCAGGGTGCCACACAGCCATCAGGAAGCATCACGGTCATCTTTTCCATCTTGTTTGCTTTGCATCAGAGCACTTTAAACTCCCTGTGGCATTGGTGCTCCGCAGAACGATTCCCTCCACGCAGTTATTCCTGTGCAGTGTCCAAGCCGCAGTGATTAATCATTCCTGCTTCCTCGGCTGACATATCGAGGTGGGGAAACGACATCCTAAATGAGCAGAGCTGATTACCTGGGAAAGCAATTCTTCAAGATAGCACAGCTAACTAATAGCTCCATCTGCTACAAAAACACATTCCTGAGCCCCAGAGTGGTGGCAGGGTACAGCCAACAATTTTGTTGCAGCTGCCAGATTTGAAATTGTTTGTCACAAGTTGCCACAAAAACGTGGGCAGCTCTTCGTCCTTCCTCTCCCTGTCGCCTCGAAGAGCAGGGAATCTCAATCAGAAGGTCTATGGGGACTTGTGACAGGGACGCTGAAGGTGAGATCTGGACTGAAAAAACAACCTGATATTATATATTAAATGCTTTGCCAGAACCATCCTTTTTTTATCTCCCTGATTCCAACCAGGCTCAGCGAATGCCCATTCCCCATGGGTGCACAAGAGGGGCTTCAGCCACAGCGTGAAGGGTGGGACTTTATCGAGGTTCTCCAGTCCCTACCATTACAGGTTAACCCAAATTTTAACAGGAAAACAACCCAAACCCCAGGTGATGTCTGTGTCCACAGCAGCCCAGCCACTGCTGGCGAACAGCAGATCTTTGTCCCACTGATGCTCCTTGAAGCACAAATTTGCCCCAGGAATGCTCCCCATGTAAATTTTAGTTATATTTTTTAAGTATGTGGATACTTCACTTTGCACCATTGTTGCAAGCGAGGCACTTTCAGAGAGATGACCACTCTGAGCGTCACTTTCAGCGTCACTTTCAGCGTCACTCTCAATGAACAACCGGCTGTTCAGGATTTGCTCAAACCTTTTTGAAGACTTTTCCCTAGGATCATAATACTGGGGTTCTTCCTCTTCCTGTCCTCATCCCCTCCTGAAATCACAGCTTTAGGTAAATTCAAATGACTTCCGAAGCTGAAGCTTTAAGAACAAGTTATTGGGAAACTCCACTGCCTGTAATCTACATTCATCATCTTCCCTGTTCAAAGCTCTTGGGAAAAGCTTTGCCACAAATGAAGCTGCAGTTGGAGGTTTGCTGATCCAGGCAGGCACAGACCAAACTTCCCCAGGAGATGCAGCTGCCCCTGCTGGGACAGCTGCTGGGTTTTGATGGCTTCTGATATTTTAACTCTGAACTGCCTTGTCCTCCTTGGCTCCTCCAGCACATCCTCGGCTCCTCACCACATCCATTTCCTTGATAGCCCTGCCATGCTCCCATCATGTGTCAGCAAAAGCCAGGAGCTCTAAATTAGGACCATTTGAGTGATTTGCTGGCTGTGGTTTATTTATCACATTTGTGAAATAAGTAAATTACCATGGTATCCAGTGGAATGATAGAAGCTCAATCACTTAAAAAATTAGCCCATCAAACAGAGAACCACATGACCCTGATCTCAGATTTGCAACCTGATTTAATAACCTGGTTGTGCTGGTTGCTCACATTCAAATCAGAACTGAAGGGTTATATACTTCTGTAATTAATACAAGAAAACGGTGCAGGCAAAAACATTCTCCTAAAAATTACTTAGCTTTTACCTAAACCTATCTGTTGTGTTTCCCTCTACCTTGGAAGGAGGGAGAAAAATGCCTCAGGAGCAAAGATTTCATAATTTCATTCAAAAGTCACCACTCATGTGTTGTGCTGTTGACAGCTAATTAAGTTCTCCCAAGGTAAAATAAATGTAATGTTTTAAAGCTGCTTCCCTGCTTTAAAAAAAATCTTGACTGATATTTCACTCACTTATTATTAATCAAGGAAATACAATGAAATAGGGAATTTGAATTCGCTTCAGCCAGAATCCCAGCACCTTCTCCGTTCTGTAAGTAGGTCACTAATCAGGTCTGGGTTTAATTTTGCTCAATTCTGTTTCTTGGCACTGACAACGATCACGCTGGACACAAGTCCTGACTCGGCAGCTTTGGTGATTAGACAATAAACTCCATCTTGCTTTGTAAGGGCAAAAGATGTGGGAAGCCGAGCAAACGAGACGAAAGCGCTGAGATACGGCACCCACACCTCCAGCGGTTCCTTAGCCCTACTTAAAGTCACTTTGAGAGAAAGCCCTGGATTTGCGCTGTTCCAAAGGATAAGGACAAACCTCCTGCAAAGGTACCGCACACACACGGGGTGTTCCACACACGACACTGAGACAGTCCCCTGGAGCTGCCTCCGGAACGCTGCAGCGCTCCCTGAAAGCCACGGCAAAGCAAAACCTGCTCCCACAGGTTCACTGCAGTAAAGAGACGCCTTCCTTCCTCTGACCAACACCACTCCACGCCTCGCACAGGGAGCAGCGCCCAGAGCAGCCCTGCTGGCACTGGCCAGGCCTGAGCAGGCTGAACTACGCTCATGATTCAAGCACATAAACGATTCCAGCCAAAAATCACTGGACACCTGAAAGCAGCTTCAAAGCATCGTTTATCAGCCGTATCTGGTGGGTTGTTTTTAAAAACAGCGAGAAGAAAAATCTATGGAGCCACATTCCGCTGTGAGAGCGCCGGGGTGTTATCCTGACGCCCTTACTGCAGCAAAGAGCCTTTTCCTCATCCCCGGAGAGCCCACGGAGACAATATTTCAGCAATAATGGCTCATCCTTCCCCAGAGCACTGACACACGCGGGAGCGGTGCCAGGAGCCCCAGCGCTGCTCCCGGAGCTCTGCTCAGGTGAGCAGCACCTCCCAGCCCAGCTCCAGCGGGAGCTCGGATCGATCCGGCTCTGCGGCCATCACCAGCCACCTAAATCACTCCAAGGGCAAGCCCAGCTGAGTTATGGGATCATTTCTGCTCCCGCCTCTCCGAGAGCAGCACGACAGAAACCAATGGAACCCAAGGTAACCTATGCCTGGGGGTGAAATGGAGCATGTGCCAGGGACAGAGCGCTGGGGCTGCTGCTCTACAGGAAAACAAACCGTGTGGCACCTCACAGTCATGCGGGTTAGGGTGACAGGAGCCACCAACGCAGCCCCCCCACGCCCTCTCTTCCCAAGCGACCTCATCTTTCAAACTTGCTGGGCCCCAGGGTAAATCCAGGCAAGGAAAAGATGCAGGCCAGCTTTGCCAGGGCGCTGCACTGCAAAACCTTCTGCAAACAAAAATAAACCTGTTTACTTTGCCAAACCAAAGGAACTTCATGTCCTCTCTGTGGCAAGTTATTCCAAGATGGTTTTCACAGGAGGCTGCCAAGGAGAATGTGAGGTTTGTGGGCTGTGCGGCGGGGGGGTTTGGGTGCCTGGTGGAAGCGATTGGGCTGGAGGTTGTTTTTGAAGTTCTCTGATTTGCTCAGATTTCCCCTGAAGTGACCTACAAAAGCAAAGGGGAAGGGAAGAACTTGTGCTTATTTTCTCTAGTTTACTGCTGTCAAAGACACCTTAAAAGCTGTCGGGAGATATTTTTCCTCTCGTTTTCTTCCTCCATGTTGTAAATTCAGGTCAGGCCTGCATTTGAAGATTATCAAAAGGCAAACTGGAGAAACTGTCTACTCTGAAAAAGCAACAGGGGCTGCGTTTGATGTCCTGGGGGCTGCTCCAGCAGCATCGCCACTGGGAGGGTCCATTGTCCCAGCTCAGCTGAAACAACAGGAACCAGAGATCTGATCCGGCTCTTAAATGGGGACAGACCACAGGCAGCAACTGCTACCACCTACTCCAGACTGAAACTGCTGAGAGGATCAGACACGCTGAGCTCAGCAGCTTCCCATTTGCATTGAATGCGCTGGGAATGCCACAGGATACCTGGGCAGAGCAGCCCCGACGAGGTTTGGCATTCCTTGCATTCCAAAAACAAATCCCAGAGGGGAACACCAGTCTCCCACTGAAATCAAGGTGCACCAGGGCAAAACAAACAGGGAGTGAGGACAAAACTCACTCACATCCATAAAAAAGGCACAAATTGGAACGCAGACCGCTTTGGTACAAGCGTTGTGCCTCTCCAAGCCCTGGCTGCTGGGAATCTCACAGCTTCACAGCCAGGAATCTCAGCTGTATCAGCTCAATGATGTGCAGAGGACACTCCAGGCTGCCTTTCATGTTTTCTCCTGTGTGTTAGGGACAGAGGATGAGGGAATTCTTTACCCTGAAAATACTCAATTATTTTAATAGGATTACATTGGAGATTGACAATATTTAGAACAGTCCCTGGAATTTATTAGCCTGCCAGCACTCCAGATAAGTAATTTGAATGCAAAGATCTCTTAAACTTAAGTAACTAACTGGCAAAGAGCCAGTTCCCACCCTCCCTGGTTTTAGGCACAATACTAAGTTTTGGAAATGAGCTCCTGAACTCAGCAGTAGAACATCTCAGTCAGTTTCACATCTCAAACCTTTCACAGACATCTCTTCTAACAATGTTTTTGCCTGATCAGAGACACACAAACACAAGGGCAGAGGAGATAAACCCCAGAGATTAATTCTCCCTCTTTAAACATCTCACATTAAGAGCAAACCAAGTCATAAATTCATGGAACATGGAGTCCAGAATGACACGGATGAATGCAGATTTTCTTCTGCACAAGAACACTGTGCAGCACAAAATGGCAGGACATTTAAACCTAGAACTGGCATTTTGGAGGGACATACTCATTTCTCTGAAGTCCCAAAAGAATTTGTGGCTGTAAGGAGGTGGCATGCCCTGAGGGGCTGATCCAAATGTCCCCTGCTGCATTCCCAGGGACAGGGCTGAGTCACACACCTGGGGACGGCTGCAGCAGGGCTGCACACCCGCACCTCTGCCTAACTGGGCTCCCAGCACAGCCCTGGGAAGGGGCTGCAGATGTGGCTGGGGTCCAAGTGGCCCTGGGAGGGGACACGGTGCTGCACCACCCCAGCACCAGCCCTGCTGCCTTCCCCGAAGCCCGCACGGGCAGCAGCAAGCGCCCGCCACACACAGGACAGGTTATTTACTTGGGAGGAGGGAATTAATAAAAGAGTTGTAACTGCTATTTACATAAAGCCTGACATACTCAAAGCTCTGTGCAAACATTAATCCTTAACAGCCCTCAGAGGAAGGTCAGAGTTATCTCTCTCTGCATCAAGGAAATCTCTGACGACTGTGCTGGCAGCGGCTCCATGTGCCCCAGCTCTGCTCCAGCTCACCAGCCCAAGTGTGCTGCCACACCTGCCCAACTCCCCCCGGACCCCGCCATGTCAGGGACATCCCCATAACTAAGGAAACCATCCCATCAGCAAGACTGAAATCCCTGTGAGAACACCCGAGTGCTTCTTGGTGCTTGGCTCTGGCAGGAAGGAGTCAGAGGAGGGGAATCCATGCCTGTGGAAGAGACATCCATGTGGATTTCCAGCAGCCCCCATTACATCCTTGCTGGAGGGTTTGCCATCAGCTCCGGCCATGAGCATCCAGAGCAACTGCACTTGACAAAGCAGCTGGGGAGAAAAAGGAGGGCTCTAGTGGAGTTTGTCACTTTTGTCACAGCCATTTACCTTCAGTTTTTGCAGGCAGGACAGGTCTGGTCTGAGGGCACACACTCAGGAGGGGCTGCAGAGCTGGCAATTAAAGCAGCTGAAAGCCCCACACTGATGCCCAGCCCTGCTCATTCCTTCACAGCTCCCACCGTGGGATGGTCCCCACAGCCCCCCGGCCCCCTGGACATCACGTCACTCTCCCTAAAGTGGAGCCAGAAGGGCGAGCACAGGAGCCATACATGGAACTGCTGCTGCTGCCAGCTCCAGGGGCAAAGGACGGGTTACAAAAGCCAGTGGACACCAAAAAGTCAACTGAGGAGGAAACAAAAGGGCGCCTGAGGTAAAAGCATGGAAAAATCTATCAGCAGAGTTCAGGTCCCGGAGCCTGTCCGAGCACACAATCCTCTGCTGCTGTCAGTGGGAATCTGGAAAGCCTCTGAGCAGCCCTGGCTGTGAGCACGGCTCAACCGCCCCGACAGGGCACTGCTGCTGATCCACACTGGAACAAACACACCTCAGGGCTCCACACTTCCCAGTGCTCACTCGAGACCCTGTCCAAACATGCCAGGAGGCACCGGTCTTCCTTCCTTCCTTCCTTCCTTCCTTCCTTCCCTCAGTCCCAGCTGGTGCCCAGGCAGCCTTTCCCAAGCCTCCCTCCAGCGGGAAGCTGTCTGAGCAGTGCCACAGCATCCCGGCTGCCAGCTCCTCCTGAAGCCTTTGCTCAGCTTTTCCCCTTGAAATTCAACTTCCTGGCACCCCAGGGCGCGAGATACAACTCGGATAGGGGAGAGCAGGCACCCCTTCCAAAGCCTGCCACACTTCTGAAAAGGCAATTTAATGCTTGCTTTGTGTTCAAGCTGGGGGAACCAAACAGAGGAGAAGGAACATGTACAGGCATTATCCCGCTGGCCAGCCACCAAAAAGGTAATTAAAAACCTCCCCCTGAACAGGTGGGTCAACAAAACCCAGCACTAATTCCTTGGACTGCCAAGCAAATGTGTCTGAGCACAGGAGCTGTCCCAGCAAGTCCCTGGGATCTGAAAGCACATTTCTGTGCTCTGACACCTGGCCCATGACAAAATGGCTGTGGATCCACTGGGAGCCTCCAGCGGGACAGAAGGGGCCGGATGGGGCAGGGAAAGCACAGTCCAGGTGTGCTGGGGATGCTGCACTGCAGAGCTCACACTCCTCAGCAGAGCCCCAGGAGCCCCTGCCCACTGCACCCCTTGTTATTCCAGCTGCAGGGGATCCACACAGCTTCCCTGGGTCTGGTTTGGGCAGCAGGGCATCCACACAGCTTCCCTGGGTCTGGTGGTGCTGACCCAGGCTTGGGACACTGCTGGGGCCCCAGCCTGGCGCCAGGAGGATTCTTTTCCACAGACCACGGGCTGTACCCACAGAAAATAATGAACCAAGCTGGGTTCCAGTGCCGGAACTGCTCCCCCAGAGAAGAGAAACATCCGCCCCGAGCCCAGCTTTGCGGTCCCAGCTCAAGGAGCACCTTGATTTACAGTGCAGGCAGTGCCATTACAGCACCGAGCTCGGAAGGAAAAGGTCCATTAAAAGATTGCTTTTAGTATGAAATTTCACCGGAGATACATTTTCTCTTGTCAAGGGCAACAAATTGCCCACGTAATTTCAGACCTCTGTAGTAAACATCCTAAAAATACAGACTTTTGCAGCAAATCACATTATCCTGAACGGGGTTTGCTGAATTCTTTTCCCCTCCTGGCTCAGGCTGGAGCTGGGAAGCCGCTCCAGAGCTGGTGAGCTCTGGCCTGGCCCCAGCAATTTGCACACACCTGTCAAAATCCCATTGAGCAATTTTACAGCACACACCTCTCCAGCAAGGAAGATTTAAACATAATAGTTGTAAAACTTAGAAATACAAAAACTGCCAGGACAGATAAGCACGGGCAAAAGCTGCCAGGAACATCACCGGATCCCCTGCAAATGGAGGACTTTCAAAACTAAATTAGAAACCATCTAATGGTTCTGATCCTATCTCAGAAATAAAGCTAATCTCTTTCAGCCACCTTTCCATGATCTTGGTTGCTCATATCAGGAAGAATTTGATGGTTTTAGATGCATTTTTTAAAACGCAAAGGTGTATTTTGCTCCCAAAACAAGACCCACGGAGGCTTGGATTTGGGTTTGGATCCTCTGCTGCCCAGTGTTAAAAGCGAGTTTATAGCCGACATTACCCTCACAAGTGTTTTGATAAACTTCTTCTACCATTTTTTGAGAGGTCAAATTTGACAAATTTGTCACAAAATCTCTGGAAACAAAACACATCCTGATCTCCCATGTTTCCTCTAGAAGAAGTGGAGCATCTTCGTCACATCAAGAACAGCAAGGAAAGACACACATCCCACCGGCTCAGCAGCACCCGTCAGGTTCAGGTGTTTTTATGTGAATATTCACCTATCAATCTGCTAAAGAATCAGGGAAACTTGGAGGCTGCTCCCACAACTTAGCAAGGTCATAAAGAAACACATATAAAGCACAAGGACAGATTCCCAGCAAAGCCACAGGGCCTCTCACCAAAACCTTCCATCGTCACCCAAAGTGCAGCTGAGGCCAAGCACAGACTCTGTCAGCCCTCCCAAGGAAATCCGGCTTCCCTCAAACGACCTCTGCAAATGTCACATTGTCCACGAATCACCGCGTCGCTTTTCACTGGCAATGAAGCCAACAGCTCGGAAATCCTACACGTTCACATGAAGCAGGAATTCTGTCCCCTTAACAGAGGGGCAAGGACACTCTGGACTCCTTACTTGGTTTGATATTGCAGCAACCCAGGGCTGTAATGGTCACTGCTTTCGAAGGAAATCACCAAGAGCAACTGGCAAGGCTTGATAATGCCTGAGCCTCAGGATGGAGCACTACTGCTCCCAGTGCCACGGCAGCTCCGGCAGCATCCCTGCGCTGCCGGACGGGAACGGCGCAAACCAGCCCGGCCAGCCCTAATCCAGCAAGTGAAACAAGAGCAGCAACACAACGTCACCTCTCCTCAGCATTTACGGTTCAGGGAAGAGTTTGCCTTACTTGAGGCTACAAATATTGCAGCTGAAGGCATCAAACACCTCCCATGCCAGTGGAGCTGCACGTGCCGGGCCCGGGATTCACTTAACACTCGTTCCTGCCCTGAGTGAAGTCAGCAAGCGAAGCGTCAACCAGTCCCAGGCAGAAGCCTTATGAAAAATACCTGCATAAAAATGCACATACATTAAGGCTACAGACCACTGGGTACCTGCCAAAAATGATGGAATACAGCAGAGTTTACTTATTTCTTCTTAATGGCTCCAACATTCCACCTGAAAAATGGGTCCTGGAGCTACATAATTGGGGATAAAAATTAAGCGACAGTTGCCATTTGTCACCAGGGAGGCTGATCACACACATCGCTCACACGATCATGCACAGCACACCTGATCCCAAGGTCCCTGATGGCTGAGAGTTAAAGGGTGCTGCAGAACCAACGCCTAAACTGCAAGTCCAACATAACATCAAAGTATTACAGACCAGTAAAAATGTGTTTATTGAACAGTGTGATTGAGCTGTGTTTTGCTTTCCACTCCTAACATCACTTGAACACGTTTCAGTCACAGGCTCCTGCCTGACCAAGAGCCTTCTCAGAAGGCATCACAATTAGGTCTCAAATTTAATGTAATTTCATGGGTTTATTGTGTGACAGAATCAGGACTAGCTCGGGTTGGAAGGACCCTAAAGATCATCTTGTTCCAAACTCCCTGACATGGGCAGGGACACCTTCCACTAGACCAGGTTGCTCCAAGCCCTGTCTAATCTGGGTCTTGAACACTTCCAGGGATGTCTTTCCTCTCATCCCTTTTTCTTGCAGTCAGTGGGGCCAAATTACATTTTTAAATCAGAACAAGCTCCTCCAGACACCACTGTTACACCAATATCAGTAACAACCTCAAATTCTCATCTCAGGAAGCATTGCCAAGCGGGTGGCAGCAGAAAGGTGCCCTGTTTAATGGCTGTCCCCCTACCCCACACGGGTGTAGGCAGCTTCTCCTGTACCTTCCTTCCCTCCCTGACCTCACGGTAATGCCAGAAAATAAAAAGAATCTTTTATTTTCCCTGCCAAATCAATTCCCAGAGACTGTCACAAGGCCAGCCCCGTTATCCATAGCAGTGATGGGAGCCTTTCATTCCCACTGCTTCAGCCCAGCTCTAAGTAAGACCTGCCACAAAGGAAGACAGTTTAACACCCTTTAATATGTAAACAAGTTTTCAGGAACCTGGAGCAAACAGAGGAAGAAAAACAGGTTTTATTTACAGATTTCCTGACGCTATGAAGGCACATTTTCGTTTCATTCCCATGCAAACAGCTCTCCGCTGGGAAGTTCCGCCTTCATCTCCTCATTCACTTCTGTCGGTCCTCTCAAAGGAGGCAAGGCAGTATCTCAATCCTTACGCTTTTTTCCAATCACAAAGCAGCCCAAAATAAACACGAGAAGGCTCTGAACCAGTAAATATTCTTAAGTACTTGACACCCAGTTCCCTCCGAGAACTGCACAGATTGCACATTCACAGAACGCCGGGATTCTTCGCACATTTTCCAGGCCATGTTTCCCAGAATTTACACGTTCTTCCAAAATATTGTGCAACATATCACACCACCAGAATACGCAACTGCTTGGCTGGACACACAAAACTGGTTCGTTTTCTCTTTTTAATCTCTTTCAGGTGATCTTTCCATGTATGATTTTTTCGGCCAAACCAACAACACAATAAAAGCATTCCCTAAATCCCCTGAAGAGTTTGAACCAGCACCCATTTTGCACTGAGCACCAACTCTAAGGAATTTTTTCTAGGAGACTATTGGAAGCAAGTCCCGTAAGTTGAAAGTCAATTGAATTCTTTCAAATTCAACTATCAGAGATCTCCAGCCTCACTGGGGAGAGAGAAAAATCATATATGTGTGTATATATATATATATATATATATATATATATATATATATACACAGAGCTGCATCTCCCTGCGCTGGTTGCTCCTGTTCCCAAACAGCTCCATCCCTAATCCCAAGGACTCCAGGTAAGGTGGCCGGCGCCGCCAGCCACGAGGCACCGGCAGCATTAGTGCAGTTATGACCACAGAGCTATTTTGGTTTTATGCACAGACTTTACTACCACCTTATAAAAGAAGGATTTCCAGAAGGCAAATGGACCGACGTCTCAAAATAGAGTGTTTACATTAACGCTTGGCAAGCAGAGCCTGCAAACAGAGATGAATAGAGATAAGCTATAAAAAACACCGTGGACGTTTACTTGCTGGAATAGGAGCTTGTAATCCAATTTCAGCTCCTTCTGCCAAGTGTTACACACAGCATCTTTGTGTGTGACGATTTCAGCCCGCGTCCCCCACCGCCCCTCAGCGAGGATCAGCCAGCGAGGAGAACCGGCAATTCCGGCGGAACGCTCCATTAAAGAGCCGTTTGGATGGGAAGTTACGAGCTGGGTATATCCAAACTCACTGTCCTTCCATTTGTGCAAACATTAAAAGATTGGGAAAGGACAATAAATGCTGCCTGAGAGGCACGAGGGATGCCGGAATGAGGGCGGAAAAACAAACCTTTCTGCACCTTTCTGCTGTTAATGGAGAATAAACAGGCTTTGCCTGCATTTGGAGGCTCACGAGAGCCCTGTGGATGGAATTACTGCCTGGTAATTAAACGTGTCTGTTTGTTCCACACACAAGACACAAAGTCGCATCAAACAAGCCAATCTCAGCCAGCTCTTCCCAGATGAACTGGGGCAGGATCATTTTGGACCAGGCACAACCCCACAGCCCACTGCCACGAGACCAGAGCAGGGGGAATTCAGCTCCAAGTGCTCACCCCACCCTCCAGAATTTCATACTTCTGAAAACTCTTTTAACAGCCCTGACTGCACTGGGTTTTGGTGGTTTTAATGCATGAAGTTTTGTTTTTAAAGCTTCTAATTCACCTGACATCTGGGAAGAATTCTTCTTGCGCTGGATTTTCGTTTGACACAACAGGCAAAGATCCCTAATTCAGTTAATCGCTCATCACATAAACAAAGAAACCTCTTGAGAGCCAGAGAGCAACACGCACATGTATTTGCAATGCATAAGAGGATATTTTTTTTAAATGGTAACAATAATCTATTCAGTGTGAAGAGTCTGGGAGGCCAATTAAATACTTTGGGTTCCATAATTATAATTGCAGTAATGAATAAGAAGGAGCATTACAGCTTGCACAATGCAGTTCCTCCTCAAGTCAATGATTCAGTTCTTGTCTGCTTTCAACTAACCTTTTTTGTCTCTTTGTATCAGATCTTGCAGATTACTTTGAGTAGAATAAAAATATCCCCAAATATCCCAGGTAATGTAATACATTTGGCATCCCTTGATCATGCCTACACACAGCCTACAGAAGGGATTATGCACTAAATGGATAACATTCATTTTGATTAATTTTAGACATTAGCGAAAATTCAGCGAGGCTCCAGCCACCATCTGAATGCCCCTGGCAAGCCCACGATGACAGGGGAAAGCTGAAACTTGATTGCCTGGGGGTTTTTGAGGTTTTCTCCCCTTTTGGAAGAGCTTTCCCTGATCATCCTTTGCCTGGAAAGCGGCTTTGGTGAAGGACTCTGCTCCCTCATTTTCCTCCCGCAGCAGCTTTTATCCGCCATGTGTCTGCAGAGATCAGCCTCGGGAAATTGAGGACTCACTCCCACAGAAGTTAATCCCAAACTGCTCCATTTCTACTCAGACAAGTAAGAAGTATCTTTTGGTTGGTTGGTTGGGTTGGATGGTTTGGGTATTTTGCCAAATATTCTTAGGGCTCCCCCAGTCTTGATGCCCACCGCACTTGGCTGCATTTTGAGAATCAATCACCTTACAGAAATCCCTTAACTTCTGAGCATTTCCAAATACACAAGAGCTGAGATAGGGTTTTTTTCCCACAGAATTATCACCTTTGGTAAAACCTTCCCCATGACCTCTCATGCAAAACAAAGCCTGAAGGACAAAGGGTTAACGCTGGGCTGCAGCTGCACAGGCAGCAACCGTCCCCTTTGTCTCCAGGGAATGAAAACAAGAGATCTGAGCAAATCCAGCTTTATGAATTCAAAACTTCAGACACTGCCTGCAGGAGAGCAAAGCAACATCCTTCATAGATGCACAGAGAAGGGAAAAGTTAATTTTATTGATGGAAGACCCAAAAGAAACGCAGATCCTAATCTGGGGGAGTGAAAAATCTCCTGCTCCGTACAACAAATGGGACCTGGAGCACCAGGCACTGCAGGGATTTATTACCTGAGGAGACAATAAGACCCACCTCCTCTTTGGGGTTAAAGCAAGGTGCTTTTGGACTGCCACTGCTAATCAGGAGCCATCCTGAGGATCTGATCACAGAGGAACACCCCGCACATCGCAGCATACACTGCTCGTGTAACACCATGAGAATCAGGCCTTTGGAAAACCTTTTGAACCCAGTGCCTGCCTCCAGAAACTCACCTGGGCACCCTGCCCACCTGAGCACACCTTCAGTCACCCTCAGCCACCCTTGGTTTGCTTCCCTTCGGTATCTTCCAGAGAAAGTCTGATTCAAAAAGTCAACCCTTGGCTGGTTGAGGACAGCTCAGAAGCCAAAACGAGCTCTTCAAGATCACTAATTACTCACTTACTGCCTCCTAACAGGGCAACTCACAGAACCTGTCATCGGGACTGTAATGAGACTCACCAAGAGCCCCACGTCTGCCTGTAATTAATACAGGCCTGTAAAAGCCAGCGCTGCGCAGTTGGGTCCGAGCGCGCACGGCCACGAGTTGACATCTCCTGTTGACTGAATTAGAGCATCTTCTAATGAGGCTCGCTTCAAAATCATTTTACATCCATTTGCTCATGTCAGCATCAATGTATTCAGCATTATCTACCAATTAGTAAACCGGAAAACATTCTTTAGATAATCTAAAATCTCGCTAAAATATTCAACGTGTCATTCATTTACTACAAACTGCCCTATAAAAACAAATTACTGGAACCAGCTGTCACAAAGCAACAAGTGTCTCAGGACAAAGTGGTTTTTAAACCAAGGGCTTTCCAGGACACATGTGATGCACTGGTATTCTTGTCTTCAGCTCCAGCAGAACTGGTCCCTTCCAACACTGTCCCTGTCCCCAACGAGCAGGCGAAGCCACTACAGGCACTGATACCACCAGGAGGATGCAGAACACTCACTCTGTCTTGGAGTTCAGAAGGACATCCCCGGGATCAGGGGTGAGGGCTGGGAAAAGGTTCCCCCTTTGGAAGCATCCAGTGTTTGGGGCTTTTGCTTTCTGGTTCTTTGGACCAGTCCAGTGCCAAGGGTGCATCACCACGCAGGAGGCACGACCCAAACCGGGCACCTCCTCAGGTGTGCAGTTAGGGATGAGCTCCCCCGCCTTTCCAGGCTTCTCCAGGATTGACAGGCTCGGCGATGGGAAGGAGTTTCCCACTAGATCAGGCTGGCAGGGACCTCGAACAGCTCTCCCCGTGCAAGCCAAGCTGGGTGAATGGTGCCAGCGCTGCAGCTCAGGTAGGGCACGGGGCCAGCCCCACACCAGCGCCAGCCCAGCCAGGGGGCCTCTCCAGAAGGATTCCCAACCTAGCAAATACCCCAGCAGCAGCTTCCAGGCAGGATCATCCACCACCAGGGCAGTCCACAGCCTCAGCAGGGCGAGGATCACTCCCCACCACACAATCACGCTCCTCACTGCCAGAGCCACCCCCAAATCGTCCCCCCCCAGCAGCTCCATATGGGGCCACAAGCGTTAGGAGGAGGACTCTGTATGCCTTGGCAAACACAGGGCAAAAGCATTTTGTTTGGGGTTATTTTGGTTGTTTTTACTCAAAAGAAGCAAAACCCCTCGGTTTTCCCTAAGTTTTGCAGGCCAGGAAGGGTGGTTTGGAGGGTGGCTGGTTGGTTTTTTTTTAATCTCTTGAGCGTGGCAGAGCAGTAAATCTTGCATTATGCTCTGAAGAGTGTCAGCTTCGGGCTTCATTTTGGTCTCAGATTAGACTCCTGAAGCAATGAATCTTCCATCACAGAGGCCATTACCAACCCAGTTTTCCTTCATTCTGGACTGCTTTATCCCTGATTGTGTTATCAAACTCACCTCCAACCCCCTCAGCTGCGAGGGGCTCAGCAGATCTACAGGCTTTCCCCTGCACCAGGGGAGGTTTACGTTGGGTATTGGCAAAATTCCTTTCCTTAAAGGGTTGTTCAGCCCTGGCACAGGCTGCCTAGAGGTGGGGTCACCACCCCTGGAGGGATTTAAAAGCTGTGTGGATGTGGCACTTGGGGACATGATTTAGTGGTGGCCTTGGCAGTGCTGGGTTAATGGTTGGACTCGATGATCTTACAGGGCTTTTCCAACCTAAATGATTCTCCATTCTAAATTAGCATATGCAAATTGTGATCATTAAAAGGCATTTATAAAAATCAAGTAAAACAGCCTATGAATATTGAAAAACATTTAAGTGTTAAGTTAAACGACAATTTTCAAAACACACGAAGGAAATCTGACCGTAACCAACCAGTCCCACGAAATACCATATCTATCATCAACTTTTTAATTACCAATTGATCAACATGTAGACAGTGTAATAGCTTACAGCTTTTAATTACTGAACTATCAAAATTCCAACCAAAAAAGGAACCTCCAGAGATGAAACTGTAATGCTTGATTATTCACTGCTACATAATGAATGATTTGTTTTTAAACAAGATGTCAAGTTCCTCATGTAATCCATCTGGATGCGTGACTCCGCAAAGCTCACACTGCCCATACTAAGTACTCGGGGCTCCTCTTCTCCCTTCTCTCCTGACCCCACGAGTGAAGAGTTTTTGGGGATTTTCCTCCCTTAAGGCAAAACAGTCCTGAATCAAGGGGCTGACAGGCAAACAAAGTGCCAAACCTCGCTGCGAATCCAGACACGAATCCAGACACGCCGCTCCAGCTCCCTCCAAAGGGACAGGTTTTGCCCGGGAGGGAACAGAGGCTCCTTCCAACTTGCCTGTACTCCCAAGGAAGCAGCTCGAAACCGAGACACACATCCACGGAGGGCGAGCACAGAAGTGCTGCCTCCCGCGTCACACGTACAGCGCTGTGACAGGCACCGGTGCCGGAGGATCTGGGATGCAGCTCCCGGGTTCTCTTCCCACAGCCTAAGCCAAGCGAGCGCTGCAAGGATTTAAGTGCTGGCATTACACAGAGAAGTACAGCGGGGTGGGGAGAGGCTTTTTATCTCTGCCCTAAATTCAGCATTGAGCTGAACATCACATCCACAAATCCCCTCCACACACAACACAACTGGCCTGTCCTCCTATGCTTTATCCTAATAACCATTCCCACCTCAGAACTCCCAATCACCCCCACAAATCTCTGCTTCTGTGGGCAAATGCACAAGATACACAGGTTTTCAGGACCATGATCAAGATTGCAGAGCCCTCCACAATCTGCAGCCCCCGGAGAGGATTCTGCCAAATCCAGGCTTTTTGTGTTCAGAGAGACATTTCCCAGAAATACTCATTTGCACATTCAGGTTTCTGAGTAGGGATGTAAAGCATTCTGGAAATCAGACTGTTAAACAAGGGTGGTTCAAGCAGAGCCTATAAGTCAATTAAAAATAAAACTACCAGCAAATAACACATTTGTTCCTTCAACCCAGTGGCAGCGATGCACATCCCTCAGCCTGAGCCCCTGGTGTATAACCCTACAGATGTTCCCTATGCATATCAGCCCCGAATAGTTGTTCCACAGAACAGCATCTGTTCCCACAAAAACAGCGAACAAGAGCCTTTTATTTTCCCTTCATCACAGCCTCGGAACCCCAGTTGTTGCCAACCAAACCCGACAATACTTCCCCCATAAATTCACCCACTCCAGCCACATCTGGGCTTTGATTTCCACACGGAAACCACAAGCTCCTTCCTCGCACTTCCCTTGGGAAGCTGCTTGCACGCCGAGCTTGTACAGATTTCCACATAAGAAATTCAGTAATCAGTCCAGGAGCTGTAAGCACTTATGACAACAATATCTATCAACACTTAACCATATTTACAACTAAATCATGTAAATACCAGGCAGCTCTCCTCTGCATGCTGATAATCTGGACAAATGAAGGCTGAAAAAAGCCACTCCAAGAAGAGACCAGACAAACAAAACCACGTCGGGTGGGAAACAAGCACCGATGGCACTCCAAGATCACTGACAACACCATGGAGCTGATGGCAGAGCCCCCAGGGCCACCCTGCCTGGTACAGCCACGAGCCCTCAGCCATCCACACCACCTTCTTGTGCTCGGCTTTGTACATTTTCTGTGTAGACGTGCACACTTCATGTCCATCTCATAAACATTTCATCTATAGGATCTGTGTATCTCTCAGAACAGGGACAAGCTGCTTCAACACCTACCCAGAGCTCTTCCCTCTCCATCTGCCTTTGAAATCCTTGTAAGTCCTAGGAACCAATTTAAAATTAAAAGATCCCAATTTCAGAGGCTTTTCTGTCCCCCCTCCCTTACCCCCTCCAAGATGGACCATTTTATTACACCCATTAAACTGACAAAAATGACTCTTCAGCTGGTTCACTGAAATGCCGCTTCTACAGCAGCTTAGGCAAACACTTTCCCAGACCTTTATAAAGGAAAAGTGATTCCGTATGTAATTGGATTTTTTGGCACAACAAAAATACCAAGTTATTAAAACCCTCACATGGCTTTGGATTGTGTCTTTAATGGATACCGGCGTCCTCAACTGCTACAAAGACATTTCACGTAAAGCAACAAGGAGCTGCATTTCCAAAGGTTTCCCAGAGGACTCAGGGACAGTTTTCAGCAAGGTTCGCTCTTTGGGCAGTGAAATCCAGGAGGAGGGAATGATCCCACCACTTTCCTCCAATATCCTCCTTGTCCATGCACACTCACCAACATCCACATTAATTCCAGCACAAAATCCCCTCATCCCTCAGGACACGCACTGGATCAGCCACTCCACTGGGCTCTCCCTGGGAAGAAGCAAATGACCAGGCTAAAAACAGCTTATTAATCCTCATTTATTTCCTGCAGGATCGCTTCAGCCACTCCCTACCTTTGGACAGGATTTTTACACCCCCACAGACCCCCATCACCCACAGAGAACTATTTTAATTCCCTTATCGTGCCTTGTCCAAAGAAGTCAGATTTTGAGGGGTGCAGTGCACGAGGGGAGGGAGAGGAAGAAACAGTGACTTGTGAATACAACAGGTTGTCCACAAGGTATTTATTCTCGTAGGAATTGAAAAAGAGTCGTTCTGTAGGAAACACTAAAATCCCATTTAATGGGACTCTTGCTTCCCCCTTCCAAAACGGGAATGAGATCAATAGACCCACCCAACCTCAACACAAAACAGAGTATCCCAAACCAGACAGCTGGATCTGACCTTCCTGAGCTGCATTCCACACACATCATGTTGTGTTAACATGGAAATTTTGGATGCAATTTGCTAATGAGACCCTGGAGGAGCGAGTCATCCCTTAACTGTGCATCCAAAATTCTCCCAGAGTGCCACAGCACTAGGTTTGCTATAAACCCTCTGTTTACAAGGCTCCGTGGACTCCTACAGAGCAGTAAGTGATTCGCCTCCGAGTATTCCCTTTATTCCTCATCTCAGAGTGTCTCCCCCTCTCCCTGGCGATGTCTGAAGGGAATGCTGTTAATCTCCCATCTATCCCGCTTTAATCTTCACTCTTCCCAGGGAGAGACGCGACTCTGCTCCTCGTGCTGAGGAAGCAATACCTGGCAGTTATGGATTCAGGGAGTTGATTAAACCTGGACGTTCTGTTAAAGAGTCTATGGAACGATTAAGAGTATAAAACCTTTAAATCGAAGGAAAAGCTGTTTGTGTGGACAGAGCTCAGCAACCTCAGCGTGGGAGTCGCTTTCAGTGGTTCTGCCTCCTCGGGGATGAGTAACGTCTCCTTCAGAGCCACCCACAGACCAGGAGATGAGGAAAACTGGTCCCTAACTGTGACAGGGCAAGAACAGACATTGTTTGTCGTGACCCTGCAGACACAGACTCCGAATGATGCAAGTCTTCATTCCAAGCAGTCAGTAAAATCACAGTAAACAAAGGGCAGAAAAGTGTCAAAGGAGAATCACACTGGCATTTTATGCACCAAGAGAAATCTTCCCTGCATCCACCCTCCAACAGTGACTGTGGACAAGAAGCAGAAGCAGGTTACACAGGTCCCACCTCATCCCAGCACAAGTCACTGCAAGCATCTACACGGGACAGGGGTGTCACAGTGCCTGACAGCCTGCTCTGTTCCAGACAGGGATCTGCGCTGCCTCTCGCCCTCCAGGACAGGAATCCTCCCGGCAAACCCTGGGGAACCGCACGCTGCTTCTCCAGACTCTGCACAGCGCGCCAACAAACGAGGGTGGCAAAGGAATTAATCTGCCTGGAGACCCAGAGCTGCTGTCAAGCCACACCAAGACAACTCTTCCCATGGCAAGCAGGGGTTTCACTTTGTTCCTGCTGCACCCACCCCAGAAAAGCTGGCTGGCTCTGAGGAGTCCTAACAAACCCAAACAAGTCCCCCAGCAGCTCCGCTTGACAAAGCTGACGGCTGATGATGACAAGCATTCAGGGCTTTGATGGTTGTCAACCAGCGTCCCCCAACGCCAGGGAGCCCAGTCAGGCTGTCACCAGGAAACGATAACGGGAGACGGCATCGCTCGGGATCTCGGCACCGAGCACGTTACCCCATCATCCCACAGCCTTCCCCGAGGAAGGCAGCGAGAGATCTTGGCATGAAGGCTTTTAAAGAGCTGCTGACACCCAAACCAGCACAGTGTGCTTTCTGCTTAAAAAAGCCTGTGAGTGCATGGCAAGGCCTTATCCTCAAACAGCTGAAAACAGCATCTAATTCCACACAGAGTGGGAAAAGCAGGAGCGGTAACCCTTAGGAGCCTCCCTGCCTCTACCGAGCTTCTAACATCATGTCTGCACTAGCCAACATGAATGAAGATGTTGAAGAGGCAATGGGAACACAGACAAACAGTTCCAACCGTGTTTTCAAGCAAAATAGAGCGAGAATTCAAAACAAACCCAGCTACAGCAACAGCTCTCTAAATGTGCGTATTTCAGGTTCTCATTACTATGAAGCCAGTTACAATTCGCTGAAAAACCTCACAACCAAACTCCACGGAGCGATACCTCTCCACAGACAAAGGGCAGTTGCTGCCCAGAGTTATCCTGTGCTGCACCAGGGCAGTGAGGTGGGAATGGCTTTGGAGAAAGACACTCTGCTTCTCCAAGGTCAAGGATGTATCGGCATCACGGAGCACATCCCAGAGCAGCATCACTGTGATAAATGCATGAAGTGAGGGCGCTCTCTCTGCAGAATTAAGGACAGATGTGCCTCTGCTCAGCTACAAAACCAGGGCCACGGAGGCACAGGGAGCCTTTTTTCCTGTGTGTTAGCCCAGAGGCTACGTGGAAAGTTCCCTTTCCAGCCCAATTCTCACAGAGCCCGACTTTGCTGCAACCTCAGCTCCAAAGCTGAACACGACCAATGTTGAAAGTGCTCTGCAAAGGGAAGCTGCCAGGCAGCCTCATTTAAAAACAGGGAAGCAGCAACAAGCAGTTCCTCATGCTTGATCCGATTACTCTGATCTCTCTTTTGACGCTGCAGACTCCGACTCGTATTTCTATTGCTGCACGGGGGGAGAAGCAGAGAGAGGGAATGTCACTTTGCTGCTTCATATTTCTTTCTTCCTGTCACGCTTTGGAGAAGGGATATATACACTTCAAGAGCTGGAAGAGAGTGGGGGTCTGGGATGCACCCACCTCGCAGATGAGGTGTCACACAGGCCACTGGCAGCCAGGACAGCCCCACCCACAGTACCAGATCTGCCTTGCTGGAGCTTGCCAAGCCCCAATACAGTCTCGTGCTGTCCATGAAAAATGAATCTCTACAAACAGCATTACTGCTTTAACAAAAAGGTCTGCTTCTGTACCAAATGTTGAGGTCTCTCAGGTCCAAGAGTCATCACGTTTGGGATTAGCACCCAAGTTCATCTCTGTGAAGGGAAGGCCCCCACTGCAGAGGTCCAGTCAGAGCCACTGACTTGAGAGCCCTGCTGACAACGCGGGGAATGCAATGACAATTCCTTTCTAGAAGCAGACCTTGGAGGAGATCATAAATCAGATTTAGGTGCTCACTAACTGCTAAAAGAGGACACCATGAGATCAGAGCGGTTTATGCCAGATGTAACACGAACCCAGGGGTTTATACACCCAACTCGTCAAGTCTGAGCATAACTTTAGGAGGCAACGTGACCCCGTGGGCAGCCTTGGCTCTGATTGCTCGTTGGCATCTCCCTGATCTGCAGGTAGAGATCTCCATCCCCCAAGGCTGCCACTGCTCAGCCATGGGCTCCAGAAAATGGGACACTTTCTATGGAAGGCTCAAGTCAGGAGTGTAACTGTTCAGGGCAAAGTTCACAGCTGAGATTGGCAGAGAAGGAGCATTTCAAACACAACTATTTTCCATTGCCAAATGCACACCTGGGCTTTAAAAAAATATTGGCAGTCATCTACTGTAAAGAGACTATTCCCCCTCCAATGCTGGCTCTTGACTGGAACTGCCCCTAAGAGGGGAGGGGGTACCTGGGCTGTGTCACTTGAGCAGGACCCACAAACGTGGGCAGGACCAAGGCAAACCCACCACAGACCTGCCAGAAGGCAGCACCTGCATGCGAGGCTGTCGGCAAACCAACAACACCAAGGAGCTGCCAGCACTTCCAGGGACAAAAAAATACCTAAAAAAGCAAAACTAAAGACATTTTCCAGTTAAGCTACAGCCCACAAAAGTTTTATATCTCTGAGCAAAGAGATGTGCCTAAGTATCTCTTTGATCCTTCAGACTGGAACTTAATGGGGTATCAAATATTCTACTGATTCACCTTGAGAATTTGGTAAAGGTCAGAGTGTTTGTAATGCTCAAGTTTTTAAACCACAGAAGAACACAGTAAATTAAAACCACACCACAGGGTAAAAATAGCCAGCCCAACCCTACAGAGGGACATTGCTGGTCTAAAATAACCAGGAGTGGAGGGCAGCAAATGTCCCTGGTACAACCCAGGCAAGCGTTTCAAACGCAAGCAGCCACCAGCCACACAGTGCGGGCGAGCGCGTGGTGTGGGCTCAGCAACGGCTCCGGGAACCCCCGAAAACCAAATCTCCTTGGGGATTTGTATTCCTTGCTGTAATTTGGAATGAGTGAAAAAGACTGACACAAAACTCAGGTTTTCAGAGCCCCATCCAGCAGCCTACAGTGGTTTGTGGGGCTCCCCAACACCCAGCTTAACACCCTGCAAAGATGTGAGAGCCTGATGTGCAACACGGCAGGAAAACCTAGACAATCAACAGGTAACGAGGACACCAGGAAGAAAAACTGCTTCCACGGCAAAAAAGGCTGACAGAAAGCAGGCGGGTGGTGGTCACACATGGGCAGGGCCATCAGAGGAGTGGCCTGCAGCCACAGTATCACAGCTGGGGCTCATCCTGCCCTTGCAAATTAAAAACTGGAATAACTAAATCCAGCTCGTGGCTGAACCACAAACGCCGGCTCGTCTCGGCAGGGCCAGGCACCACGCACGCCCCAGCCGACAGCTCACTGCGTTCCAATTACCGGAGCTGAGAGTGAAGCCTCGTGGTACTTCCCTTCCAACTTGCCTGCCACACATCCAAACCCACCCTTTTCCCCAGCACGCTGCCCTGAAGCGCCTGAGCCCACGCTGGGCGACCTTCAAAGCGTTTGTGGTGGAGCTCCCCAGGAACCGCAGCAGCAGCTGCTCTCTGCAGCGTGCAATTACATCCCAGGAAAGAGACTGATTTATGGAACTTAAACAAGTACATACCACTCCTAATTACAACATTCCACCTAGGGTCTCTCCTTCATGGCACGTTTCCACAGTGTCCCTGTATTTAACGCCGGTGGGTTTGCACCACACAACATTCCCCAGAGAAAAAAGCACAACTTATTTTTTTTAGCACGTAGCATCCAATTTCTCAGTAGACACCAGCTGCGTGTCCAGCTTTGCTTGTGCTCTCAAACCACTGTGTTAAGTATTCACTTCCTGGACCAGCTCCAGGGAAGGCTGCAGCCTCACGCTCCGCTCCTGGAGCCTGCTCGGATCTGGAGCCACAGACAGGAGCCGAAATGTTTGGATACAGGAGGGAGCCCCTGCTTTCCTGACAGAAGTACCACCAGGTGCTACCAAACCCCAGAAGAGGAACAGGTTGTCAAAACCCCTATAAAAAGTCTGACAAAAATCCCTACAAAAACAGCCATTAAAGATAAACATCCAGAAAACTCTGCCTACACACAGGAAGGCGGGTTTGCTTTTTATGAGCAAACGTGTTCTGAGGAGTGCTTGGATGGTCCATTCAAACAGAAAGTGTATCCAGGCTGGAACACAGGTTTTACTCCGGGTGGCCTCAGGCAGACGCAGGGTTAACGAGCTGACCCATTTTCTACCCAGCAATAGGGCAGAGAGCTCACCAACGGCACAGACACGGCCCCACCGGTCCTGGCAGGGCCAGGGGAAGGCTCGCCAAGCACCCGGCTGACAGAGCCAGAGCTGTTTGATTACAAAGCCTTCTTTATTTACACACCAGGAAAGACAGCGCAAGGCAAACAAAGGCGACGGCAGCGCAGCATCAGCAGAGCGGCCGCTGATACGGCCGGGGGTCCCCGGGGGAGCGCGGCTCTGCTCCGGCCTCCCGCCACCACAGCCACCTCTGTGCACGAACAGCAGCCACCCGTGCCAAGGGGATCCCGGCAGTGCCATCCCGGCGGCGTCCATCCCAACAGCGTCCATCCTGGTGATGTCCATCCTGCCGAAGGCGCCGACAGCCACCCCCTCCTCAGAGCAGAGCATGCACGGAGCAGAGCGATCTCCTTGCCTTCCCATCCTCAGGAGCCTCCTTGGCAGTGGTTTCAAACCAGATTGTCGTGCTTATAAACCTGGGCTCAACTGCCTACACGCAAGACAAATGAGCCCAAGCTGCAACCCAGATGGATCACTTTATTCCCCAGCCCCTTCCCCGCCGGTGTTTGCGTCGCATGCAGAACGCAGCGCGTGTTGCTGAAGGCCAGGGACGAGCAGATTCGCCTCGCTTGCATACAAAGGCTCCTTGGAAACTCACTCTGTGTTTACAAAGAGCCTGGCTTAGCGCAGCCGCGCTGGGAGCGCTCGCTGCCTTCCTGGGGGGCTTCTCCGGGGCCGGTTTGGTGTCGGCAGACACGGAGGCTGCAGCCGCAACCACCCCTGGCCAGCCCCTGCAGCTCTGTGCCATGGCCAGGTCGCAGCTCCACACCGACGCCGTCTCCAAACACCTCCCATGGCTTCTGCTGGAAAGTTGTTCTCCCTGAAGTGCCGTGTGCCAGCGCTCCCCACCGCAGGCAGACTCCGAGTTCCAGCGCAGCGCTACCCATCCGCCTCGGAGCGAGCCGAGACCACTCCTCAGCCCTCGCCCGGCTGCACAGGGAGCTCAATTAACTGCAAAGCATCGAGAGCAGCTAGAGAGGAACCACACAAACACACGGATCCATGCGAACGCACAGGCTCATCCCAGGGTACCGGCTCAGCTCAAACCAAGTCCCACTGCTGCCTATTGCTGTTCCAATCGCCTCCGTGAAAGGAGGCAGCAGAGCCCTCAGCCTCGCTCCGCATCACGGGGTGCCACCACGGCGGTGACACGGCGCTGGCACCGCGGTGCCTTGGGTGGCAACCGTGCGGGAGATACGACGACAGCGCTCAGCGCTGATGCTGCTGCCACACACTAATTCTCTCTTCGCAGAACACTGAAGCTAACACTGATAGCTTGGAAAAGGGGGGAAATGGGGGGGAAAATGGGAAAAAAAGGGTTTTCAACTGTAAGGAAATTTTGCCTAAACGCAGACAGTTTGGGATTTTATCCCGTGGTTCACAACACAGCACCGCAACCACAAAATATCTGGTCTTCCACTAAAGCACCACAACCTCAGCTCACGCTGCGCGGTGCTTCTCACCCCGGTGCACGGGTCAGGCACAGCCACTGCGAGCCAGCATCCAGCCCTGCTTTTGTTTCCCTTCAGCAGCTCTGCGATCCCAAATCACAGTTCCATGAGCTGGCTGAGCAGTGGTGAACAGGCTGAGCCTTGCCGGGGGATCACTCCGGCCTCCAGATAAAAATCTGCTCTTAGAGAATTTGATGTGAGCAAGACAGCAAAACAAAGGATGAACGTGGCCGTCCTAGAGCAGGGCTCCTATTTCAAATCTGGGCGTCTCTCAGTACCAGGGTCCCCAGGTCACACCGGCAGGAGGCTCACCAGGCAGCGAAAAACACCAAACACAAACAGCACCTTCAGACAAAACATCTGAGAAGCTACAACACACCGACCGCAGGAACACCGGGGAGCCGGACCGGAGCGTTTCCCCGGCTCGCAGCGCAAAGAGCCGGCGCGGTGGCTCCTTTCCATCGCTCCGGCTCCCCGGAATGGGCTCCGGGCTGCGGAGCGCCGGGATCGGGGCACAGTCGCCCTTCGGGGCTGCCCAGAGCGACCGAGCGCAGTTGTGAAGCGCAGCCCTTGTCGGAGCCGGCGGGAGGGCACCAGCCCCGGCCCCGTTCGCAGGGAGAACGAGCTGAAAACGACCCCGGCGCTCTAGCCCGGCACCATCCCACCAAAAAGGCCGCCCGGGAAAGGCATGGACATATACACAGGCTGTGAATAAAGCTCTTTGTTCGCCGGGCTGGCGGCCCCTTCGTCCCCCCTTTCCTACGAGCGGGATTCAACAGATCGCTCAATGGCCTCTTGTTCTTCCCAAACATCCCGGACACGGCACCCTCTCCTACGGCCATGTCGCCCCGTGCCGCCCCACGGACACACTGGAAACGTGAACGGCGTTAACGGGGGATGTTTGAACCGAGGCCATCGGACACGAGCGCAGGTCGCTGCTGCGGCTCCCGGGCTCGGTGGGGAGCGATGCCAGGCTGGGTGGGGGGCTCGCCCATCGCACCGGGGACGCTGCACCCGAGGGTGCCGCGGAGGGAACCCAACCGACCCCGCTCGGGGGGGCCTCGTTAGCCTCATTTAATTACGCCCGCTCCAGCCGCAGCGCCCGAGACGGGCGATCGCCCCCGAACGCGCCCAGCGGGGCGGGGGGCGAGGCTGCGGCAGGGCCCCCGCAGGCACCGGGGGAGAGAGGCGAGGAGAGGAGAGGAGAGGAGAGGAGAGGAGAGGAGAGGAGAGGAGAGGAGAGGAGAGGAGAGGAGAGGAGAGGAGAGGAGAGGAGAGGAGAGGAGAGGAGAGGAGAGGAGAGAGGGAGAGAGAGAGGAAGAAGGAGAGCGAAGCGTCGCGCAAGTTCCACTCAGATTCCAACAGGTTCCCCGCTCCCGCGGGGGTGCAGCATCCCCGCGCCGCCGCAAACACCGGGGGGGCGGAGGGGGGGGGGGATAAAGGGGGCGCGCAAAGCAATTAGTTTTTAATTGCGGGGCCGCTGATGACCCCCCGGGCAGCGGGAGAAGCCGCTTCCATGGAAACCGGCAGCGGCTGCCCGCGCCGCGCCGCCACGCGCGGGTGAGCCCGTCCGCCGCTCCCGCCGCCGGGGGCGCCTCCCCGGGACCACCGCGCGCTCCGGGCACGGCCCGGGGCGATGGAGGGCGGGCGCGCCCCGGACCCGCCGCAACCGGGGCTGCCCGAGCGCCGCCGCGATCCCCGAGGGCGAACCCCCCTCCCCGCGCCGCCCGCCCCGGTACCGCCCGTCCGCGGGGGGCCGCGTCCCTCCTACCTCTGGGGATGATGGCGGCGGCGGAGAGGAGCAGCAGGAGCAGCGGGAGGAGCCCCGGGGCGCCGCCGCCGCTGCCCGCGGGGCCGCTGGGCTGGGCGCGACCCGCCATCGCCGGCACCTGCCTCGCTCTGCCGCCGCCGCGCGCCGCCCGCGGGAGATGGCGCGTCACGGGGAGGGGACCCGGGGACACGCCCCGCGCTCCGCCCCGCGCCGGGCCGGGGGACGCGGGCGGGGACCCGAGCGCGGCGGGCCCGACCCCCGGGCGGGCGGGAGCGCCATAGCGGGGCCGCGCCCCCGCGCCGCCGCTGAGCCGCGCACCGCCGCGCCCGAGCCGCGGCTTTCACCCCGTTGCCAGCGTTCCCCCTTTCCAGGGTCGTGCCCCCCCTGCCCCCCAAAGCACCCTCCTCCCGGGGTACCACCCCAGCATCCTTCCTCCCGCGGTGCACTCCCGCCAGCGTTCTCCATCCCGGGAATATCCCCCTCAGCATCCCCCCGTCCAGCAGAGTGTAGTTCCCCCCGGTGTCTTTGCCCCCGCGCTGTCCCCGTTCATCCTCCCCGCGGGACCGTGTCCCCCGGCCCAGCCCGGGCGGGCCCCGCGCCGCTGGAGGCGGTGTTGAGCCTTCGCGGCTCCGGGGGAGCGGAGAGGCCGGAGCCCACGAGCCCCCGGCGGCGGCGGTCTGGGCTCCGTAACCGCAGCCCGGCAACAAATCCACCTTTTCTGCGGATTTTTCGCCCAAGCAACGAATTTAAATGGCGCAAATTAACACGTAAAGCCCCAGAACTGCCCCCTCCCACTCCCCTGAGTGCTCAGTTGTACCGTAACACACTGCGAACGGAGCGGCCGGGGTCACCGGAGGATTCATCCCACCCGGAAAGGGTCCAAGCTTTCCTCCTACCCACAGCACCAGGAATAGAACCGTAGAATTGCTGACAATGGGTCCGTGCAAGCGTTAACGGAGCAAACGCAGAGGATGTCAAATATTCCCAACCTTATTAATTAGGTTATTCCAAGTTAACCTGAGGCAGGTGAGTTGTCAGTTCAATTTATCATCCCAGATTCTGCCAAACTTGAGGTTAAAACCGCCCGGGGCAAGCACTGAGTCACACTGTGGGGCTAGAGAGAGCTTTCACCCTTTGGAATGCGAAACCAAGCTGGTTTCACACCGAGAAAACACAAAATGTTGCTGCCTGGGACTTGGTTTGGGGTGTCACCCCTCCCTGAATCCCTACCTCACCATGCCACTCTCTGTCTCCCATGATGACAAGCCTTTATGCTCCACAGCCATGCCAAACATCTGTTTCCTGCTCAACAAGCAGAGTTTTGGGCCACCATAACCATCACAATCCCATAACCAAGCCAGCTTCAGCCCAGTTTGTGAGAAAGCACTTTTCTTATCCTGGGACCCCAAATTCCCTCCTCTCCAGGAGGACCCCAGCTCTGCTAAACACAGCAGAGAAGCTCCATTGGCCGCTGTGCCATCCCACATCCAAGTATCCTGTGTCTGCCCCTAATCACACAGTGTAGCCCCCCTGTGTGATACCACACATTACAACCTGCTGCGGCTCAGACATCAATTGAGAGACAACCTGTATTGACTAAACAGGTTTATAATAATTCAAGTATTCTGAGGGTGAGGACAATAAGTAGTAAGAAATACAATTTGCATAATAAATATCAATATCACAACAGCTAAAGCAAGCCATGACAAATTATCTGCTGGTAAATGGCCGGGAGATTACAGAATGCAAATTGCAAATCCTGAACTCTAGGAAATGACTTCCCTAACCTCCCGCGTCTCGTTCAGCAGACGGAGAGGGAGTCGGGATGGACTCAAACCGGCGATGTTCCTGCTGGAGACATCTTAGTGCCTTCCATTATGCATCAACTTTCATTTCAAGAGGAAAGCGATTTCCTCTGTCCTGGAAGCTTAGCCTCAGATTATTTGTCACAGAGTGTTTAGCAGTGATGCTGTTGCAGCGTGAGGCCCGCTGGCAGTGATTGAAAGCTGTATTAAATCAAATCACCGGCAGCCAGGGACAGCGCGGAGCCGGGAGCGGCAGCGCGGGCACGGGGGCTGGGGCGTGAAAGACCACAAAGACTGACCCGACCCACGAGCACAGTGGGTGTAATCGAGGGTGTTACAGGATGAGGTCCAGGGGTCCAGCCCCCCTGCTGGCCAAGTGGGGACTCACTTTGAGACTCACTCTCGCCAGGGATGCTGGAAAACCCCGTGCCAACTCTGGAGCAAGGCATAAGGCTGTGGCCCAGGGAAAACGCAAAGGCCAGCAATGCCTATGGATGCCACTCCAGAACTTTGCATCAGGGTGAGGACAGGAGCCAGTGACAGAGGAGAGCTCCCAGACTCTGCTCTGAGCTGCTGGCAGTGAGGGCTGAAGTGCCGCAGCCCCTGAAATCGAGCTGTTCCCAGGCCACCATCTGCAGCTGTAGAGATGCTCACACCAAAGATCAGGTTTCCTTGCCTTGACATGGGTCGAGAGTGGCAGGAATTCCTCCTGGGAGCCTCACCCATGCCACTTGGAGACCCTTCCCATGTGTCATTCTGGCTCCCCCCGCTGCGGTTTAGCACATCTCAAAGACCAGATGGTGTTTTTGCATTTTAAACCAAATAAGCCATTGTTTGTTAATTCAGCTTTTAAATCAGAGCAGAAATGAACTTAAAAATGAGAATTCCAATCTGTGGTATAATTCCAGAGACAGAGCCAAGCCCCACAGTTTCAAACACAGAGAGAAAGGCAGGAAAGGAATAAAGGCGACTTGTGCTCTACCCCCCTGTGACACAGCAAAGGACAGTGCCTTGGACATGCTTGGAGTGGCATTTGGAAGCAGGATGAAGCCTTAGATCCATGGATGAGCACAGTTGCTGTCAACACATTGGGCCAGGGATTGGAGCAACCCCGGTGCAAACTGGCTCCAGTCCTTCCACTGCCACCATTGGGAACAGTCTTAGGGGACACAACATCACTCAAGGGGTGGCTAATTACAAATAACTGACACTAATTACATCCACTGCAGAAGAAGTTATGGTAGAAGCTGTTTCCGGATGGGATTACAAAACCAATGATCAATTAGTTCCCTTTCCTTAGTTTCACAGATGGACAAAGGGAGCCGAGGTGCTGTTCCCTACATCCATGTAAGATGGGAAAAAGAGCCTGCAGCCACCCAAGGTTTCCCCCCTAGAAAAGGGTGATCCCACAGAACTCGTGCAGGTACAGCAGGAGTTGCCATTCCTGCGTGGCTCTTTGAGCCTCACATTAAAGGTGTTGCAGAGACCGCGACCAAACCGCTTCCCCCACGCCTGGCAGTGTTTGTTCTCTCACCATTTTTCTGTCAAGAGAAATAAAACAGTTGTCGATCTTGGGGAAAGTGCTGGCTCTGAAATTTTCAAAGAGCTGCATGGAACTTTAGCCACACAATTCACATGAAAGAGGCGCGGGGCTAAATCTTGTGTAACTCTTTGAAAATGGAGGAGTTTTGTCAAAAGGAGTCTACAGAAGAAATAATCAAGTTAGAGCATTTCGGATTTAATGCCTTGCCTGAAAGACATCTCGGCGCTTGCTGGGTGTGCCATGTCCCCTCCTCCAGCAGGCCCCCCCGGTGGGACCACAGAGCATCTCCTCATACCTGTCCCCAGCCTGGGGAGTCCGGAGACACCTCTCTAAAGATCAGGTAGAAGTGCAAAGCCTAATTTCCAGTCTGTCACGCGCTGTGACGAAGTTGTCATTGGCCACGCTCTCCCTCTATAAATTCAGGGTTTAGTTACAGCACAAATCGCTCCCAATATATTTTATTTATCTGCCTTCCACTGCAATGAGCAACGAATTTGTTCAAAGTTTCCAGAGGTAAAACGGAAGCTGAAGCTCAGAGCTGTGCCAAGGACAGTGGGAACGTGAGGTTGTCCAGCTCCATCAGGGCTGGGAGCTCTGGGGGCTGGTGCCCAGTGCCAATCACCCAGAGCAAAGGTGTCACCTCTGTGCCACACCTGTGCTGGGCCCCCGCTGCAACCACCGGATCTTCATGCAGAATCTGCACAATTTACCCCAGCCCAATACCCACTGGATATTCCCATTAGTCCCTTTCCTGCAGGTGTGGGGGGGCTGTTTTTAAATTTTCATTTTTGTTTCTAGAGCTAAAAGATTCCATTTAATTATTTTTGAGCCACGAGTGTGACAATAAAACGCAAAAGTCTTTTGATTTTGGAGCAATCCTACTGAGGATCTGAGGGGCTGTCATCAGTGCAGCATCAGTCTTCATTATCTGATTCTTTTTTCAATTGGCTGAGCTTTACAGAGCACACGGCTCTTTCAACAGGATGATAAAGGGGTATTTGAAATAAACAGAGAGAGTCCCCAGCCGGCGAGTACCTCGGATTGCTGCGGACTGTGACTTAATGCTAACTCCTGTGAACTCCAGCTTTTTATCTTTTAATAAAAAAGCCATACAGATGGGATTCTTTGCTCAACTAAAACCTTTGTTAAAAAAAAAAAACCAAACCCTAAGGAACAACAGATACTAAAAGTATAAAAGTTCTCTCTGAGCAAAATCTCTTGCATGTATTTATTCAAGACCTCCCAAAAAAACGAACATTTCCGTGGCACTGATGGCTGATGTCTTGCTGTCCCAGCCCTAAAGAGGAGTGGGCTGGCTCCAGCTCTGCTCACACCAAGCTGGGGTGAGAGACGCTGCTCTGACTCACCCCGGTATGGGGCAGCGGTGTTTCCCACCCTGGGACACCTGATTTTACCCAAAAGTCTCATTTTTGCCCCAGATTCAGCCTCGCATGTTGGCACAAGTTGCTGCTACAACTATGTCATTTAGTGCCTGACAAGGTGTAGGCACCAAACACTCACTTTCCTCTCATCTCCAACAAGCACAACCAGAAAAGTTAAAGCTCCCCAGACTGCTGAAACAAGATGAAATATTTTCAGATGGTTTTAAAGAAACCAGATTATTCCCCAGCGTCAGGGCAAAGCAGGGCCAATCCAGCCAGCCTGGCTCCCCTGCCAGCCTAACCTTTTTACTGCTGGAGAACGAGGAGTAAGCTACAATTCAGGTTATTTTTTAATTTTTTTTTTTAAACATGTATCTAATTGAGAAAGGAAAGGGACAAATCATTTTACGCTCTTGCATCATCCTTCCTGCAGATGAGTCTCTAATGCACTCGCGCCATAAAACGCAGGAACTGTGCCCTCTGCATGTTGTTGTGACAAATTTCAAATCAAGAGGGTGCTTGAATGGGATTTATTACAATTGGAAGACAAGAAATGGTAATCTTTATGAGCCAATGACACAGAGCCTTATAATAGGAGAATGAAGTATCATTTTAAATGTAAAGCAAATTAGATTACTGGGGTCAAACCCTTCTACAGAGACATCATGTCTTCAGAGCGCCTTGCGCATTTGACATCCTCTTTTCAGGTTTCACATTAGCATTTAAGTGTTTTTTAAGTGTGTTTAATATTCTTATAGGAGAAAAGTGCCTGGAGAAGTCAAGACACTGAGATCACAGGGAGGGGAGGAAGGAAGACATCAAAATAAGCACCAGGGAAGTCACAGCCCTGTGTGAGGAGGGCTCCAGCACCACTGACACTGGTTCAGTGCAGTCCACTCATGAACTCAGCCTGTGTTCTACAGCAGGGCTGGGGTCAGCTCCACTCACCATCCCAGCACACAGGTTTCGGTGTCAGTGTCTGCTGGGAGCAGCCAGGGACACTCTGGCACTGCCAGCCCAGCCCTGTGCTCCAGACAGGCACCACAGCAAATTACTTGGGGTTTTTTGTTTGTTTGTTTTATATAAGCTGCTGGGAGAAAAAAAAAATCCCCCCCTTTGATCCCATCAAAGGCCTTATCTTCCTCACCACATGATGTCTCACGGCTGTTGTCTGCCCCACCTAAATTCCCAAAAACCCAGCTCCATCCCAGTGGTGTTGTTTGACCCTGGGTTTTGGAAAAATGCAAAAGGTGCAGAAGCAGCAGTCACTGGTTCACCAAATCACAGTACAGGGTTTGAATCTGGTAAAACATTCTGCTCCTCATCTGCATAAAGTCAGCTTCATAAAGTGACTTCTAAGCACACCAGCAAATCCAGTAAAACCATCCACTATAAATACACTGCTACCAGCAAAGGACTGCTTTTCCTTCTGGTACCTTGCTCCTGCAAGAGGCAGCAGGTCCTGAGCCAAAAAGTGAGGCTGAGATGATTACACCAATGTGAATAAACACCTGAGCACACAACGCAAAACCGAGGCCGTTCCTCTGATTTCAGAGACTTCACGTCTTAATCATCTGTCAACACCACACGTACCCGAGCGTGGTACAGAGGAAAGGTCTCCCAGAAGGGATCCAAACACCGCACATGAAAGGAAGAGCCTTACTTAGCCTAGAGGGAATTTCAAATGAGGTTCAGCATTACTGCAGCTCTCCCTGTCAGGAGCAGTTAAGGTTTTCATTGACTCCTTTTGTACCAGCCGGGCCCGCTTTGAAGAATTCGCAAACATCTTCACCTTCAGCTCCCATCTGTGCGCTCTGGCTCATTCCTGGCATGGTGATAGAGCTCCAAAGGCACGGCCAGGGCTGGGACCCAGCTGCAGCACGTGCTGGGCAGCAAACAGGAGTTTACACTCCTGCCCCAGGAAAGCTGCTCATCTCAGCAGACAGGTAAGGTGCCAAGACAAACGCTGCCAGAGGGTCAGAGGAAGAAGTGTCCGGCCCTGGCACGCTGCTGGCCAGGGCTGACAGCCCAGGAGCATTCCTGGTGCTGCTCCAGGACACGCACCAGGGTCACCAACCCCCTCAAACCAGAACAGGGAGACTCTGCTGAGACTCAGTGGTTATCTCTCCTCTCCTTTCCACCTGCCCTTCTAACCGGGCAGCATCCTTCTTGTTCATCACCAGAGCCAGGCTGTGGGCTTCAGCACAGGCTGGGGAGAGAGACAGTGGCTGCTACAGACACACGACAAGCAGGGAAAATCTCGGTGTGCACCTTCCCTGAGGTGAAGTGCAAAGATCTCACAGGGGTGCTCACAAAACGACCCCAAACTTATCTTCTTAAGCAAAAGACTCCGCCTGACTGGGGATTTGGAAGGGCAGACAGGGGCAGGCTGATCTCCACATGGACTTTGGGAGACAAAAAGAGTGCTGTGCTTTCCAATGGGATTACTGGGCTTGCCGGCCACCAGCCAGGATGCTGCAAACAGCAGCACTTGCGGGTTGCCGTTGCAAAGCTCCTGCCATTCCCTGAGCTGCACAGATGAGACCCAGAAGTCCCTGAGCACAGCCACCCTCTGCTCAGCATCCTCCATGTCCTTCTGCCCTGCTCAGCTCCCGGCAGCACACGCAGGCTCCGTGCATGGAGCCATTGTACATAAATACACCACACATGCAGACGCACGCGGGGTTTTAAACACGCATCTTAGCCTGGTAATTGCGGGGCTTTTGTAAGCTTGTCTCAACTTGCCGACAGCTACAGAGGAAAACATAATTCGTTAACTCTACGCGAGTATTAAAGAACAAAGCTGGAACTCCCATACAATTATATTTTATCTCAGAGCAAGGTGAAATCATTAGATATTAGTGAAGTGCAGTGGCACAAAAATGATCTGTTAGCGGGGGTTCATTACATTGTATTTCCAGAGCCAGGAAGATCAATGTGTTCATGCATCATGAATTAGTCTCATGCCTTCGTCTTCGCTGCTCTCCGGAAACCCAACATGATCTATCGCCAGCCATACATCATTGTTTCAGCATCGCACAGCAATGACAAAGCTCCAGTTTCCACTTGTCACACTGACCAGCTGCATTTTTCTGCACAAGAGACAAAAAATGTCGAGGAGGAGGAAGAGGGTCATTTCTGGGCCAGGCTTCGCAGTAAATTTCAGCCCTTCAAACCTCTCCTGTTTCTGTAGATCCATCACTTTTATAATCTGTGCCTAAACTTGCTTTCCTTGCTTATATCCAAAGCCTGGAAGAGCTGAGGGAAATTGAAGGAATAAATCCATTAAGGGATTCTGCTGAGCGCTTTCCCGCTGGTGCAAAACTCTGCCTCCTTGGGTGCCTCCTCTGGGCTTGTGTATGGAGCAGAAGGGTTCCCATCCCTCAAATCCATTTGTCCTTTCCCCCTCTGAGTCAATAGGAAAATATCACTTTCCCGAACACCTGTCAGTGTGAGCTCTCTGGAAGAGCCTCCTCTGCTCTTTCATTTTCTCCCCTCAGACACACAGGCCAGGAGATTCTGCCTCCACCTTTCCTTACCACGAGCCAGGACTAAATCCTCTTTTTCCCTGCTGTCTAATCCAGTCAGAAATTTGAGTGTTCCTTTTTCCCTCTTGACCACAGAAACATCCACAGCTGCACACTGCAATTAATGATGCAGAGACAGGCAGAGCATGGCAGTTGCTTGGCTTCTCCCACCTCCAGCACTCACCACCCCCTTCCCAGGCCAGAGCAGCCCATGGACAGCCCATGACTCTGATGTCCCTTCACCACCCCAGAGCATCTCTGAGATGTCACTGTGCCTATTTCACAGGGCACTGAGCTGGGGACTGATGTGTTCAGCCCCACAGAAATTAAGACAACACCTGGGTCTCCACCACTGCCACCTTCCTGCTCCAGGCAGAGCAGGGGGGCTGTGCCCTGCTGGAGAGGTGGGTGGGTGGGCAGGAGCTGCCTTGGCACTGCCAGCCCCCACCACGCAGCCAGCGCTGCTTCTGGGCACGCACAGACCAGGCTGAAGTGTTTGTTTTTTTAAAACCATTGATCAGCACTGTTTGAAACATGACAGTGTGCCAATACTTCCCTTGTTACGTGACAGATGACTGCGCGGACCCAGGGCTAATGCTGCTCTCGCTCCTTATTATTCACTAATGCTCACAAAGCAGCTGACAGTGGGCTGAGCTCTTTAGGGCAAATCGTTTCTTCCCTGGCCTCGGATGCTTTCAAGGCAATGATTCAGCCATGGCTGGGGGGTGAAGCCCCTCAGATTCCATTTGGGTTTGTCTGAACACCTGCCCTCCCCATCAGGAGGGAGCTGCCGATCCTTCCGAGCCCTCTCCGGAGAATCACAGAATGAAAACATCCCCAGGATCATCAAGCCCAACCTGTGACCAATGCCCACCTTGTCCCCAGCCCAGAGCACTGAGTGCCACGTCCAGTCCTTCCTTGAACACCTCCAGGGATGGGGACTCCACTGGGCAGCCCCTGCCAAGGCCTGAGCACCCTTTCCATGGGGAAATTCCTGCTGCTGTCCACCCTGAGCCTCCCCTGGCCCAGCCTGAGGCCGTTCCCTCTCCTCCTGTCCCTGTTCCCTGCGAGCAGAACCCGACCCCCCCGGCTGCCCCCTCCTGTCAGGGGCTTGTGCAGAGCCACAAGGTCCCGCCTGAGCCTCCTTTGCTCCAGGCTCAGCCCCTTTCCCAGCTCCCTCAGGAACTCTCCAGCCCCTTTCCAGGCTCCCTCCGCCGGATTTACTCTCCCAATCCTCCCAACCACCCCACGGTCCTGCCCCTGTCCCAGCCCTCGGCGGGACCGGGCAGAGGCTCCTGGCCGCCCTGGCCGCGGCTATTGACGGCTCGAGCGGGGAGCCTTTCAGTGCCTCTTTGTTGGTTTTAAACAATGACTGTTGCCAGAGCTATTTTCGCTTCCTCTCCCCCGCTTGCCCCCTCCGTACAGCGCTGGAGCTCTTTTTTTTTTTTTTTTTTTTTTTTTAAATCAATGGGCTCAGATAGCGCCGTACTCAAAGTGACCTTTCGAATCCCAGCCGGAGCCAGGTCAGCTTAAATTGTGCTCTCCGCCCCCGCAGAACATGAAAGCCTTTTCATTCCTGGCTGAAGGGCCGGGGAAGAGCGCGGCTGTTTTGAGGACATCCACTGTGAGCCCAGGCCTGGCATGAACAATAATCGGTGGCTTCCTGCCCTCGGTGGCAGCATCTCTCTGCCATGACCGGCACCATTATCCGCTGCATCCTGGTTTTTTGGCCACCCTATTTCTGCGCTTGGAACGGCAGCTGAGATATCCAGCTGAAATCCTGACACCTGAAAGCACGTGGAAATCCAGACAAACCTGAATGTTGTCTCCACGGGGGGGTTGGCAAGCATCCCACCGAACATGCCTGGCAGGGAAGCACAGCTCTGAAAGGCTTCAAGGCTTTGCAGGGCCCGCAATCAGGCAGGTATTTTGTCTGCTGGGGAAACCAGAAACCTCACTTTCGTGCCCTCCAGTCCATAATTCTCAGACGCACCACTAAATTCGGGCATCTGCCTCAGCTGCTGCACCACAGAGCATTGCACCATGAATTATACAAGCCCAATGGATTCCCTCTGCTCCCCGTTTCCAGGTTAGGTATTTTCCTCCAGCAAAGAGAAGGAACAGAGACAGGCATGCCATGCTCAGCACAGGCAGGAGCATCTCCTCTCACAGGGAAGTAGGAACAAATTGCTTCTATTTCTTGAAACCTCTTCCCAGGTGTACTTTGCCCTTTCTGAATGGAAAGGGGAGCCAGCTGGGCTCTAACAGCGCTCTAAATTCCCCTCTGTTATGGCACCACAGACAGCCCGTATTAAACACATTCGACTACAAAGACGTTCCTTAATGGAAATGGCCAAATATGCTTTGCCCAGGCTGCTCTCCTTAGGGAGAGATATCTCAGGGCTCTCTTACCCCAGCCTTGTGCTGCCCGTGTCCTCCTGTGCCGCCAGCACCAGAGGGTCACACACATGCTGGATGTGTGACTGCTCTCAGCATCGCCTCAGCCCTTCCCTGGGATGCCACGTCAGGGCAGCCCGTCAGCACTCCAGCAGTAATCCATGGGCCAGAAATGCAGGGAGCACAACGGAAAATGAGCAGTACTGTACTGATGCAGTTTGGAAAAGCTGTTTGTTCTCTACTGTAAGCATCCTGCTCTCCCAGCAGAAATCCATCTTCTGCTGCCTGATTTTTTCCTTCATATTTTTTCAAGAAGATGCTCAGCATCTTTTAGCATTTTTACTTGAAAGTAAGGACCACATTGGTCTTTCATACTCAGAGCTTAAATGTGTAGCTTGCTAATTATTTACTTGACCACTTAGGCTTCTAATATCTGCAAACACATTTCAATTTTTTCATTATTGGGAATTAGTCAAAAAGACACTGTGTCACTACAAAAAATCAATGGCTTTGATCATATTTCCTTTGCCACTATTGAATGTTTACAATTTAAACAGTATTAAATTACAATTGGCTTCAGAGGTCCATATCTTATCTGGTCTGATTTGCTTGGCAAGTGAAGGGGTCACACAGTTAAACTCAAGACTCCTTGGACTTGATCCCAGCCAGCTACTGATAAAGAAAACAAATGTTTTAAAGATAAGGAAGAGGCGGGGGGAAAAGCTGATCTTCAGCAGGTATGGTGAGTTGTGGGCATATCCCCAGAAGTTGCAATGGCTCCAGTGAAGAGGAGCTGGCAAGTGATGCCTCATGGAGATGAGATGGCTGCTCCTGCAGGGTGTGTGTCCCTGGGAGCAGGGGGACAAAGCCAGCATCCCTGGAGCTGGGGGTGCTTCATGATTCCTGGGTCCCTGCATATCCTGCTCCTTGCATACCCTGACCCCAACAGGGATCCTCCAGGTCGAGCAGAGGCCCCACCAGCCACCCCCACCCTGCTCAGTTCCCCAAGGGGCCTGGGAGGACCCTTCAGTGTGACAGTCAAAGCACTCACAGTCAGGCTCTGAAGTGGCATCACACAGAGATGCAAACCCTGCTCTGGACATTTTATCAGATTCCAAAGCCTCAGGGAACACAGACCACAGCACAAGGTGTTACAGGGCTCCATAAATATTTAAAAGAACAAAAAGCAAGCTCGGTTTGACAGGGACCTGGCTCGCTGTGACTCGGCCCTCATCCTCTCCTTTGCCTGAGCTGGGATCCTGGCCACCCTGCATGTTTTAAATTAATATCCATGACTCTCCTGCCTCCCTGGCAGCACCTTTGCTTCTCAGTGAGTCACAGCAGGCCACCAAGCTGGGATAAAGCCCTGCCTGTGTATCTCACGCACCTCTCCAGCCTATGTATGTGGCTTTGTCTCCACAATGATTTTGTGGAGAGACATGCACAGGCTTCTCTTTCCTCTAGAGCCTCTTCACAGGCTGATTTGGACTGAAGGGTGGAGGAAACAAGCTCGTTTTTCTCGGGCATTGTGTTAAAAATACCTTCACCTCTGCAAGAAGCAGCTGCTGTTCCTCACCAGCATCTTTCTCTTTCAGACCGTGGTGCCCGTGGTTAAAGGGACAAAAGCACACGGATAAATTGAAGGGACAGTGCTGCAAGAGAGCTAAATATAAGTGCCCCAAGAGCAGTGTTTCCCAATTTGAGAGTTGTTTGCTGCTGGATTTCTACTCCCCTGACAAAAGGTCTCTTTCACAAGCCTCCGAGAAAGCACCAGCGAGCCCTGGCAGCACACGGCCAGTGGGGACAAGGACTGTGGCTCACAATGGCTCCTCTCCCAAGTGCCAAAAACCAGACACATTTCACTGCCCATGCCTGGGAACATGGCTGCACTGCCCTAATGAGGCTCGGTGTGGGCTGGGTGGCCCCAAAAGTGCCCCAAGCTGGCGAGTGAGACGCGATCAGCAAACCTAAAACTTGAAGGGTTTTTAAGCGCTTTTGACTGGACATTTTATTCCTGTGTAGGATGCATCCGAGAGATCTATTATGGCTGTCAGGCGAGGCTGGGGCTGCAGAGGAAGAGTTAAGTGATGCCCAGTGACACTTGCTGTAATCAGATTTTCACATTGTTTGAGGATATACAGTTCCTGAGCTCCCCAGCTGTCCAGCCTCATAACCAAACACATCTCCCAGCACGGGCACAACGCTGCTGTAACTGAATTCCCGAGGAGGCCTCGGAGCCCAGCATCAGCCTGAGCAGACCCAGGAGCACCCCAGGGCAAGGCTAATGCTGTGGTGGAAACCAGGGCGCCAGAGCTGCTCCCCTTCCCCTGTGCATCATCTGTCATCGATTCCAGTGGGGAGGGCACGGCCAGCTCCACATGGGAGTGGGGGAATGTTCTCCTCAGCACAGCCACCAGCTCGCACCCCAGGCAGGGGATGAGCCCGGCTGCAGCCCTGGGACAGCTCATCTCAGGGGCCTCAGCCACTTTCTGAAGCCAAGAATTTAGGAAAAAACCTCAAATCCCCAAGTCACACACAGGTCACTGGGGTTTTTCCTTCCTCTCTCCTGGACAAAGAGCTCACTGGAAAACAGTAGTTATAAACCACACGTTTGTGACCCAGCTTGTGCACACCTGAGAGCTGGAACCCTGACTGCAGGACGAAGCCACCACTGAGCTGGTGCCTGTGCTCCACTGAAACAGTGAAGCCTGGCAGCACTGGGCAGCCTGGGGCACCTGTGGGGATGGCCAGCGGTCACCGAGCCCCGGGCACGAGGCACTGCACAAACACAGGAGTGCAGCCCAGAAAAGGACGGGGGCACACGCAAGGATGCGCGAGTCACTGCCAACACATCCCTGCTGGTGGTGCAATAAAGTACATAAAGCCCTTATTTTTCTTAATTATTCCTGATATTTCACCTGTCATGTTGTCAGCTTCCTCTGAGAGCAACGATAAATAGTGCTTCTCATCTCACACCCTCAGGGAAAGCTTGCTATTTATTCCTGTGATGGGCAAGACATCATGACTAATTAGGAAAAATGGGAGCCCGCTTGCACCCCAGCAGGAGAGGTGCCATCAGCGGCTGCTCTGGGGGAGACGGGTGGGTCTGGGCTGTGGACCTTCAGCAGCTGCCCCCGAGGCATTTGGTTGCTGCAGTTTGGGAGAGGGGAAAGGTGGAGAAGGGATTCCTCCATCCCCCAAGGATTGAAATTGCAAAATGAATGGATTTTCCACCAGGTAAGTGGTCCTAAGTGGGCAGATGCATTGTCAGACAGAATGCCCAAGAGATAAATTATAAAGTTATAAAATCAGGGTGTCCCTCCATCCCCACTTAGCCCCTAACAGACCCACGGAGTTCAGCCTCTGCACTCCCATCATAAATCCCAGCCAGCAGTGCAGTGCCAGGGGCGGGAGGATTTACTCCTCCTATTCACCTGCCACCACACACACTCCCATCATAACAAGGTAATGGAGATCAGCGCTGCAGAGGATAACTCGTGGGAATGGCAAACTCATCAGATTAACAGTAAGGAAAATTACTTGCAAAAAATGCGGAAGTTGCTGTGGCCGCAGACAAGAACAACGCTTGCTGTAACTCTCAGATCTGCACTAAGAGCAGAGGCAAGACAGCCTCATCCCTTCCCTTCTCCCACCAGAGCTGGATTCATCCTAGTGAATGTCCTAAACACACACGCAGGGGTGAAACCCTCCTGTAGATGCAGAGACGAGGCTGGTGCTCACCAGTGCCAGCACAGCTCCCTGGGGAGGGGGAAGGAGGCCCCCACACCCCCAGCCAGTCACAGCATCTGCACAGCAGCCAGGGGGGAGCTGGATGAGTCTGTTCCCGGTGACATGCGGCGAGGGCCGGGCAGAGCTGGAGTCTTTATGTTGGGAAAACTAATGAGCACAAAACTCCTCTTGTCACTGTCACGTCAGCGAGCGCCGGCGCGGATTGTCGCAGCCTGTTCCGCACTGTCATGTCGGGTGAGAGTTATTTGTTTGCAAGTTCTACCTCTGGGCACCAGCCCCCTCTAAATAAGCTGTCAGAGACAGCGGCGGGTGGGAGAGGTGCGTGGGGGAACCTCCTCACCAATCGATGCAAAATAAGAGATCTCAGCCGGCAAATGTCTTAACCGGGAGCTCAAAGCAGGCGCAGGCAGCCGTGGGGAGCAGCAAACCTGGAGCAGCGCTCCAGCCCCGCCACAGGCCCAGGAGCACGAGCTGCACTGGATTGACTGGGAGAGCGCCAGCTCCAGCTACGGGGGCGAAACAGGGCACAGCAAACTCCTGCGTCAGTGCCTCATTTATCCGGGATTTATCTTTGCTAATGTGCCAAGGCTGCCAGATCTGCTGCATTCCCACCCATCCTGCTCCGGGCTCCCGGCCATGGAGCGCTCTGATGATAGAGAGCTCCGTGGGGATGAGCACCTTCTCCCGGAGCCACAGGGCTGGGAGGGAGGAGAGGTGGATGGGACAGAGCTGGAGATGGGCAAAGGAAAAGGTGTAGTTTCGTCATCAGCCTGTCTTCCCAAAAGCTTTGGTGCAAAAGAGCCGCCTCTTTCTGCCGGGCTCCACAGGCACCCGGGCACCCATCCAGGCGGAGAGCGATGCGGGAATGTCGCTCTTTCCAGCCATCGCCGAGCGCCAGCTCGCACTCTCTCCCTCTTTTCTCACGTTCGTTTTGGGCTCAGCGCTGCTTCCCATATGCCACCAACATTCCCCATTCATAAAACTCAGCACCTCGCTCACGTCTCCGTAGAGACACTGTTTATAGGAAGAGCCAGGCACCAAACCCTGCCTGCCAAGCACATTCCAGAAGCCAGGAAGACTCCAAGAATTGTGAGAAAATATGGAAATGACGTCTTCTGGAGTGCAGGTGGGTGGAAGCCAGGAGATGCCCTCTTGGGCTCTGGCACCTCAAACTGGGCTAGCATTGGCCCCATTCAGGATCAGCTCACTGCCTTCCCTCCTCAGGGGCCAGGAGGGAATTTGTCACCTTTGGCACAGAGTATCCAATCTGTGCTCAGAGCACCCCACAAGCAAAGCTCCTGGAGCCTCTAGAAGGTGAGGAAAAAGTTTCTTTCCTTAGGAAGGGGAGCAAAAAGGGGAAAAAAAAAATGAAAATACCCAAGCACCCAGCACCCCAGACATTTCTTCACTCAGCAGGGACTGGGGGAATTCCTATTTGCAGATACAGTTTCTTACAGCAGGCTGGTAAATTAAACTAAAGCTATTTACTCTGTATTTACAGGCTTACAAATAAATCTCAGAAAACAGTTTAGCAAGAGAGGCAGGGGGAGGAAAAGCATTTTCTAGGCCAGATATAAACAAACAAGGCCACAAACTTCCTCAAAACTCCTTGTTAGCGTGGGGGGAGGGGAGCTGGGGGTTGGAATGGTTGGAATAATGCAGAGCTAGGGAGAGCAGCATTCCTCATTTGCAGGTAACAGGAAAGAAAGAACCGAAGTGGTGCTGTGTGAGGGAAGAGCTCTACCAATCCCACATCTCCTGCCTTCACTGACTGTGGCACCAAAGCACATCACCACACGTGGCACCATCACGGCAAACAGACCCATCCCAGAGCCACTCCCAGGGGTTTAATGAGCTGGGAGCACATTTTGCCTCTTCAAGGAACACGATTGGCAGGCACCCCCCATTTTAGGTTATTCTAAATTGCACTGAAGTCTTCTCCTGGGTCACCCTCAAAAGCTCCAAGGCAAAGGCTGAGGGTGCTACTCATTTATACCCTTTCCACCTCTGCAGAAGCCAAAGGAGAGATGCTGTGAACAGCTCCAGCACCATGAGATCCCCACACTCTCAATAAGATTTTTCTTTCCAGACGGAGTCTGGCACTGATGGTTACCAGGCAAGAAGGAGCGAGCTTGGCTTTGGCACTCACTGCATGACCAATCTCTTCTGTCAGGGGGAACAAAGACCCAACCAGTAACCCCACCCCAGAGCCAGAAAGCCAGTGCACATACTCGGGGCATGAGGTAATGAGCTTAAAGTCGCCATCTATGTAATGAAGCTCTCTTTGCTGGTGAAGCATTAACCAGGGAATGTATGGCCTTCCTGACTCCAAGCAGCTCTTTTCTCCTGCATTCTTGGGTTTCCCAGGAAATTCAAGATGAAAAGCCCCATTTCAAAGCCACCGTTCCCAGACTACACCTGGAGTGCAGGCAGGTGACCCCACGGTCACAGCACACGCTGTCAGCACCCCTCAGGTAACAGCACATCCCCTCTTCCAGAGATTGGATGAGGCCGTGTCAGAGCCAGCCCTTTCTGAAGCCACACGCCAACCTCGCCACTGTTCACCCTGGCCCCCAACTCTGAACTCTCCTTTCTGCTGTGATTCAAACCAGGGCAGCCAATTCCTCCTCTTCTCCCACACCCAAACATGCTTAATGCCACGTCCAACACCTGCCTGGGTGTCCCCTACAGGACAGGAGTGATGTCCATCCCATCTCCAGCTTTTCCTGCAAGAAACCCCACCACACCCCTGCTGCAAGCTGTGCCCCAAAAACCTCAGCCCCATCTCCCCCCTTGATGTTTTTGTGTGAGTACAAACTTGGAGCTAAATCAATCCTTTCCCAGCGCTGTGCACCGGGCCGCTCGCCATGCCCTGCTTTCCTTTGAACCTCACCTGCTCGGAAATAAAGAGCTTGGACTAATCTATAAAAATATTTTGGATGCTGTGTTCAGCAGCTCTGGGTTTCTGCTTTCTTCTTGTCCTCCCCGATTGACACAGGTGTCTAAGAATAGTTTACATTTGATACGGGTATCATTAGTGATGATCTGGCAGGCGCTGCTGGTGCTCCGCCGCGTGCCCGGGGAGCCGGCGTCGCTTTCAACCTCGGGCTCCTTTGTTGTGGAGCGCGGGCTCCGTGTGGGTTACGGAGCTGGGGCTGGCGGGGGATGTTTGCTAATCAGGCTGGTGGCTGCAGCGAGCCGGTTTGGTGATAATTATGCTCCGGTAGAGCTCTCTCTTCAGGCAGCTGTGGTGCAGCTGAATCTGCATCGCTGCCGCCGGCACCGGCCGGGTCTGAGCTGCGGACCTGGCAAAGCTGGGAGATGCCAAGGATGGAGCTGCGGCTCCTCGCACCCAGAGCAGGGCTGGAAGTGCTGCAAGCAGGGGGAAAGATGGGGAGCAAGGCGATGCCTCTTGCCCGAAGTGAGCCTTTCCCCAGAGGAAGATGGGAAGCAGAGGGAGCTGACTGATGGCTCCTGACCTATGGCATTGAGTCCATCTGTACCACATACTTGGTGCCCGCGGCTTCCCTGGATGAGCTCAGCTCATTCAGTAGCACTAAAGAGCTTGTTAAGCAATCCCTCGGTTTTCTGCTGACTTCTCCAGCTCGTCTAGATGGAGGCAGAGCTGGCACCCATCCTGAAATCCCAGCATCACTCTTGGCTCCCTACTCCCGTTAGCCCCGTGCCTGCCGCAGCTCCCTGCAGGGCCAGACGGCCGGACAAGCCCCTCTCATCTCCCACAGCCTGGGAGGGCAGCAAGGGACCAAGAGGACACCACACGTGGCTCTTCAGTTGTCCCGTGGGAGGGAGAGCAATGACCTCAAACCCTTCAGCCCTGGGGAAAGAGGCACTGGCTCAGGCCCGATCACAGGCACTTCCAGCAGGGACATCTCGAGCTGGAGCACACAGAAGGAAGAAATTAATGTTTCTGCAGGAGACTAAGCAACAGGCTCAGCAACTCCCTGGATTTTCCTCTTCCCTGGAGTGGTGTGTGCGGAATGCTGTGTGCAAGGAGCAAGGGCCCCGCACTGAGCAGGCTGCTGGAGAGGTTGTAATCCAAGCTTAAGGACAAACAGCTGGTGATTAAACAACAGATGGGAAGGAGGGAGAAGGGGACAGATTTCTTCCCCCTTTCCTGTTGTGTTTTTTTTTTTTTTTTTAATTTTTAATCCGTTCCCCTCTCAGACAGAACGCAGAGGAGAGGAAACCCCCCAAACACACTCTCCAAAGCAGAGGAAGGGTTTAATTTGCACAGATGTTCGGGAACAGAGAATTTCCCACAAAGTGTTACAGCGTTTGGGGAAAGCACATGCTCAAAATAAACCCCTTCCTACCTCTTCCCAGACCAGAGATCCCCAAAGCTGTAAATTCTTCCAGGGAAAAGATCAGGAAAGAATCTGGGCTGGCAAATAGTTTGCCCCAAAAAGCCTGGCTATTTCAGCCCTGATGCCTCGTCTTTCCAGGGATTTTTAACTTTCAAGTGAGCGCAGAAACCCCTTCCTCAGCATCCCAGAAAAAAGGATCAAACTCTAAAAGAGGCAGGGTGCCATAAAATGAGAGCTGGATACCGCACTGCTCCTCTTCCTCACAGCCCTTTGGGATGTCTCCCTGCACAAGAACAGCGGGGAATAAAGCCAGGAATGGTTTTAGCTTGGGTTTTCTCCCTTTTCTGCAGAAAGAGCCCTCCTGTGCAAATGAGCACCATGATAAAGTATGCAAGACAGGCTTCCCGTTGGAAATGGGAGATTACAACCGAGGGATCACAGGAACACATGCAGAAAGCAAGGCTGCTGCTTCTTCCCCAATTATTGTGCACTCTCGGCTCTATTTTGTTGACCTCGCACATTTCAATCAGGCTCCAGCACATTCTGCCTTCACCTGCTCTGAATCAAAACCTGGAGGGCTCAGATCTCCCTGCAAAGGAACCCTTTGATAAGCTTGTTACGGATGCCAGGCAGCTCTGGTTCAGAGGGAGCTTTTGTACAACACCATTGCAAATTTATGTCGTCACCCGAGAAAGTTGCGGGATTTACTTGGCAGCGTGTGGGAAGGCGAGGGAGCTGAGACACTCTTGATTTGCTTCAGCAACAAAGGGCTGGAGAGGAGAAGAGCACTCCCCAGCAACCACGGCCAAGGGGAGAGCTGCTGAAGCTGGATCCAACAAAAAAAAATAAAAGAAAAAATCAAAACATAGAGGAATTGGGGCACTCTGTGGAGGGTTAAAGCCAGAAACATATGGCACTGCCACCACATTTGGGTTGTCAGGCAGCCAAGGATCACTGTGGCTGCTTTAAAGACTCACTCACCCACAGCCAGGGTGTTCAGCACTGGAGCTCCAGGAGCGCTGCGGGGGCACCTCTTGGAGTGCCTGGCACCCCCTGGGCTCCCAGCTCACCAGGTGGGACCTGCAGGCCCAACACCCCCTGCACCCAGCGGCTACTTCAGAGAGCTTCTCCTCTCCAGAACCAGTCTGTGCCCCCCACTGATGGCTGTGCACTCGGACACTTGGAAGGGAAGGGCTATAGCTGCCTGGGTGCAGCCTGATTATAGCTGTGGGCTGCAGAGGGTCTGGACAAGCCCCATCCCACGGGGTTCTGCTCGAGCACTCGGGAACTCTCCCGCCTCTGCTGTGTCCCAGGCAAAGCCAGCTCATTTTTCACGCACAAAATTGTTCTTGTCCATCTGCACAGCTCCACAGTTACCGGCCACTTTCTCCTGCTGCTTTTCATCTCTGTGCTAAAGCTTCCCTGATATTTCAAGCTGTTCCCCATGCCTTTCCTCAAGGTCTCTCCGAACACGTCCCTTGCCCAGTGGCGGCGGATTTAAGCGATGTGACGGAAACCTACCACACACCGTTCCCTGCTTTATCTTCTCAAGGAAGACAGCGTGGCACAGAGCTGGGTTTAAGAAACCATTAGAACTATTCCATCCTGTTTTCCTCTCAAAGGCAGCACAAGGTGTTTTATACTCCTGGAACATCCCCCTGCACCCCTCCCTGGCTGCACTGTGCAGTGTCCAGTACCCTCCCTCTCACCCACGAGGGGCTGCAGTCCTGAGTATGTCCCCATCCCTGCCCTCTGCACCTCTCACTTTCCCTCTGCATGGTAGAATTTATTTTTGTGATGAAAGCTCAAGCTGGATTTTGTGTTTTTCCATGGCTGTGGCTGTTGGCTCACAGACTCTGCAGAGCAGTGAGGGAATCCAGCCCCTCCGGCACCGAGCAGAATAACCCAGTGCCTGCAAACTCCGCAGGGTAATTGGAAACATTTGCTGCTGCCGCTCTGTGGAAGCACAGGGGCACCAGGAATGTTTTCCTTCTCCCCCAGGTTTGTTTCATGGAGCTCCAGCACCCGAGGCTGAAAGAATTTAGCAGAGTTCATGACCTCTTCAGCCCCCAAACCCAGCAGTTCAGGCATTTTTGTGTTCTGAGTTGTCTCTTACCTGAAGGGACTCTTGTCTTTCAACCCTGTGTTCAAAGAACTGCCGAATCCATTATTGAGCTGAAACCAGGCTGTCTGCTTTGAGCAGTGAGTTATCCCTGGACTTGTTTGGAGCAGATAATGATGATAAACCCGGGCGTTGGATTCACACCTGTATGCTCTGGATAGAGCTAACACCCAATACCCTGCAGGTAATTTTGGTAGCCTTGCCCTTGTCCCTTATTCCACCCCCACCCAGCCCAGTGACCACGGCAGCCATCACCACACTGCTCCTTTCTCCGCTCCCACATCTGGGAGCCACCCCCTAATTTCCCATGGCCATGGATGAGATGACGGGGTAGAAGCAGCATCAGGGATTACAGCTACCAGGCAGCACGGGGTTGTTTTGTGCAGCAGGAGCATGTTCTGATCCAGGCGGGATGCTCCGACCCACCACGCCGGAGAGGCGACAGCTCTCTGTGACACGGAGCCCACACACACCACCAGCAGCACCGAGCTGAGTGGGAGAGGTTTTCCAAACACAGCATTTCCTCTCCAGCCACACCAGCACCTCAGGGGAGCGGGCACGGTGCAGGGTGGGAGCCTCATCCATCCATCCATCCATCCATCCATCCATCCATCCATCCATCCGTCAGTCCGTCCATCCATCCATCCATCCATCCATCCATCCATCCATCCATCCATCCATCCATCCACCCATCTGTCCATACATCCATCCATCCCTCCATCCATCCCTCCATCCATCCATCCATCCATCCATCCATCCATCCATCCATCCATCCATCCATCCATCCTTCCCCCAGCACCGCCAGCAAAGCTAAAGGTTGTTCTGTGCCTCAGCCCCTGAGAGCAGATGGAGCCAAGGCAGGATTGCGTTATTTCTACTGTACTGCAGCAGAGCTGAACTGAAAACTGTAATAAACCTCTTGCAGAACGTCCCTCAGCACAGAGCAGGGAGAAAGCAGCTCAACACAAGGGAGCTTAAGGAAGCCGCGCTCTGGAAGGTGAGCCAAGCTCTGCAAAGCCAGGGCCTTGGGCTCCGGATCACACACACTTCCACCAGACTCCCGATAATTTCCTGCTCTGTACTACTGCGAGGTGTAGGACCACATGAAGGATAACTCAGCTATCGCTTCGCTTGGCCCTGCTGAATGGGCAATATCAGGCTGCAGACACAATTAAAATCCTCAAACATGTGCAAGGCCAGAGACAATTAGCTCGTACTCCAAAATAACTTTGCCTCAGCCACAAATGAACATGCCAAAGTGCCAGAATAAGTCTTGAACTTGCAGATGCCCCTGCCTGAAATTTAAACCCGGCTTTCCCTGTTCTCTCCACCCAAAAACCCCGCTCTGAGCACAAGAGAAGGCATTGCCAAAGCCAGGGATGCTTCAGTAAACGAGATGCAGGAGCCAGCGGATCGTTCCAAGTCCTCCCCCGAGAAAGCAAGCTGCTTGCAAACAGATTTGCAAGTAGTGAGGGGGATAAAAAAAATATATATCTGCCAAGTTACTCATTCAGGAGACATTCAACGCAGCCAAAGGACAAATCTCTCTACACTCTGCAACATGGCGCAAAAATCCTCGAATATTTCATCAGAGGCGGATGTTTCAGCCATCAGGAGGGCAGTCCCTGAGCTCTCTGCCCAGGATGGTACAAGGGGAACAGGACAAAGTGGGGCTGGAAATGTGAGAAAGACTGCTCTCCCTCTGTGCCCCTGCTGCCAATTAACCACCACCAGCTTTGCCCTCAGCAAACCTGCTCCAGCTTGTCTCAGCTTTGTGGCAGTGCTTCCAAAGTCCTTGTTCAACCTCGGGAACACCTGAGCAAAGCAATCACTCCAGATGCAATCTGGATCGCCCTCCTGGCCCAAGGATGGGAGTTTATTAGGCTGCGGCCCACATCAGAGTTATTGTGCTGTATTAAATTTATTGGTACTATCTCACCTCATTAAATGCTTAAATAGACCTGACAAGACAGAAAAATGGGACTTTAAAAAAAAAAAAAAAAAAGAAAAAATGGGAAGGAAGCTGGTGTTCACATGCTGGGAGTCACCTCTAATGCAACAGCCTCCGGAGCGGACGGGGAAGAACGAGGAGGGAAGGGATGTTCTACATCATCAGCACAGCTGACATGCTCCTTCCCAGAAAACCCCGAGAAAGCTCTTGCATCACTCCAAACTCCATTGCCCTCTCCAGCCAGAGCAGATGGTTGGGATGAGGAGGAATGAAGGGAGGAGACAGGATCCATCCCATCCGTGCTGTTAAACTTGGCTCAGCCTGAACAGGACAGGGCTCTGCTCTGCCCACCTCACACCACGCTTGGCTCTGGTTTAGGGGGGCAGCTCAGCATAAGGGCTGTGGGAGCCCATTGCCCTGTGCCAGCGCTCTGTTCTGCTGCTGCTGCTTCATTAATTAAGCACCAACTGACTGTGGGAGGCATTTATTACAGAAGACAATCAGCTCCCAAGCAGTTAAAGGTCAGCGAGAGGCTCAGCCCCTCAGCTGGGATTTACACACACCCCACACCTGCAGTCGGTGTCCAGGGAAGCACCATCCCGAATCCCCGGGCACACACGGAGGTGACAGCCCCTCGCCGTGGCCAGACCCGTGTTTGCATGTGCTGCTCCGGCTTTCAGAGCCAATCGCGGGCAAAGGGGCCAGGGAGCAAGGAGCTGTTATTTCCCCATTCCAGGGTTATTACAGCTACAGAGGGAGCAATGTCCACTGACTGAAGCAATGAACCTCTGCTCCCCAGCTGGGATCTGATCCAAAACAAGGAGTCAGGACGGGAATTCCTGCGCCCTGAGGACTGCAAATGGCTCCAGGCATCACCAACCCCACAGCGCAGGGCAGGACAGGCAGATGAAGTGCCCTGTCCTCATCACAGGCAGTCTGCGGCTGGAGGGAGCCATGAATTCCAAGTTGTGCATCCCCAGACAGTGCTCAGCCCACTGGAGTCTCTTAAGGAAAAGATGCACCTGAAATCTTAGGAGCGAGTTGTCACACAAGTATTTTATCTGCCCTGAGAGAGCCATCGCTCACTCGAGCAGCCTCCGCAGTGCCCGTCCCTGTGCCAGGCACTGGAAAATGCCATCCTGAGCTCCAGAAACGCTCCTTCACCAGGCAGGTGTGCTCCTCAAAGACCAAACATCTCCGAGTTCCCAGGACAGGCCATGCAAATCCCAGCTAATTGCTATCGGGTGGCCTTTGGCACTCCTCAGGTCACTCCCTGCCTTTCCAACACACTTCAAAGTGACTCCGGGCCAGTGCCTTTTGCTCCTGAAAGGAGCTGCAGTTGGGAACGGGTTGCTTTTCCCACAGAACTGCTTCACTCTCACAATGACAGGGAGATTATCTGAAGAGACCTTCGCTCTCATTTAACAAATTAAATGACTGGATTTTTCATGAGTTCAGCATCTGAAGTACTACGCTGTTTTTGAAAATCCTGGCTGTAAATGTCATCACGCTGGGCCCTTTAGAAAAACCTGACTGCAGGAATGGCTGGGAACCTTTGAAACCCAAATCCTGCGCCGCTGAAGCGCTGACCCTAAATCGATCCTATTCAGGAGCAGACACCCATCTTTGGACGTGAAATTTACTCTCTACCTTCATTTTTATTTAAAGGGGAAGCATTTAAAAAGGAGGCAAATAATGAAAGAGTTGAGCATCCCTTTCCCCCTTGTTTCTGATCCAACGGCACCGAACGAATTTCACACAACCAGGTCCCACATCCCACATCCTCCTTTTCCTTCTTGGAGCATCCATGGGCATGCTCTGATCCCCAGCAGCGCTCACCTTTCCCAGGACAGCTCCGAGGGCACTGAGCCAAGGCTGTGACACCCTTAATTAACACCATCACAGTCCCTGTGTAAAGCCAGAGCACGGACACAGAGGATGCCCTCTCCTCTGGCGATGCTGAGCGCTCCCTTCTCCCCTTAAAACAGGCTGAAAGACCTACACACAGCTTGCTCCTCCCCTTCCCACATCACACGGAGCACACAGAGCTCAGGCCCCGCTCAGGAACTGGTGGCGTGGGCAGCTGAGAGGCCAGAAGGAAAATGCAAAATAAATATAGAAATAAATCCCTGGATAAAAGCCAGAAAGACCAGCCTGCCTCACACTCCAGCCTGTATTTACAGCCTTGCTCCCAGCTTTGCAGTTGCTGCAGAGGCTTTAAGGGCTTTGGGCAGGGACCAGCGTTATGTGCACACGAGTGCTGCCCAGCAAGTCCCAGCAGTGGCCCCAGCCCACCATGCCCAGCAGGCTTTCCTCTGGTTTGGCTCCAGCTGCTCAACTTCCCTTTCCAGCAGGCTCAGATTGCAACCCCGGGCTGGCACTGCTCACTTCTGCCTTCCCAAAGTGAGCTATTCTTATCTCTGCTGTCTCCATGTCCTCAGCCAGGCCCAGGAAGCAGCTGATGAGAGGGGTATGAAGCAAACGGAGCCACGTAGGAGAGCAGAGCCCTCACACCTCCTCCTGGCTTGGCCAGTGACCTGTAGCAGCACCTCAGAGCCTCCCCTGCCTTGCTTGTAAAGCTGGCAGAGCACTGTGCTACATTAGAGCACCAAAAATCAGCATCATTCCTGCTGTGGCAGTTCCAGAAGCACCCTGAGTGTGGGGGAGGAGGATGCTGAGAGCCTCCCTTCCTTTCCCCAGAGAGGCTCCCACAACACAGCCCTGGCCCTTCCCCTGCCTCCACACCCACCAGCCACCCTTCACCAGGGCACAGCATCGCACCAAAACTACACCCGAGAGCACAAACCCTCCTGTAAACCCACAAATTTAATATGCAGAGAGCGAATTCTTTAAATAGAGCCCTAAAAGGCAGCCACATGCTGCAGGAAAAGGGGGAGTTCGGCATATCGAACAATAATAGCAAGATATTATCAATGTAGAGCTGTGATTGTGCCATATAAAAAATAAAATACACACTGGTTAATCAAAGAACTACAGACACTTTTAAGTAATCCCAACTCTGGCTTTGCATAACTCCATATACCGCCAGCAGCACTCCTGTCGACCACAAGAGACCATCATATACATCAAAAATTCTCCTTTAAATTTATTTTCTGTAAAGATTGGTCTTTTGAACTGCAGTGGTGGAAGCTTAAGGGTACAAAAATCTGCCTTTTTTGTCTCTCTCTCTCGTGGAGGATGCTGATCTGTGGGGAAAGTGCTGCCACAAGCCTCTGTGCCTTGTCAAGATACCCGTCCTTTTCATGGATCACTTCTTTTATCAGCCACTTGATTAAGACATTAAAAGAAGGAAGGTGAAGGAAGGTTGTGCAGCAGGAAAAAGGCAGCAAGAAGCTTTCTCCCCCTTGAAGGCTGCATAAAAACTGCCTGCTGTCCTTCCAGCTGAGCTTATTGGGGAGCTGAAGCAGCATCCACCTCTGGAGCTGCCGCTCCTGCCCCTGGCTGCGGCAAAGAGCCACCAGGACCAGGCAGAGTCGCTCCAGAGGGAACAGCCCCAAGAGCAGTGGCTGGGATGCTCTGGGACAGGTTGTGGCTCCAGGGGCAAGATGGTGGTGCCCTTGGGAAGGTGGTTCCCTTGGGAAGGGAGCTGGCAGCAGGCTCCTTTCCAGCCCTGGCCGTGGCTGGAAGGTAACAAAGCCGTGGGTCCTGCTGCATTAGAATGGGAATGGGGGGGTACGGTTTCATTGGCCAAAAGTGTCAAAAATAGTTATGGCCTTAAGGCACAAGCATGGCTGGCTGGAAGCCCTGGGGGTTGGAGGACTTTGAGCTCAGATGTGGGATCTCTCTCGGAGATAAAAGTGGGACATCACTGCCTCGACTTCCCTGAAACCCAGCTTTATATGCAGTGCTCTTACACTGTCAAAGAAGTTCATAAAAGTTAAATTAAATACTTACACTTCCCCTGTGAGACATCAAAGCCCTCCTTATTGTACCGGTGGGGACACCAGAGGTGGAGGCAGAGCCAAGCCCAGCATTCAGAGGTGTGTTTGAGAACATGCACCAACACATGCCCGATATAAACATCGTGTGTAGCTGAGGCTTTCATGTGCTCTACAAAGCCTGGAGCACACAAATCCCTGCTCAGTCCCGGGCGTGGTACCAAAGGCTTGCTAAAAAAAAATCTGTTTCAACTTTTTTGTGCAGAACATGTTTAGTCTGGACAAAGAGATGAAGAGATTTTCTTTCACAATGACTGGGAGGCAAAGGAAGGGTTGCAGGAACATCAGGCCTCCCACCGGCTGTGAGCTGCCTGAGCACCCACCAGGAAAACCAGCCAGCCTGGAAAGCAGCAGTGGGATACCCCGGGAAGCCCTGCCTGGAAAACAAGCACCAAGCCAAGCCAGGACTGCAATGAGGCAGCACCTGGCAGAGACCCCCAGCACAACCAACCACATCCAGCCCCAAGTCAGAGCGAGGGATATTCTTTACTGAGGGGGCTGAGGCCCTGGCACAGGTTCCCAGAGAAGCTGTGGCTGCCCCATCCCTGGAAGTGCTCAAGACCAAGCTGGACAGAGCTCTGAGCAACCTGGTCTAGTGGAAGGTGTCCCTGCTCATATCAGGAGGTGGAACCAGATGAGCTTTAAAGTCCCTTCCAACCAAAACCCTTCTATGACAGCGCCAGCAGCACTCCCCGCTCCCCATCTCCTCTGGGGAGAGCTGGGAGGAGATTAGGGGGTGGGTTCATTTATGGAAATCTTGGCTCCAAGTCCCAGTGGAGGCTCCAGACTCCCCGGTGTGACCAGTGCATTACGGGGGGAGGAGGTGCATCCCTCCAAACGTATTTACTGCCTTTAATAATTCATCCTGGCAGACACAGCCCAGATCGAGCGCGGTCCCTCGGAAAGCAAAAGCCTTTCCGACTGCATGGATTCAGCTAATGTCTTCATAAAAGGTTCTCAGCCAGACCTCCTCTCCACATCAGCACCACCAAAGGAAAACTAATAGCTCCAGCTGGCACTCGTTGAAAAGTCACTTAATATTTCACAATGCAGGGAGCTTTGTTTAATGGGACACGTTGTTTTTCCCTAAGCAGTTGGAAAACCCCTTGACATCATATTAATAATGTCAAGTTTTATTGGCACTCTGATTTGAAATGATATTAAACTTTTCAGACTGTCTCGACTGAAGTAGGAAGCTGTTACGATGCAGACAGTTTGGATAACTGGAAAAATAATAGGTCTTGTCAGCCATGGCTTCCAGACTGCAAAGGGATGCTGCGAAAATCAAGGAATGGGCATTTATTCTCTGTCCTGTGTAGAGATGTGATTTCTGACTATGGACACTGGCTGGGCGTGGGAGATGCCATGGCCAAGGGAACAGGAGTCACCGCTGCAGCAGCTGGAATGCAGCACAGCTGGGTGTCCAGAACCTCATTCCCAAGCTCTGCCACTGAAGCAGAATGAACTGAGGGGTTGGTTATGCCCAGAAGGAGCTGGACAAGCCCAGCAGTGCTCGGTCTATGAGCCACATTCCTTCCACACACCTGCAGCTTGCTCAGGCACCTCCTTCCCCACGGCACAGCTCTGCTGAACTGCCTGCGGTGGTGAGGAGCTGCACAGGGAAAAAATAAGTCACCTAAATGCACGATAAACTAGAAACTCTTGTATTATTTTCATAGACATGCTTCCAGCTTGCCTGCTGTCAAATGACTCTTCATTACCAGTTTATTCTGGGCCACTGCCTTAAAGAAATGCAGTTTTGACAACCAAAGGCTGCTCGCTGCACCTGAAGGATGGGATTTTAAATTGCACCTTTTCTCTTGCATGACATGAAGTGGTGATATTGTAACTGGGTTTCTCGGGAGGCTGGAGCAGCCCCTCCCCAGGTCCAGTCTGCAGCCTCTGGAGCTGATGGGATTTACTTGGCTCCATTAAGACGGTGCAGAATGTGCTCTGGCTGCTGCATGTCAAACAGCTGCTCTGAGCAGGGGCTGAGCCTGTGCCCGGTGAGCTCACTCAGGGCATAAATCGTCCCTACGCCACCTAATAGGCCACTCTGCTCCTCTGAACCTTCAAATATCTTCACCAGAGCTCAGACTGACTTTCAAACCAGCTCCCCCACAAGGATCAAGCAGACACATGGCCCGGCCCCAGAGGGAACCTCCCTTTGCTCAAGTGCTTATTTATGAGTTCATTTTTATAAGGCCATAATTAGTAGCATTGCAATGGAAGGTACGTTACAGATGCAGCTTGGTGGATGTCAATCCACCAGGAACTGCCCCGAGGAGCCCCCACCACCCAATCCCTGCCTCCCCCTGACATCCCAGCCCTCCCACAGCCCCAGAGCAGCAGCAGTGCTGTCCCCAGATGCCCTGCACACGGCAGCCGCTGCTCCAGCCACGGTAGCCTCTTGGCTGCCTCTCTGCTGGCAGTGGGTGGCTTGAAAAGGCAGCCTCTCATTTTGATTATTTCCCACAACTGTGCTGTAAATCTCATTTCAATCATGGTTTTCCACTTTACCAGGTGAATAGCCCTATTCTTGCTGACAGAATAGCCAAGGCGGAAACTTGAGCTGTGTGCGGGTAATTTACAGGACAAGCTCAGCTTCACTCATGCAGATTCTATCCTTTACTCTGTGTCAGATTTTATCAATTAACAATTAACAGTGTAATGGACATCTCGTAAACCCCCTCTTTCCAGTGACGTCTATTCCAGAGCCTGGAGCTGTTTGCTTGCTGATGTGCTGCCCTTCCCACTGCAATGTCACCTGCTGTTCCCTGCATCCCTCCCCTCCACCGCCACCTCCTCTGGGGACCACGAGCCACCAGTCCCACCGAGGGTCTGCCAAAGCCAGCACTGACACCCCACAGTCACTGCAATTAGTCAGAAGGTGTGAGAGAAAATGGGGTGCAAGGCCAGTGGCCAAAGACCCAGGGGCCCACAGTGTGTGGGTCTGAACACATCAGGAACACGAAATCCCAAGAGCAGAGGACAAAGCAGGCACTACCAAACACTCTCCACAGCTCTGTAAAGGAGGCAGGCAGCGACTGCTCCCAGGGATTTTGGGACTGATAAGAGCAGCATCAAGGTAAGGTCCCAGCTTACCTCTGGCATGCCATAGATCATGCATCATCCTGCTAATTGGAATGCACTGCGGCCTGCAGTGTCTTCAGGTTTATATATAGGCTCAGACACTATTGTTAGCAAATTTATACAGCCACACTCGCCGGCACTGTGCTGCTCCAGAAATTAAACAAACTCGCTCTCAGTGGGAGAGTTATAAATAAGTGACTCGCCCACTCACAAGGCTGATCCTGCTCCTCTCCCAGCAGACACAGAACTCCTCCAGCTCTTCCATGCAGGATTCAGCAGGAGGGTTACACGGAGATCTCCCCTCACTCCCAGCTGGGTACAACTGGCACAGGGGCTCCAGTGGGAGCATCCCCACACCCCTCAGTTCTCCAGCTGCAGCAGAGCGAGGTGGCAGTGGGTTATCAGCCCAGTGCCACCCCCAAATCCATCCCCCAGCTCCTCCAGAGGTGACAAGGTGGGCAGATCCACCAGCAGGACCCTATAAAAACCACAGGGATGTGCTGAGAGGAATCAGCTCACCAGCACCAAAACCAAATCCATTACCAGCAAAGTTCAGCGTATCAGAGTGACACAAGAGAGAAGTGTTATTAAGAGTCTGAGGTCAAGAGAAATTACTGTTATTTGGTTTATTTAAAGCCTGTTAGATGTTGTTTATCAGGGCAAAAGTTAAAAGTTCATATCAGGTTGCCAGAGACGAAGAAGGGATTTTCCCAAGTGGCTCATGAGGTTCAGCGCCCAAACCGCAGCACTTCCAAGAGCATTTCTGGAATGTCATTAACATGCAGCCCCCGAAGGTCAGGCTGTGCTCAAACAGCTCAATTTCTGACATTAAACTTGATGTCACTGGTCTGTTTGGAAATCTTGACATATAATTTCAAATTAATGACTCCCCCAAACCTCCACATCTGCCATCAGCAGCTCACTCAAACCTGCCCATTTGTACATCAAACCAGGCAAACAAACATTTCTGGTTATGCAGATGAGGTTCCATTCTCCTGGAGAACCACAGGCACGAGGCCGAGCGTGCAAAGTGGGGACACAGAGATGAAAACATCATCTGAAATTAAACTAAGTGCAAATGAAAAGAATTTTGCAAGTGCTCTTTAAGTGCATGAAAATGTAACAGGGCCGAGGGCTGTTTGGCTTAAGAATGTAATAAAAATGCTTGACTTGCTGAATTTCATTCTACTTGTGTGTACAGGGGATGAAAACACGCCTCAAGGAAGTTCTTACTGGGGGTGGATTTTTTTTTCACCCCCACAGCAATATTAGAAAGTGTTCCTAATTATCATCCTAAACAGCAGCATCTTTACTGTGGATCTGTGTGCCACAAGCCAGAAGGGTTTCAAGAGAGAAAACAGCCCCATGCAGGTTCTTGCAGTAATTCAGCCTGGGATGAGCGTGGGGGCCGGTCAGCCCCAGCAGCACTGAGCACCCCTCAGTCACACACGGGATTTGGGCACACCAAGGCGTCCCCTTCCTGCCCCGGGACACCCGGCTGCCTCTGCACAGGCCCAGCCACAGCGTCTGTTTCAAGAGCCCCCGACCTTTAATAATCGTTTCTGCCGCTATCTGAACACTTCCTAATTCATCCCCTTCTGTCCCTGAAAATCTAAATCCTATTTAAGTTAATGCCCTTCATTTTCATTTATAAAGACAGATACAAAATAATTATTTCCTATCTCTGCTGTTTCCTTATCTTCTGTCCTAATAATTCCTCACTGTCTCCCTTTCATCATCTGTCTGCCATACAAGAAACTTTTCTGTTAGTTAAAATATTCTGTGTGTTCGTTTTCCTCCTCTTTCATATCTCGCTGCTTCTCTCCCCACCTGCCCTGGCTCCCCCCTCCCCAGCCTGCCCCTGCTTTTCATGCTCACCCTTCACACTGATTTTCACATCTCTGCTGTTTGCATTTCAGCTGGCAATCGCGTATGCAAATCCCGGCATCCCACCTCTTCAGGCTCTGCTTTGATATCCCCTCGCCCTGCCTGGCTGCGGTGTTTTGCATCGGCATCCGCCCGTTCCAAAGGACAGCCCCGTCCTCACCCTGATGAAAGCAGCGAGGCGAGTGGGAACAGACGTGTCTCCTGGTGACAATTTGATTAAAAGAAAATAAAGGTGTTTTGTGTGGGAGACCAGCCCTGCCAACACCAGAAGAGCGAGCCCCCATCCTCCAGCGGGCGAGGGCACGGGGTCCTTACGGAGCTCACTGGCACCAGATCCCGGAGACAAGAGGCAGCAGAGCTGCAAAGAGATGGACCTGGCCAGGGGCCAGCAGAGCAGGCTCAGCACCCCCCAAACCCAGTGCGTTGGCCTTGGCATCCCCAGAGCACCGGGGCCCCTCTTTGGGCTCAGCCCAACACTGTCATCAGTGATTTCCAGCGACTGAGCATCCTCCTTGTCCTCTCATCCCCATGTCCAGGGCAGCCACGGTGCCCTGAGTGCCCTTCCCTGTGCACAGTCCTTGGGCAGAGCCTGTTGCAGTCGTGAGGCCAACACCCTCCAGACTCACAGTAATTACAAATACCAGCTCTAGTGAAGCCAAGTCACAAATCCAACAGCCTCTAAATCGACACAGCAATCCCTCAGAGCTGGCTTTTGGGGGGTACCTGGCAAAACACCTTCCTGAAAATGTCTGTACTTGCTACATCCCATCCCATGCCGACACTAACAAAAGCTTGTTGCATGTGTCCATATACATTCATTAAATCCCTTTTCTCACTCTCAGCCCTCGATGTAGCCTGTCTGCTCTTCTCCCTGCATGGTGAGTTTGCTCTCACTCTGGCTGGAGAGTGTTTGTGTGTTTGCAATCAGAAGGAATGGGAGCGTAAGTGTTCAAAAATTGACAGCGGAGCTCAGAGCAGCCGAGATGCCCAAATGCATTTCCAACAGCATTCCCTGGGAATGGCTCCAGCCTCGCCTCTACCCTCAGACTATGGAAAATGCTGCATCCTCAGCACCCTACATGCCCTTTTCCAGAACTGCTCCAGCTTCCCAAAGATGTTAAAGTTGACTCAAAATCATTTAATCATGGGCAGAGCTGTAGGGCCCCGGTAATAGCTCTTGGTAACCACGTAGCTCTGGCCAGAGAACAAAGAGCTCTGTCTAACGCTGTCTAGCACAGAGCCATCGCTTCTGATAAATAATTTTGACTAGTGACTCATCAGCAGCCTATGCAGGAAGTATATATTTAAACCTGTGCAGCTTAAACAATTGTTAAAGATGTCAGTTTATCATGCAGACAGTTTTTATTGAAAGAAGAAGGAAAAATATCATTTTTTAAATTAATGAGAGCAGACCTTATCTCAGTTGCTTTTACTACACTGTATTTTGGAAAATATTCTTTCATTGTTCACAATTGCTTCTCTTTGTTGGACCCACATGCTAGCAGCCACATTTCAAAAGGCTTTACAAACATTAACCAACAAAACCTCAGTGCTGGGAGCTGCAAAAGTAACAAGCGCAGAAAGAATAATTCACCTGCCTGAAGTTACATTAAATCAAACCAAACGCACAAGCAGTGCCTTTGTTTTGGCTGCTCTGTGGTAGCCAAAGCTGTTCATGTGCTGCCACTCCGGTTTTCCTACCCCAGATGCTGCAGCCCCCAGTGCCCTGCTGGGAGCACAGGGCACAGCCAGGACACCCTGCCCCGCTCAGAAGGGACCATTTCCCGGCGTGTTTTACCCAGCAACTGGATTATTTATTTTTTTCAGCTGCTGTGTCAGATTTAGGGTCAAAGGTGGGCACTTCCCCCTTCCTCCAAAGTCCCTAAATCACTCCCACTGCTCCACGGAGGACCTTCAAAGTCCATATGGCTCCGAGCATCCGGTTACAGGCTTTGATGAGCTTTATTGCCCTGGGAGAGGCGAGAGTGGCACCAGCACCTGGGCAGGACACCTGCTGCCCGTGGCTGCTCCAGGGAGCCCCAGGGGTCAGCTGAGATGTGGGTGAGGTGGCAGTGAGGCACCAAATGCAGCTCCATATCCACACAGGGAGCAATCTGGGAGGGAAAAGCCAACCCTTGCACCATATGGGATTTTAAATTAATCCTGTCAGCTCAGCTAACGGGGCTGCCAACATTACAGACAGCTCGCTGAAAGCTCCTGCTCCGTGGTGAAGGGCAGGAAGACTTCTCCAGCTGCTGGCACTGCTGCTGGGATGGATCCTGCATCCACACCCCTCAGTGCCTCACCTATCCCCACCACAGAGCAGAGCCCAGAGAGTCAGAGGTGATCTGAAGGAAGCATCCTTATCTCAGAGTTGTCCGGGAGCCTGACAGATCTTAAAAAATGAGACTCTGGCTTTGGAATGGCAACTGCTAAGAGGAGGCAATAAAAAGGCAATGGATGATCTGTAAGGGGTAGAGTGGGACTTCTGTGCTGTCTCATAACACACAAGAAGTGGGGCTTTCAATAAAAACAGACAGGAAGAACATCCAAGCAGATAAAAAGAAAAACTTCTCCAGCACAGTAATGAAGTTGCTGAAGTTATTGCCAGAGACAATAAGGACAGGAGGGGACAGGCAGGACTCCAAAGGGGCTCCATGCTCACGCAGCTACCAGGAGCACCCAGGCTCCTTGAAACACACGGTGAAATGATTCTGAGGAGCATTTCAAACCTCATATTTCATGCTGAAGAGCAGCTTGGACTATAGAGAGGCCGGGATGAAGCCTCATGCATGGGACAGATAATGACACACTTATTAATTTGACCTCAAGTTTTGCGACTGAAGCGACTGCGAGAGCAGCACAAGCCCTGCTGGGAACCGCTCATGATGGACCCCAAACTGGTGGAAGGGGAAGGGGCCAGCAGGTCTCGGACCCCCACTCACCACCCACCCTGAGGAAGGGGGACCTCCTGCTCTTCCCTCTCCTCCCACCCCGAGAGCGGCTCAATCAAGCCCTAATGGACCAGCGTGACGCTGGCGCTGATGAAATCCGTGCAGCCGTGCGTGCTTGAAGGGCTGAGAGAACTCTTCAGCCAAGTCCCCGCTGTGCTCTTTTCAGGAGAGGTCCTTTTAACTCGCTGCTATTCCCAGACCATCGCACTGATTTAAATGTTAACACGCTCTCCAGGATCCAGGCACCTCCTGCACGTCAGAGGCTCAGGGAATGACGCCGGAGCAGCCGGAGCCGGGCTCCAGGGGCCCGAGGCTCCCGTGGCCGGCCCGGGGACAGGCAGAGCATCCCGTGGGAAGCACTCGCTCCAGAAGAGAAACAGAGTTGCCGATTTTCAGTAAATAACGGCGATATTTACTAAACACCTATTGCAAATTGCAACAGCGATCAGAAACAAAGGCGACAGGGAGAAAAAGCCGCTCAGGAAACAGCCAGGAAATCGTCTGGGGAATATACTTGGAGATTTGAGAAAGCTTAAGCCTGGGACACAAATCCCTGTGCTTTGTCCGTGACAATAGGGGATAAAGGCTGGTGTAGTTCGCCCGGCTGTGATGGAGGGATCTGGCTGCTTAGGGCCAGCTGCAGAGATACGATCTGGCTGCCGATTGCCGGGGTTCGCATCCCTGACAGCGGCTGCGGGATCAGCGGCCGCGGATTTTCTGTGACAACGCAGGGAAAAGCCCTGGTACAATGTAAGACAGGCATAACCCGAACGGACAAGGCTGTAAACCCTGCTTTTGCTCAGACAACGGGGTTTGAAATAGCCTAGAACGGGGCAAATCCCAAATGTAGACAAGCAAGAGGAGGTCAGGAGCTGCCTGCTCTCCACGGAGCTGGGATGAGCTCCCACGAGCTGTTTGGAGATGGACACACGGGGCAGGGGATCCACTGAGCCACCCACTGGCACCCTGCTCCAGTCCTGCCTGCCTGGAGTGCGCTCGCAGGGCGTGGAGGGAGAGAACAAGGCGTGTCACGGTCTGGAGCTCTGCAGCCTCCTCTCCATGCAAGATTTCCCTGTCTCTTCCCTGCTGGTCTCTGCAGCAGCACGGAGCGCCTCTGAACAAGGCTCCCTGTAATCCATCAGAGGTGCTGCTGCCCATTCATGCTCCACAGGAGCTCTGCCTCTTCGCTAAATCCCTCAAGCCATCTCCAAATCACCTAATCTCCATCTCCGCCACCTCCCTCTCTTCAGTGACCTTCCTCCTCACAACAGCATCTGTAGGCTTCCAGATAACTCCCTCACATCCTTATCTGCAAGAGGAGTTTAGCTGCTGTCCTGGCACTGTGCTCACACAGCAGAAGGGACATGCAAGGCAAGCACCAGGAGGGTCCAGAAAGGGACGGAAGAGCAGCAGTGTTCCAGCTGCTCACCTGAATGCCCACCAGCACCTTTGGTTTCACACTAAGAACAACCTGCAGCACATCCAATTGCCAAAGCCTCCCAGCAGAGGAGGCCTTGGCAGCAGCTGCACCAACCAGTCAAACCAGTCAGCAGGAACAGGGTTGCTACAATCAGGTCCTCCTCTTGTCATGCCCAGAGCTGTGTCACCCTCCCGGATCTGTAATGAGTCTGAGGAGCAGGCAGACTCTCCCAGAACATCCAGTGCTCCCCACACAACACATCCACTTACACTGATGGCCATTCCAGCGGCCGTGACACCTCTAAGGCTGAGAGCAACTGATCTATTAAACTTGAAAGATGTGTGGTTTCCAAACAAGATGGAATTCCCAGGTCTCTTATAACCCTGCTTCTATTTCTAACAGCACAGAGCTTCCCTCAGAAGTTTCCCCACTGGAAACAGACACTGTAAAGGAGACAGATGTTGGTTCTGCCACACTAACGAGGAACGCTGGTGTTCCGGGGGCAGGAGGTGAGGGCTCGTTCCTCCCGAGGAGCCTGCGGGGTGCAGAGCGGGGGCTGCAGCAGAGGGGTTACTCAGAGGTTGCACACAGCCTCTGTTCAGTGCTTCAGCCCGGCCTCTCTGCAGCTAATGAATGTTACAGGAGGAGAGGCTGGAGGGAAATGGAGCAGAAATGCAAGGCTGCCATCTCAGATATTGTCTGCCTCTCCCCAGACAGGCTCACACAGAGCTACAGCAGCAGCACCTGCGGGAGCAGAGGGCAAAGGGGGACCTGGCCAGAGCGGGCACAGGTGAGGGACATGTCCCAGCCTCAAAGCTGTGCCCACATCCACTGCCATGTGCAGAGGAATCCATTTCCAGTCACAGTGACTGAAAAACAGAATGATGCTGAACTTTCTGTTCACCCTCTGCTGAGGCAGAACCCCAGCTCTCACCCTGGCCCAGCCACTGGCATCCCCTGAACCCTTTCAGCTTTCCCATCACACTGGGGCTGCACCAAAGGCTCTCCCTGCCCCCAGCACTCCCCAGCGTGCAGCAAGTTGCCACAGCCAAAGGAGATTAACGATGGGCTTGGGATCACAGAGGGAATCTGAATGCTGTCCCCAAGCTGCTCCCCTGCTTCCCCCACCAGCTCACCCTCCTGCTCTCCCTGCAGCTCCTCACCCTGGGCACGGCTTTCCGACAGGCAATCACAACATAGAGGCTCTGGCATTTTCTTAGAACACCTCAAATTGCTTTTTTTACACCTCACTGCTCGGTGCCAACCCCAATTCGTGTTATTTGTGCATTTGCTTAGAGAACATTATCTGATCGGTCACCCTGCGAGAGAGAGGCTTGGGAAGAGGCTGAGGCTTCTTCCTGTCATCAAAGCAGGTCAGGAATGAGGGAATCCGTGAGAATATTGTGTAAAGCAGCCTCCCCATGCACACAGGAAGGCCCTTGCCAGGGTCTCGGGCACAGGATGGCAGTGCCCAGGACAAGGGACAACATCAGGGCTCCGTGTGTCTGCTGCTCCCAGCTGAGCAGGGGCCTCTTAATGGGAGAGAATAAAATTGGCACATTTCTGTGCATTCCCTCTGCTGGCAGAAGCTGGAAAAGGCAACACCCAAAAGCCTCAGGAAGATGTTGGGACTTGTAAAATACACCTAAAAATATCTGTATTCCCATCCCTCTCCATGGCACATTGGCTGCTCAGTGGGAACTGCCCCAGAGGATAACACAGACAGGTCACCTCCCTCCAAGCACAGAACCCAGCAAGCTCCATCCACGAAATCACATGGACTAGCCAGTTTGGCTCACCAGCATGGAGTGAGGGTCCCTGGGCCCCCCAGACCCCACCCCTTCCCACTGTCCACATCAAACCACCACCTATCAAACAGGCACCTTCTTGGGGAAAAGATGCCAGAGCCACTACAATTAATAATTCCGTATTAGCCCATCCCTCCAAGCTGTTCCTGCCTCACCATCTGCATGTCCTGAAATGTGAGGTTTTAGTCATAAATGCTGGGCCTCGTTTTGGAAATTTTTAAGCTGTTTTGCTTCCATTACCTGAACAGATTCCAGCTACTGTATCCAGGCATTTTAATTCCCTCAACTCCACCACAAAATGGCACGAACTTCACAATACACGGCTCTGGCATGACAGACACTGAAGATCTCATCATTCCAAGGAATTTCCTCCTTCCTCTGACTGAAGCCAGGTAGCCAGCAACTCAAACCTGGGCTGAAGCACACCGGGGCATGGGGATCTTTGCAGGAGCATTTTGGGATCCATGCTCAAGAAAATCAACTCGTTCCAACTCCCATATTGCAGCCACAACCCCTGATGCACCATCAATTAAGAGCAGCAATAATTACAAATGGAAAACTGCAGACCTCAGAGCAGATAATGTGTTGCCATTAGATTAAGTAGTCATAGAAATCAAAAATAAAACCTATACTTGGGCTAATTAAGCCCACTCACCATCTGATTAAGATGTGTTGTGATACCATGGAAAAGCACCAAAGAGCCATTGTAAGCAAACCAACACCACCGGGTGTCCATGTCACACTCCCTGGCAGAGGGATAATTGATGTGCCCAGCGGCACGGCCATCAGAGCTCAACTCCTGCTCCGTGCAGCAGTGTTTGGGGGGGAAATAAAAACAGTCCAAACCCCTGCCCTGGTCAGTCCCACATTCCTGACCTTGCTGACACAACTGAATCAAGCCCCACATTCATCTGACTCAATCATCCGCTCAGTGACTGTGGTTGTGCTCCCCAGCATCTCCAGAGCCACTCAGTGTTTGCATTCAGGGCCGAAAGGAGGGAATAGAAAGAACGACGAGACTTGCAGATGTGGCAGCACATCAGGTAAGTGCAGGATGGATAATGATCCTGAAACTGGAAATGTGATCCAGGGGAGCCCAGAAACTTGTAGGGTGCTGCCAGGAAAACCTGGAGAAACCTGGGGTTACTGATGGTCACAAAATGACGATGAGTCAAGAGCATCCCAGCAGGATGCACCCACTGCCACACTCCACAGGACACGGAGGAGCTGCGCTGTCCCCACGTGCTGTCACAGCACTGAGGCCACCGTGGGGTCTGTGCCTGGCCCAGGGCAGCTCCCCTGCAGGCTGTCATCTGCTATCTCCTTTAAACTCCACGTTCCCACAAAATCTGTTTATGGAGGATCCACAGAACAAAGACAAAAGGGGCATGACAGTGAATTTAATGAAATATTCCAGGATTGGGTTTGATTATTTACTCAGAAAGGACTCCAAGCTCCGGGTTCCAGGTTTGGTTGTTACTGTGGAAACCAGATGAATGTGGATGTATAAAAAGAAAGGGCTCATCAATTAAATCATTTAAAAAGTGAAATGAAGCCTTGGGAAACACAACATGACAGGTTGTTCTGTATTGAGGATTCTCTGTCCCGAAGCTTTGCTCCAGGAGGCAGGAGAACTCCAGGATTGCAAGCAGCAGCTCCCAATAACAACTTCCCAAAATCCCAGGGCCAGTGGAGCAGGAGCTTGTAACTGGGCAAAAAGGTCCAGGCTGCAGAGCCCTCACCCTGATTTTCAGCCCCTGCATGGCTCTGGATTCGCTTGATAGGTGTGGGTTTGTGTCTACCTCTTAAAGACTCCCTGATCCCTCCTGCTGCCTTCCTTAACCTCTGCAAAGGGCTCCAAAACCTTCTGGTGCAAAGAGGTGTAAAACAGTGCAAAGCATTATTCAGCCCCCCCTCCAGCCTGCCGGGGGGATTGACAGCTAAACCACTGCTTGAAATGGCAAATCTGAGGAAATGCAGATGGAATTTGAGGTCAGCCCAGGATTTACGCCTCATCAGCATTCAGCAGTGAGGGAAAATCAGCAAGTGAGGGTTATCAGGAGCTGGGAAGGCCCTGTGCCACCTGTCACCCTCCCCTTGCAGCCTGGCAACCCCCCCATGCCCATGGGATGAAGGGCCACCATCCCTGCCACATCTGTCCCTCTCGGGGTGGCTCAGCCAAGTCCTCCAGAGGGGAGCAGGGAGGGGACTGAGGAGCCTGTGGTGGTCCCAGGGCACCGGGACAGCAGGGACGACCACCCCCATCTCTGCAACAGGAGCCCAGGACCCCAGCAGCTGCTCAGGGCCCTTCTGCCCTGGCCCATTCCCAATTCCCAGCAGGAAATCTGCAAATCCCATTTGCTCCTGCACCTGCCGTGGCACCAGGGGAGGGAGGGCAGCTGCTGGACCTGCACGAGGGGTTATTTGTCTCACCTTGCAGAGCAACGATGTGCTCAGAGGAGCTGAGGGCACATCTGACAGCATCCATAAGGTTTTCTGTCACGCTGTCCAAAGGATATTTCTTTGCTGTCCGAGCACCACCACCATTATTTAACAGCGCCAGAAGATGGATTTCTGTTTGGTTTCCTCCTGCTCTGCTCCCCATCCTCACTCATCACAGCGAGTCCAGCCTGCCCAAGTGAGCTTCCCCATCTGTCACAGCAGGGTCAGGGGAAGATCCACACCCCCCGTGCCCGGCTGTCAGACCAGACCCCAAAGAGCAGCAGGGGGGACAGTGCCAGCAGCGAGCAGGTACCCTGACCTCAACTCCAGTGCCTTCCACGAGTCTGAAGGGAAGGTCAGCTCACACCCAAACCCCTCAAAATCTCCTTATCAGAGAAAGCTGGGGCATGAACCACCCCCAGGAAGGGGTTCAGCTGCCCAGAGCCCCCAGCAGCACCCAGGGCACAGACATCCCTCCCCCAGGAGCTGTCAGAGGAGGAGGAGGAGCTGGCAGCCAGTGCTCTTCATCGAACAGTTTAAACATTATTGATTTTTCCTACTGGCTGGCACAGAGGCCCAAACCCCAGGCAGTGCAGACATGATTAAAAAGCAGTCTCTCCTCAGACAACTAAGACACCATTCTCCTCCAGCGTGAAAGCAGCAGATGGAAACTCAAATGAGCTGCTGGGTCAGCTTTGTTCCCAGCCAGAGGAGATGAGGGGAGTGTGGCACCAGAGCATCCTCACCTGCCCCCTCCACACAGCAGAGAAAGATGGAGAGGATTTACAGCTACACATGAGCAGTCACAGCTCTCAATACCGTGCTGAAAAACTCCCCAGCACCACGGCACTAAAGCCAAGAATACCCCAAGCACCTTCTGACACACACTCTGCATCAACAAACGACAAACCCTGAGCGAGGAGCAGAGGCAAAGCGGTGCTAAAGGGATCAGAGGCTGCCCAGCCCCGGGACCTGCCCTGCCAGCTCACTCCCTGTAAGCGTGACGGGCTCGACAGGGCTCAGGGAGGGATGAAGGGCTCCAAAGGGCTTTTCATGCTCCCCTGCAAGAGGGTCACGCTTCAGGATGTGCTTGTAAACGCCTAAGTCCCCTGGAGCTGCAGGAGCCTAAGCCAGCTCTGCATGTTCTGCATTGCTCCTGCCCTGAGCACTCCCGTGTTCCGACATCCAAGTGAGCTGGAGGCTGGGAGCTCCTCCTGCACCTGGGAAATCTGCTCCAAAACCTCTGTAACCCTCTTTTCCCTGCTAGAGGATCAACCTGACCTCATTCCTGGCCAGCCTGCAGGAGAGGCCAGAACAGTGAAGCATTTCCCTTTGCTCAAAGACATGAACTCGTTCTAAACCCAGCGCAGTGCTGAGCACGGCAGCATCACCCACAGAAATTGAAGATGTGCTTTAATGGCTTTGATATCGATCTGAAGATGGGGATTTTGCCTTTGACATTGGAGCTCCAATGGGAAAAGGAAAAAGGCAGCTTGTGTCCAAGGGGGAGGCTCCTGAGCACCCTCAGCTGCTGCTCGTGGGTGCACAGGTGCCACGATACACAGCACACCTGGGCCCTGGAACACGGAGAGCCACCACAGCAGGGAACAATCCCCTCTTTAGGGCCTACACCCCTGAAATGGCATCACCCAAGTTCTGCTCCTCAGTCGCAGTCTCAGACTCTTTGGAAAGCACTTGAGAACCATCCCAGCAGGAACGGTGACCGGGCAAGCTCAAACCATGTGGAGCTGAGGCCTCATTCTCCAAGCAGCAGAAGAACAAATCCTGAACTTACAAAGCGGAACCCCAGCTCAATATCAAAACAGCCCCTGAGCTTTGCGATACCCAAACACTGATGGAAAGGATTTAACAATCTCATATCTCTCCCCAATAACCTGGAGCTTCAAGAGAATTTTCTCTTTTCCATTCCCCCAACTTCCCTAAAGAGAACAAGCGAGCCAAAGCGACCAGCCTATCAGGAAATCTTGATGCACTTAAATAGGAAAGTAATTAAACACTTTAATAAGGTGAGGGGGATGCAGGAAGGAAACTGCTAGAGTGAGCTCAGGATGACCTTAAAGTCTTCCACTATTGTGGCTGAGAAAGTTCCTATTTGGCAAGTCTGGCTGACAACCACAGCACCAGCACCCAAACCTCACAGAGCTCAGGGGCAGCACAGAGTGCACAGAACCTTCCCCAAACCAACTAATCCCACCTCTTCCCCACTGGCTACTTACAAGCACTGATTACCCATCCTTTGGCAATGAGAAAAGCCAAGCCAGTGCCCAAATAATGCCCTCCCTGGGCAGCAAAGTTAAGTGCACAGACCTCAAGTGTCCCGAGAGGGTCCCGGCCCTCGCTGCTGCCTGATAGCCACCCACCTCACGTAATAATAACAACAAATCTCTTCACTTCCACGGTACTTTAACAAGAGGACATCAAAGCCCTGGCAGACTCAGAAGGCCCTGTGCCACCCTTAACAAGTACATTTTTAGTCTCAGTTTTATGGATGAGGAAATTGAGACTAGGAAGTGGAATGATTTGCCTGCACAACGGAGGAAAGGAAGAAAAGCTGGAAGGAAAAACACAGGCACTGTCTCTCAACCCCTGCCGAGAGGAGCCCCTGGGGAGCTGCCTCCCTGCCAGGGCTGAGCTCAGACCACCCAGCCCCTCTTTGGGTCCACAGCCAGCCCTGGGAGCTCGGAGCACTCCGGATCCTCACGGAGCCCTCATGCTGAGAGTCTGAGACACGGAGCAGAGGCCTCTGTGCAGCGATTACACGGGAAAAGGGCTTTAACAACCAACCGCTGCACAAGGGTTATTTGTTCCTGCATCAGCCAAACACCGGGCTGGGGACCTGGAGGCAGCAGCTGCTGTTCTGTGCAATTCAAATAGGCCCCCAAAGAGCAGGCCAGAGGAGGAGCTGCTCCTGCCCAGCGCCTGCTGCGTGTCCAGCCCAGCCAGGAGCACCCCTGGGTGCAGCCAGGGCAGAAGGGGAGGTTTTACAAAAGGCTGGGCAAGAGGAGGGCAGGACAGAGGTGACCCAGGGCAGGAGATGGCCAGGAGCATCCCTGTCCCCCATGCCTGGCACAGTGAGGCTGTGCAGGGCAGAGCATCCCAGCCCCTGCTGGAGCAGCCTCATTGACGAGCCTTGTCATCGTTCCTCAAGACTAATTTTTTAAAATTGCAAAATCTTACAGAGCTATTAACCTCAAAAGAGTTTAACATATGGCAGCACGAGTCTCCCTCTTACCCTAATTATAAGGCTTGCAGTAATGGGGCTGTCTTTTAAGTTACAGCTGCTATGCTTTTGGCTTTTCACTAACATTACATCCTATTAAGGAGCTACATTTAATGCATGCAAATTGCCAGAACACCGAGTGCCTCGGACCAGCGAGGGGATGCATTTAAGCAACAGCAGCATTATCCCAGGGTCAGGCTCACCCTGCTGAGAGCTCCCTATGATCCATCAATCAAACTCCACTCATTAATTAACTAATTCATTAAGTATCTTCCTAGATGAAGGTTCTCCAAGGCGGAACATTGTGTTGACAGCGACGTCCTGTCAGCACTTAGCAGTACAAGCCCCGCTCCGAGCCCAGACACCCCAGACTCACCTTGGCTTCAGCAGTGCTCCATGACCTCAGCTCCCCAACCCCCTTTTATAGGCGCTGCAGCTGCCACCCCATTGCCACCAGATTGCTCTGCCCAGTCTGCCCAGCGTACCCCAAACGCGCTGCACGAGGAGAGTAAAACCCGGGCTTTTTCAGCAACAATGATAAAGTTTGCAAATAAAAAAAAAAAAATAGTAATTAATTAATTAATAACAAAGGGTTTGGAGCAGCAGGGAGCGGAATGGCCCCCCTTGGCCAGTGAAAGTGCTGCCACGGGGCTGTTTCCTGCCAGACACTGCCCAGAGCTGTGCTGGGCGTTGCTGGGAATGGCACAGCTCGGAGCCGGCCTGGTTGCTGCTGGAAAGGCTTTCCCGGGGGAATTTTTGGAAAGCCTGCCCTAGCAATGAACGGCATTTTCCTGCTGTGTAAATAAACCCACACCAGGGGTGGGAGGGGAGCCGTGCTTGTGTGGGTGCTCCCCAACGCCCTGTGAGGGATGGGTGCCCCGGGACCCCACCCCAGTGTCACCCCCTGCCCAGGGAGGGCCCCGAGCACCCCTGCAGCCATTCCCTCGGTTCGCCGCGTTTCTGTTCTGCGAGCATGGAGCACCACAGCCCTGGCTCCAGCCCAAGGACTAATTTACTTTCCCAAGCCTGGAGTTCAACCAGGCATATTAAAACGGAGCGGGAGCCGCTGCCAACCCCCTGGTCTAGACAGGGGCTCCGGCGCGTCGCGCTCCCGTTTCCTGCAGCTCCCAGGGCTGATGAAATCCAGCCACTCCAGCCTCCCCCATCCCTTCCCCACTGGGCTCCCACCCTCCCGTGGCCGGAGGAGAGGCCGTGCTGCGGCAGCGTGTGGTAATGGTCACCTCTGCAGTGGCTCCTGCTCCCTGAAGAAAAGCCTCCTGGCTTCAGTGCCACAGGCTGTAATACTGAAAATGGCTGTAAATGTGAAAAATTGGCACATTGTAGTCCAACAAGACAATTTTTGAATTGCTGCATGCAGCTGTGCAGTTCGAGATGCGATGCTGCCTGCATCCTAAGCTGGGAGCTGGAGCATCTGAGATAAAAAAACAGTCTTGGGTTGGGGTTTCCTTTTTGCTGGTCAGGAAGAAGGAATAAGAGTGACCCCAGAGCACAGATCACTGCAGGCTGAGGAGGGGGTGCTCAATCCACAGAACAACCCTGTTATTTGAAGAAGAGCAGCTTTTCTGTGAGGCCTTTCTGCCTGTGTGCTCTGAAGAGTCAAAATTCCAGAATAAATAAATTGTGGCAGGATGAGATGGTGAAAGAAAAGAAATTGGTATCTGGAGGAGGGGGAAAAACAAACCCTCATTTAACCAGCCATAAGGAACCACTTCATGCCTCGTTTCTCCTGGCGAGCAGGGAGTGGGGAGGGTGTGTGGATAATACCTGGAAGTCAGGAGCCACACTTACTGTAATGTGCTTCTTCGGGGAAGCCAACAAGCCCGGCTCATTAAATTTTAGTGTGATCTTTGTAGCCTTCAGCATTGTTTGATTAAAATTTAATAACTGATTTGGTGGCTTTTCCTGGAGTCTCGTCCATCCCACCGGCAGCCCTGGGCTGCAGGTGGCTTTGGGGGGCTGTGGAGTAGGACGTGTCAGGGTTAGTTTGCAGAGTGGGGCTCAGGAGAAGGTTCTGCCCCCAGAGGGTGCTGGGCACTGCCCAGGCTCCCCAGGGAATGGGCACGGCCCCGAGGCTGCCAGAGCTCCAGGAGCGTTTGGACAGCGCTGCCAGGGATGCCCAGGGTGGGGTCGTTGGGGTGTCTGTGCAGGGCCGGGAGTTGGACTGGATGATCCTTGTGGGTCCCTTCCATCACGGGAGATTCCAGGTTTGTATGACCTGAAAGCCCTGGCAGCGAAGCCCCATCCCCTGCCGGTGGCCGTGGTGTTCCTCAGCGCACACAGGTGCCAGGCTGGGAGCACCACCCGAGCTCCGGCTGCGTGGAAACGCTCTCCGGGAAGCTCCGGCTCGAGCTGAACGAGCAGGATTTTGCCGAGGTGTCTGTGTGTGCATTGAAATAAGGAATGGCCTGGAGCTGTTTGTCTCCAGAATTTAATGAAAGGCTTTGTTTATCGCAGTGTGAGTGCTGTGAGCTCTAGGTGTGGGTGATGCCGAACAAACAGAGCTCCCTTCAGCATCCCCCGGCCGGGCTTCTGCTCACACGCCCGGCAGCGCAGGCACGGCACGCTCAGGTAAAGCTCAGCTCAAGGTCCTTCACAGGGTCACCTGGTCCTGGGGGCCACGAGCCACCCTGCTGGGCAGCTCTGGGTGAGGGGCTCGGGCTCTGCAGTCGCCCTCCTCCCCTGTGTACCTGAATCCCGGGAATGGGAGGGATGTTCTGTGCACCCTGAGAGATCCCCTCTGATGCCCTTTGCAGGCTGGTACTGGCCCTGGCCCTGGCCCAGCATGGGATAACACCACCCTCCAACCCTGCCACCCACTCTCCATGGCATGAGGCAGCTTGCCACGTTCTGGGGTGTTTCAGAGAAATGGGAATTTGTCATTGGGAGGGTGAGTGCTACCACAGAGCCGCCATCCCTCAGAGCCCTGCGGACAGCCTGGCACAGCCCCACACCCCCCCAGGACAGCACGGCTGGACTGGTCACTGAACTGGCAGCCTTTCGCTTGACCTCCTTTTTGTGGAGCTACAGTGAACCTTTCTTCTCTTCCCCTCCTTTTTTTTCACTAAAAATCTGAAGCCATTTCTAGTATTACAGCTTTTGCTGCATAAACCAGGGGGATTTTCTTCAGGGAGCAAAAAATTGGTTCCGAGGTTTCCATTAAGTGACATTAGCACAGCACGGCCTCTTCCAAGGGCTGAGCTTGGCAGTGAATGTATTCTAAAAGAAATGGGGTCTTTGCAAGGCCCGACTTCAGTGGAATTGGGCTGCAACAGCCCCATTAAGCTGCTTTTACAGTGGGGCATGGGAGCTGGCCTCTAGAGAGCCTGGGGAGGGTCAGCCTGGCACTGGGATGGGACTCTGCTGGCATTGCACAGGTTTTTCCTCCTGTCTGAGGAGCCCCAGGCCTGAGGAGATGAGGTCTTGGCTGGAGTGTGCCCTGCAATGGGGTCAGCTCCTCAAGAACAGCCATCAGCCTCTTCCCGAGTGTCCCCATTGCTCCATCATCTTCAGCAGCATCCCCACTCATGGCAGGCCTTTCCCTCTCCCAGGAGCCCCGCTGCCGGCGGGGCGGGCACTGCCAGGGAGGGCAGTGATTGACACCACGGTGACGATGACGTGGCTTCACCTTGGCACAGCAGTGATTGTGCCAGACAGAGCTGTTTAAATACCACCAGACAGAGTGCTACTCACAGGAAAATGAGACCTTAAATGTCATTATTTGTGTCATTATTAATAGCCCCTAATTGTGTTCTCTAATCATCATGAAATTATGTTAATATTAATATTCACATCAAAACTGCCTAGGGAAGGAGAAGAACTTTTTTTTTTTAAAAAAAACCCCAGCCCTACTCTATGTCAATCCCCATTAAGGGGAAACACTTGCCTGGTGCTCCGGAGATACGGATCACTGCAGGGAATCCTCTGCGCCTCCGAGCCCTGGGAAAGGCTCTGCCTGCTGACATCCAGGGACCTCTGACACCCTCAGACCCCATCACTGCTCTGTGAGGAGCTTTATTTCATTCGGGAGTGCTTCCAACAAATCTGCTGGAAGGAGGGAAGCCAGATTCTTTACTTACACTGGGAAATCTCAAAGGTGCAGGAATGTGGCAACATTTTGTAGCGTCACTGGATTTTGGTACATGTTTTTGCTCTGCTGAGTTTATTCTTTTAATTGTGTTTTTCCCAGCACGAAAATCCACCCAAGAGAACAGCAACAGTGTGAGCCCACCACAGAAGCCTTTGGAAAAAGCCTTCCAAAGGCTTTTACTCCTTAACTTCAATGACTGCTGCTCAAGAGCTGAGCTCTGGGATACTGAGGACATTTGGCACCCTGGACCATCATTACAGTTTTTTTAACAGCTCCCCTAGGGCCGCATTGAAGCCTTTACCTCTCCACGGCCCCATTCCCCAGGTGATGCCCGCCTGCCACGAGCAGCAGCCTCTGCCCCCACCACCCCCTGTCCTGCCCGTCAGATGGCCTGGGTGAAGGACAAGGAACCATTTTTTTTCTGGAAAGAAACGGTAATCAGAAGAAATGGCTTTCTCTGCAATTTTCTCCATTTTCCAAGCAGCTCTACTTGCGAGTACCCAAACGCCTGACTTAATAAAACAGAGGTTTCAGAGTGGCAACTATTATACCTCGAGTTAAATATAACTCAGAGCTTGAAAATAACTTCAGAGCACACGCACAGGGAGCTGACAGGGGGCTGGTTTGGAGAACAGCTCCAACAGGTCCTTCCTGGGTGTGGAGGCAGCTTCCCCTGCCTTCCCTCACCAGCTGCACTGCCAGGCCCGGGCCTCCGCTTCAAATCCCCCTTTCCCTGGGGGTAGGGGGAAGGAAGTTTGCGAAGGTGTTTAACACTTCCATGTGAATGATTTTTCCATAAAATATTAATGACGTAGATATAACCTAATTGAGTCCTTAGGGCAATAACCTCTGACAAAACGGCCCTGATTAGGAGATAATTGACTGTGCAGAATGGTGGTTACAGAGCTTAATGTTGGCAAGGTCCATTATCTGGGGATAACGACCCCCTTTTGCCAGGTGCCAGGGCCATTAGGGGGGCTTTTGGGGGAATAAATCCTTTCTTACCTCTTTTGTCCAATACTTTGGAAATGATTCTGTTATCCTGTGATTGGATGGGGTGTTCTTGTTCTGGTCCTAAGTGCCCTGGACAAACGCAAAGCACAAGAGATGGTGTTTTCCCCCAAAACCAAACGTTTTCTGTGCTCTCCCCCAGACCTGCACGTATAGGGACATTCAAGAAAGCATTAATATAAAATACCATTGACTTCAATTTATATTAATACACTGTGCAGTGAACTGAGGTGGCTGATTCACAATCCTCATCAGATTTCAGTGCGCCGGGTAAATCAGCTCCCTTGGTTCACTGTAGTTTAATTATAAGCAAATTGCAAGTGAATTAAGATAAATCGAATTAGAACCACTCTAATACTGAACAAAAACGCCCACCGAGGAGTCTGTGGAAGTTTAACTACTCCACTTCGAGAGGTGACTTGGGACACATTGGCCAGGCACACACCGATGCTGGGGCTGGAGCAGGAGCTGGCTCCAAGAGGTTGCTGCCAAGTGGGAAGAGCAGCAGGAGCACGGCCACTGACCCCTGGCAGCTCCCTTGGTCCGGTCCGTGCGGCCGCCGGACCACAGGACTGGCCGCTCTCAGAGCCAGGGACCAAGCCAGAGCAGCGTACGGGAGGTCGAAAGTAGGGGAGAGGAGGAGCTGGAGCAGACTGCTGCGACACAAATTGGAAGCTGGGGTGGCTCTTTCTTCTTCTCCTTCTTTCTTCCCTCCCAGGGAAGTGTCATTTGTACAAATTGCCCGTCCGTGCCAGCTTGGGAGAGACCTCACAAGGGAAACCTGGAGCCTTCCCCGCTTTTCATGTGAGCGGATGCCCCTTTTATTTCTGAGCAAGGAGTAAGTGGAGAAGAAAGGAGCTCCTGTCAGCCTCCGGGAGACAAATTGCTTCCTGCAGCCAGAGGTGCCTCCGCTGTAACAGCCGCCCGCTCCGGAGGTGAGCCGAGCTGCCCCCAGCCTCCCCCCTCTCCCCAGCTCCCGCCTTTTAAATGGAGCCCCGATAGGTAACCAGCCCCCGCTTTCATTTTTATCTGGCCAGGATGATTTACTGGGCCGCTGCGTGGAGGCGCAAGCTCGGCAGGAGCAGCGCGCTGCCCAAATGGAATGACCCGGGATGCCCGGGCTAAAGACAGCGGCCGTGCCCCCGTGCGCTGCCTGCGCCGCTCGGATGGGCTCTTATCTCCCCGGGCGCTCCCCTCCCGAAGGCAGGTGGGCAGAAGGGCCGCCGGAGGATTGCAAGCCATAAAGTTATTAAAACAGCGGAGGCAACAAAGCGGCGCAGCTTCCCCGCTGCTCTGACCTTTCTAGAGGGTGAAAGGTAAAAACACGCTCTATAAAAACCCAGCCCGGGGTTTGCGGTTGCTGCCGGAGCTCTCGGAGCGGCTAATTAAACGGGAGGGGCAAAGCCGCAGAGAAACTTCCAGCCAGCAAATCAAAGCCCAGCCTGGCAGGGAGCGGGGGCTGCGGGAAGGACACCCCTTTTCTCCTTTGAACCTCCTTTTTTGGGGAAAAGTGGGAGCGGGGCCTGGCGTAACCCGGCGGCTCCGTCCACAGCCCCTAATTATCCCCCCGAACTCAAAGCGTCGAGGCCGGGAGCCAAAACACAGGGAAAAGTGCTGTTGATGGCAGAGCTGCACGGGCAAGCGGCGCATTCCCACACTCCACCCCCAGTTCTGCTGCTTTCTGCCCCAGTTTGCTCTGGGCTCTGTGACCCTCACCCCGTGGCGATGGAGGAGGGTGCACCCCATATCTGTGAGGTCCCCACCTCCTCCTGCCTCTCTGCAGACACATCCCCTTGTCTGATTGATCTGTGCGAGCTGTCCGCCCGCCCCCCGTCGCTAATGGTCTCATTAGTTAGGGGGAAAGGGCTGCTGAAGTCAATTTATGATATGGAATAGTGAAAAACCAGCAAAATCAATAATTCCGCAGAGTCAGGGGTAGGCTGGGGGGAGAGAGAGGGCCCAGGGGTGAGTTCAGGTAACCAATGAGCTTAAAAGCCCCGTTCCCCGCATCTGGCCTGGCGTTCCATCCCTGCTCGGCGGCATTCCATTCGGATGAGACAGCCTGTGCTCACTGCTCCCGGTCCTCCCCCGGCCTGCACCAGCAGAACCCCCCAGGCTCCTCTTCCCCCGTGGGGCTGTGCCAGCAGCCGCCTCTCCAGGGAGGGAACGTGGTGCCCAGGCTGCCCCTGCCACATCCCGAGGCTCCAGAGCTCACGTGGGGAGAGGGCAGATGTGCCAAGAGCTTCCTTGGGTCCGCCTGAGCTGGGAAGAGGCAAATCTGATGGAAGTGGCTCAGCAGTGTCCCTGTCAAAGACATCCTGTAGCTGTGTGAAGGCTCAAGAGCTGGAGCCAGACAGGTTTGGATGAGTCAGGCAGTGGGAGTTATCCACGGCAGGAGTGATGGAGGGTTTCCTGTTCTGGGGAGGCAGCAATTCAGGGAGGGATTTGCTCTTTTGAAGCCTGCTGGAGTTCATGCAGGAGTTAATCTGGAGCAGCCAAATGTACTGGGCTGTGCACAGAGGGATCCCAAAGGTTCCCTCTGATCCCTGATCCAAAACCACAGGCCCCCTGTGGCAGGGGCTGCTGTAAAGCCTCTTGCCAAATTTCTCTGTTCAGTGGTAATTCCTATTATAGCTGATTTCTACCATGTGGCTGCACACCCCGTGGTTTACAGGAGCGCTGGAAGAGAGCAAAAAATAGGAGTTCAGAAAAATACCGCAGAATGGTGAATGTGGTTTTTTGAACTTTCCTCTTCGAATTATGGCAACAAGAGGAATCAGAGGATGCCCTCCATGGCCACCCTGGCTCATGGCCACCCAACCATCCTTCCTCCCACCCAGCCTGTGCTTCAAGGTGCACACACCTCAGTTCCATTTTCCCTGTCTCGCCGTTGTTTTTCCCGAGTATAAATTTTGCATTTCTAGCCTGCTTGTCATATTTCCTACCGGATTGGGTGTTTAATTAAAATCATAATTAAAATTGATCTCCTCATTAGCATGCACCTGCTCTGCTGCTTGCGTCCTGGCATTTAATTATACGCTGAAGATGTCAAGTCTGACAGGCGAGAACGAGACCCCGGCCGGTAACCCCTGACAGGACTTCCCAGTGACAACATCTGGATACCAGAGCCCATCTGCTGAACGGCCTCGGTGCCGGACAGGGGGACATGGCTGCTGCTGGAGCTGGGGGCTGGCAGCCCCAGGGGTCAGCGGGGTCTCCACCCCAGCAGCCTGCACACCCACTCTGGAGATTTTTGGCATGGAAACGTGTGGGGACAGCTTCCCCAGCTGGTACAAACCTCTCTGTACTCACTGGGCTCCCATCAGCACCGGTGTTGAGATCCAAGGCAGCCTGAGATCCAAGTCTGCTCTCCCCAGGAGAGGCCCAGCAGGCCGGGTTGCTCTCCCTTCCGTGGGGAAAGGAAAGCTCCCCTCACCTTGCTTTGGGGTGGCCATGAAGGGAATTATCCGGGTAATTTCTGGTTCTGAAAGTGTATCTGCTCTTTTCCCTGTGTGCCAGGCAACAAAGCTGCCAAAAGGCACTTTTGGGGCTGTTATCCAGGAGGAGTTTTATTCCCCTGCACTTTGGAAGTCTCTCACTGATGGGTGTGGGTTCAGTGGGATCTGTGAAGCAATGAAAGCTGACATTGAACGTACTGTCCAAATTTAAGGCTCTCCCTATGGCTCCCTGGGGACCCAGCATGTTTGGAGCCCGGGACCTGCCTCTCCTCCTGCTCTCGGTGTTGGATGGGGCTTGGGCAGTGCTGAGCAGTGTCTCCAAAGTCTTTTCACTGTGGAAACCCCAGCTCAGCCACTCCGAGTGGTGATGCTGCTTATCAGCAAAGTGGCTTCCAGTGAAGAGCAAAGAGGAGAAGCCCTTTCCATCCCCTCCTGTACAACTGCTCATAACTGGTTCTTGTTCCTGCCCAGCCAGGAGCGGCTGGTGACACACAGCACTGCTCCCGCCCGTGTCAGGGACAGGCTGCGGGAACAACACCTCCAGGTGGAGTTGCCCTTACCTTTTTATGGCTCCTTTTATGGCTGAGGCCATCAAATGCCACATACAGAGACCTTTTTGCCTGGAGAAGCTGGGACTGGAGCTGAGGCTGAAGGTTTATTGCAGCTGGGCTCCCTCCTTCGGGAATACTCTGAGTGCCAAAGTGGGGGAACACCGTGGGTGCTGTGGACACGTGGGAACACAGAGTCACCTTTGCAGCAACGAACTTCTCATGTGGCCTGAGGGTGAAGTAGAAATGTTCCTGGCTGGCCGTGAGGACAGGAAGGGACCCTTTACAGTAACAACCATTGCAATGTAAACCCAGAGCTATTAAACCCCACCAAACCCGGCAGCAGCAGCCGTATGACCACTCCTCAGAAAGGCAGTCCGGCCCTTTAGGCATAAATAAGGCACTTGAACATTATGAAGAGAAATGCACAAGCATTAATAGCCAGACAGCAACACAGCATCCCATTGGGAACGTTATTTATGAGGCTGTATTGTTGCCAATCCTGCTGGGAAAAATCCTGCTGCACGAAACGAGATCCGGGAAGGCTGCAGTGTGCCTGGGATGGAGCAGGCTCGGCCACGGCAGCAGGACCAGCACATGGGCCGGGGACACGGCTCCAGCACTGCCTCAGCACAACGGAGCAGGGCCATCCTGCCAGACCCCAGGTGCTTCATTTGGGCACATTCTCCATGATTTTAATGAGATTCTTGCACAAGTAATAATTCATCAGCCTGGAGTACAGGCCAGGGAGAGCTGAAGCGTGGGCACTTGCCAGGCTGTGCTGGGAGCGGGGCCGTGGTGCAGGGAGCAGCCGGACACCCCTGTGCTGCTCTGGGAATGGGCACATGAGAGAAGCGGAGCCTAAAGAAACGTTTGTCATTTGAGCTGTAATTACACAATTACGTAAATGCATGATATTAGTAGTCAAGAGCCTGGAGTTTTCATTAAAGAGTC